>NC_090923.1:30624131-30930381 GCF_040938575.1 Ambystoma mexicanum | reverse complement strand
TAGGACTTTAGGGATTAGCAATCAGGTGTTCAGGTTCTGCTTTGTATTGAGAGAGGCTATGTGTAGTAAAGATGGCAGAGGTGGAGAAAGTCAGGGTGTTGGTGCTTGGAGATATGTTTGTGAATGGTTTGGAGCAGTATGCTAAATGTAGGAATGTGGCTAACAATTTTAATGTAAAAGGAGTGGAGGTGGTGTGGAGCACTGAGCCTGGTTTAAATTTGCAGGCAATGCTTGAAGTTTGTGAAGATATGGCTAGGGTTAATAGTCCACATGTGGTTGTTCTGCACAGTGGTGCTTTGCATTTGGGCTACGTCAGTGCCCCTAGTTTGTTAAAAGATCTAGAAAACCTGGTTCAGGCAGTAATGAAACTACTTCCAAATGCCAAGGTAATTTTTTCTGGTTTGGTACTTAGGGCAATATGGGACAATAGTTCTGTTGTTTGTCCTCAGCAAAATATTGCTAGGTGTTTAATCAACCGAGGCATGTTTGCTTAGAGCTGACATGTTCTTTTGCAACAATGACAACATTGACTCTGCTCAATTTTATTACTTTAAAGAAGATGGCATGTCTTTATCTTTTATGGGAAATGCCATGCTGTTTTGGAACATAAGGGTTGCTTTGGAGAAGCTAATGTGAAGATTTTTGGAGGGAAATAAGATAAGGAAAAAAAAATACAAAATAAAAGGTGTTTCTGTAGCATCTGCACACCCCCTTCCCCAAAAAAAGCCTCTTTTCAGAGCCAACCTCAAAGGGGTATTGGGGCACACTATTAAAATTTAAATTCCCCACGCTCAGATTTTACGGTTTGTCTGTGGACACCTCGGTTGTCCGCAGACAGCGTGTATTACATCCAGGATCTTGGAGTTTGAGAGGCATGCAAATGAGACTTACCAGAGCAAGGGATTGGTCAATAGGTTTTACTGGGTGTGATGTTTGAGCAGAGACTTTGTCAGAAAGTCTTTTTCCTGAGAGGAGAGCAGATAGCTATGGCTGTGTGTTTCAGAAAGCAGATTGTCTGGATTTTGGGAGATTCGTGGATAAATTGATTGGAGGTGCATGCAGATCGCTGTGGAGTGGCTATACATCTTGGATTGCCTCATGTGGAAGTGCACTGGCATGGAGTGCGTGGAATTAAGTGGCTGGATTTGGAACCTCTTTGTGCTACTTTGGTGACACAGTGTCATCCAGATATTATTATTATTATTAATTGTGGAGGGAAGAGTTTAGAACATGGGTCTAGAATCTCTTTGCAATTTGCAATGAAAGAAAGACTTGGGAAAGTCATGGACATGTATCCAAACTCCAGACTAATTTTTTTCTGCATTGCCGAGAGACACAAAATGGCTGCGCTCTTCTTTATTTGGACCACAAATGGAGAATGTAAGGCGCAATGTCAACAAGGCTGTCTGTGCCTTTTTGAGAGATGTTGGTATGTCCTCTTTTCACAATGAAAACATTGGGCCTCATTCCGAGTATGGCGGTAAGGGATAGCGGCCACCGGTAACGAGACCGGTGGCGGTATTCCCTTACCGCCATACTCTGAGTTCCCTCTGCGCCCTCGCCCTTAACGCCTGCTTTGAGCAGGTGTTAAAGTCGAGGGCGCAAAGGGGCCTCCAAGCCAATAACGGTGACCGTAATGAACGGTCACCGTTATTTGCATCTTCCCCATTCCCATTGAGCCCTATGGGGGCTCATTTGGTAATGGGGAAGAGCCTTGGTGAATGGGGAATTACCGCCCCGCCAACCTTGGAATGGGGCGGTGATTCCGCCATCCACCAAGGCGCTGCCGGTCCGGGTACGGCATCAACCAAGGCGTTAATAGCGCCATTGGTTAGCGCCGTACTCGGAATGAGGCCCATTATGTTTCGTAGTACACACATTTTTCGCAGAGATGGAGTGCATCTTACTTATGCTGGCAATCAGATTGTTCTGTGGAATATACAAAATGCGTTGCAACCTTTTTTGGAATTACAGCAATCCACAAAAAAACCCCACAAAAAGGCTCTTTTCAGAGTCACCACTTCCTCCCAGAGAAAAGTGCAATGGTTCTGACAGGGCAGCACTATACATATTTTAGAGGTCCGCAGACTTCTAAAAATGCACAGGGCCCTGCAGCATTTCATTGACACTTCTATTTTTTAACCGTGAAAGGCGGCTCTGAAAAAACCCTATTTTTTCTTTTTTGGTTTTTGTTGGTTTATATATTCTTTGGTTTTTTAAACATGACACACAGGAATGGAAGGGAAAGGAGGGTAAGGAAGGGACACCAACCACAGGGATAAGAAACGGCAGGTAGAGAGAGGAAGATGTAGGGTGGGCCTTATTCAGGTAGGCAGCCGTCCTTCTCATGCTCCTTGACTACAGTCTTGAAAGCACTTCGAAGGCTCTCCCCCCTGCAGAGTACTGTGTCGCAGTACATGCACAATACTGTGACCTTTGAAAGGTAAAAATCAACAGTATCACGTATGGCCTGCAAGGCAGCTGGTGGGATGCACTGCCCCACAGGTGTTTCTCTTGTGGTGGCAGGAGCAGAAACGGAGGATGCTGCAGGGGAACTCAACCTACTACTTTTATCGCAAGGTACAACCTTACGAATAGCCCCACTGTGGAACGACTTTAGGTGTCGCTTCACTGAGGTAGTACCATAGCTGTAGAAACCCGGTTTCCCACGACTCAGCACCACCTTGCACTGATTGCAGGTCACCTTGTTTGCACATGCTTTTGATACTCCATCAACAGTGGTAAATAACCTCCACACCCAAGAATCACAGTGAGCACTAGTAGTAGGGACTTCCACTCCCTCATCTTTTTCATCCTCTTCATCAATCTCCTCTGTATCCTCACACCTGCTCCCCTCTGCAGGCACTTGGAGAGGTGTTGGTGGTAGAGGGGATGGGGGCGGTGTTGAGACAGCAGTAGCACCAGCAGCAGCCATGGATGCCATCAGGACAGCGGTTTTAAAGAACAAGAGCAATCCAATGCAACAGGGAGCAGTCTCTGTCCTGGAAGCCCAAAAACAGAATAAGGAACAGCTCTGGGGAGTGTCCTTTTATAGGGGTGCTGAGGCGCGCTTCGCAAACAACCGGAGTGTCTGCGAACACTTCGAACACCAAGACAAAGCTCAAAAAGTTCCAAAAAGAATGCAGATTGCCAGGGACATGATCTGGGATATGTGCAAGGGTGAACTTTCCCAGGAAAATACCTTGGTATGCCAAAAAAACACTTTTTAGGTGTACGGGGGCCCAGACAGTGTTCGTTATGGTTAGTGTGGGTGCGGTCACATGATGACGTCACGGACACGTTTGCGAATGGGACGGCTGTCCGTAGGACACCAAATGCACGGGGTCAGGTCTACGCATGCGTGTGGTTGTTCTCCGGACAGTGTTCCAATCCCCAAACTAATTAAAAGTGCGACACACATGCGGCGAACACTTTTAGACAGGCACGATGTTCGTAGGGGCCAAGGGTGTGATACGCATGCGCGCAGGTGTAAATAAATGTGCGTCATAACTTTGCGGACAGGTGGATGGGCTATATGTTCTACGTACATATTAATTCTGGTTACGGACAATGAGAAAAGGGGGAATGTTCTTAGGACACTTTAATTTGCATAGTTATGAACATGCAGACATCTTTAGTGTTCTGCGGACACCCCCATTTTGACTACAGACAGCTCGAACAGGTACAGTGTCCTTAGGATACCCGCATTTTGCTTAATTACGGACAGGCGGACATCTTGTGTGTCCTAAGGACACTTCCATCTTGATTGAGGACAGTGCAAACAGGTATAGTGTCCTTAGGACACCCCCATTTTGGTTAATTGCGGACAGGCGGACATCTTGTGTGTCCTAAGGACACCTCCATTTTAATTGCGAACAGTACGAACAGGTATAGTGTCCTTAGGACAGCCCCATTTTGGCAAATTACGGACAACCCGGACCTCCGCGCTGTCCACAGACACCCTAACTGCCTTTTTAAGGCACAGAGGAATATGGTAACAACACACTTAATATTTTATTATTGCATAAAAGTATACAAATTATGAAAGAGGGGGAAGCAGAAACTGAAACAAATACAGGGGAATTGGGGGTCTGTACATGATGGGTGGTAGGTGAGGAAGGGATTGAAGTCTCATTGTAACATTTTTCTTGCTGGGGAGTTTTTGGGGATGGTTCGGTGGGACATGGAGAAGGGGTACAGGTACATCTGGGACAGTGATATTAATTTTTTTCTTTTATATGGTCCTCGACAAAGTATTTAAAAAGAATGAAATTGGACATTAATAAATCAATTTTTTTCTCCATTCGCTGCAGACGATTTTCTAAAGTCACTGTTTCTGTATTTTTAATGTCTGTATGGCCTGTTAAAAAAAATGTGTAAGTACACATAAAGTAATGGGTATTACGTGGTTTATATAGAGAAGTGTAGTGTCTACCATTAGTATCACTGTCTTCACTCATTTCATCCCAAGGAAAGTTTTCTTCCAGCCATAACAAAGTCCTAGACATCTCTGTGTAAAAATAAAAAAATAGTACTTTTAGTGTATCTTATACAAAAGGTTTATAAATATATACAATAAATGTAGTATATGCACTAGTTTCTTGCTAAGTTTTGCTGTTACCACTGCGTAGGTGTGCTGTTGTTTTTTGTTGTGCAGTTTCTGTGAGGTAAGTCTGTTGGAGGCATATTTATTTTGTTTTGGTATATTCCATTATGTTGCATATGCTATGTAATTGGACGGTTGGTGTCTTACATATCCAGTTTGGACTTCTTACTTATTATTGAATGTGATGTGCTGCTTTTTGAACATGTTGAGTGTTTTTATTGCATGATACAACAATGTAAGATACCCCCTGAGTTTTTGGATAGCGTTGCTGTTGACCACGTCCGTCCGCGGACATGCGCATGGTCCGCAGACATCAGAACCACTAGTGCAGGCAGAGGGTTCTGTATGTTCTATGTTATATGTATATAAACTAAGGGAATCCTAGTAAACATTTATCACATTTATATTATCTATATCTATATTCAGCGAAAGATCTTTATTACAGGAACATTTTGGTTAAGTTGCACTACTAAAAACCTATGAAAATCAGTGGAAAAACTTTGTTAAAGAGACGTTATGGTTCCAAGTACAACCGAAAACCCCCTGCAATTCACCAGTTATGATAAGCTAAGCAACCATAACTCTTACCACCACCGTGCACTGCTAAGACTAACACCCAGGACATCAAAGATGACATCACAAATGTCATTGATGACATCACTGATGACATCACATGTCTGCCTCCCTTTTTTTTCCTTTACTGACATAAATAGGCCAGTAACAGTCAGGAACTAAAAATTCAAAAAGTACTATATTTGTAGACTTATACTTCAAATATGTTCTTACAGTAATTCCCTTGGGGTTCACTCACAGCATATGAAACACATACATAGGGCAAACACAGACTTGGAAGACAGCAATGCTTTCTATGTATGAAGATGATCAGTAAGTTTATGAACACTTTCTTATAGTTCTGCAGTTTTTTTCTTACTGTACATTCCCTGGATATGCTCATATTTGTATACATTGTACTCACACTACTTTCCGTAGGGTCCAGTCACATTATGACAAAAAAGAAAACGTTTCATAATGAAACAATTGTCAAAAGCTGCAACAATCAATAAGGATAAAACACTGCTATTGGCCCAAGTGGAAAGAGTGATATTCAGAGTCTCCCTATTCAATTGATGATTAAGTCCCAAAGATGTTCATGACAAAAGCCAAACTTGCACAGTGTGGCAGTAAGAAGATTGACAATTCATAGCATCCTCCTCCCAAATATGCACTGATATGACTGGAACTCCAGAATAAATGAGAATGGAAGCCACTATGTTTGACAGAAAAGGCAATTTATGGGTATTACTGATGTGCTACAGGAAGGGATATTGCGTGCCTTCTGGACATTAAGCCAAACATTCAATTAGTAAATACAAGATATCTGGAACTATTCAAAGTTGAAGAGGCAATTCCTGGGTGCCCAATTGATATCCTAAGGATACCTGAAGATACCAGAAGAATTGCTCTTCCTGGGTGCTCTGGGGCAGGTCCAGGATCTCAAGAATCCAACAGATGGTCAAGGCGGTCAATAAAACTTGCTTTAAAAAAATAATAATTTCAGAGATAGATGTATGGATGTAATTTGGAACTCCTGAATAGAATGCAATGAAGAAGACACTTGCAGACATAAGTAGGGTCAATATGGACCTGAAAAGTTGATTGTAACAAAACATTGTTATTTTTCAGGTCAAATATTTCCTATTTTTTAAATGGGGAGTAAAATAAATTCACAGTATAAAAGTGTAATCACATTAACAATGGGTGTATTATATAGGAGAATACAAGTATAATTTAGCTAAAAAAAAAACAAAGTCTTTTGTAAGCCATATTTCATTGCACTTAGCAATTCCTGAACATGAAAAGATACATTTGTATCTTGAAGTTCCACTTTAGTTCATGCAATATTCATTTTAGTGCTCCTGTCTGAGGCTCTGATGGTACTTCAGATACATTTATCAGGCCAGCTGTGTGGGTTAAATGGCGGGCAGTTTCCATTGTGTCAGTTGTTTCCTATGTTATGTGGGTAGCATTTTTACTCCCTCGTGTTTTTTTTTTATTTGGAGTTTTTGTGTCTGTCTATGAAGACAAATTGTGTGATAGGCTGCTTTTCGTACGGCTACTTCAGAAGATATATGACCCCCTTAAAATGGACAGACTAAAACTGGAGTATTCTTACAGATGCGGCAAGTGTGATGGTAGCATAGGCATGTGTATCCATATACTGTTTGTGTGCTCAAAGATTACCCCTTTTTGGACAGACATCTTTGCATGAGTCAATCTTATTACAAGGCTGAATCACAACATGGCCCCCCTACCGTCATGTTTGACATTCTCCAAGCCTCGAACAGACAGTCTAGAACTTAGAAGCGGAGGGTTCCAAAAATCTTAACCATTTGGCAAGAAAATCATCCTGTGGATGTCAAAATCGAAGAGATGGACCTCAATAAAGGCCTGTCAAACTGCGATGTCCAAACTTTCCTCCAGGGAGCGCATCTGCTGGAATTTACGCAGGAAAGGATTTCAATTGAAGGTGTCCTAGAAGAATTGTATTGAACTCTATGACAAGATACTCTGATGTACTCACTCTGACGATCTAATAAAGTTACTGTTACCAAACACTCTCTCTTTTCCTTATGTCACCCGACCTTACTTATCCCAGATTAACTTGGTCACTCTGACATGTTTTCAGTTCATAGTAACAAAAAGGAATGATACACTCTGCACTACTGATTTAATTCAACCTTGTGTTGATTTCAATGTTAGATTTTTGATAATAATATTTAGAATTTTTAGATGCATGGGAGATGAGAATCAACCCTGGCATATGGGTTGTGAACTAAACAATAATAAAGAATAGTTCCCAAATGGGGAACTTCCGTCCCCTGCTCACTTTCAATGGCCCAGTAGTCAAGCCAAACAGTCTACAATTCTTTTTTGTGAGAGTATTTCAAATTTAAACAATGTTTCTATAACATGAAACATAAGCCATCATATATCTGAATTAGTACACTTCACCATTAAGTTGTGATTTTCATATACAATTTATTAAAACAAGTACTGTGGGCCAACGCGTTTCGAGATAGTTCTCTTCTTCAGGGGCGAGAAATCTTTTCAAATTTTAATCTACAGAGAAACTATAATATTATAATTGTGTCTAAACATCATTATAATAATTCATTATACATTCAAATCGTCATATTCAAATTGTACAGTCTTTTTGTAAAAGAGATATTCAATTAGATCATGCAATGATTTCGAATGGCCCCTATTTTTGACCATGTGATCTGAACCATAATCATAATTTGCATAGTATAGTTTCAATCAGAGTCTGAATTCCAAAACACCATGTGATCTGTACCACAATCAATAATTGCATAGTATGGTTTCAATTGGAATCTAAATTCTAAATTCCCAAAACCCTATCCCTAGATTGAGTATGATATATCACAACATCTCAGCCTAGTCTACATTCAGGAACTCCTGTGTGGTCACCTGTGTGGTTACTTTACTCAACATACACGTAAGTGTGGGTGTTCTCTATGGCTAGTTATAGAGGTAGTTAAATCTTACCTCCTGTACTTTTGCAGCCCGATTAATCCTGATGGGTGGTAGTTAATTTGTGGGACGGATCACCTTGATCAGGTGAAGTGTACTAATTCAGATATATGATGCATCATGGTATAGAAACATTGTTTAAGTTTGAAATACTCTCATAAAAAAGAATTCTAGACTGTTTGGCTTGAATACTGGGCCATTGAAAGTGTGCAGGGGACGGGCGTTCCATATTTGGGAACTATTCTTTGTTTTTGTTCGGTTCATAGTAAGCAAGAAATGACCCCAACATGGAAAAGGCCAGCCATTTGCTTGGTTGATGAGGGAGTGCTCTGATTGGGTCTGATCAGCTCCTTCATGTTCTGCTTGTGCGATTGAACCATTTCTCAAAGAGTCAACACTCTTTCTTAGACAAGCCGTGACGCTATGACTTAGCCCATTAATCTCCAATAGCACGTGCATTACCTTTGCGAAGCATCCGCCCCAGTTCTTTGTTTAGTATTTCATTGGGTAGGGTTTCATAGTTTGCATTTGGGTCGGATCTCATGTTCTTGAATGTAGCCTGTTCCACAACCAGATCCACTTCTTGATCATCGAGATCCTTTCCAAGAAACTGGCAAATCTTCAGTACAACGGATCGCAGATCCTGAAAGAATAAAGGGCACACCTTTTAAAAAAGTAAATGCGCTTTAAAACAGTAATGTTTACATGTTGAAGCTGTTGATTCATTTTATAACTGCAAAAATAAAACTTCACAAATATGGAACTCTGGATCCAAATGAGGCATTGTGAGGTAAGGCGTTAAGTATCGGTAGAGATATTAGTGTGTTAGCCCTATAAGGGAAGTAGGGAGGACAGGATAGACAATGAACACACTTATATACCACAGGTTTGTCAGAAGTTGCCTCATTAAAGTGTATGCGACTTGTACTGTAATTTTTGTCTTACCTGACTGTACCAAGGTGTCCTCACTGTGGAGGTCTCTTGGAAACTCCACACACTAACGTCAATAGGGAGGCCTCCTCTGCCAGGAATGATAGACATACCTGCCTTGACGATTCCCTCTAGGTATTTGTAGAATTTAACCACTGGGAGAATGGTTTGGAGCAGGACCAATGGTTCAAGGGACCCTGTAACCCCAAAGGATATGTCAGTTGTGTCACAGCATGATCAAGAGAACAGGCTGTGTGTTTTGGGAGCTGTCCACCCTCAATGGGGGGCCCTACAGAGTGGGCCAAAAGAAAGGAGCAAGTAAGCAACGAGGCACCTCGGGATTGTGGCCCGGGAGAAAATGGATCCCAGGCCCGGGGACGCATGAGCGGGGATACCCCAGACCCAGGGAACTTGAGGCGGGATGACGAATATGCACCCTTATTGAGGAAATTAAACATCACTGGAATTCAGAGCATGCAGTAGCACCGAGGAAGTAAGGGCATATCCACCAGCAAGGCCCTAGCTCTAAAAAAGGAGTGGTATCCCGTGACAGCAATTAACCGCACAGCGGGACTTGGGAACATCCATGGCCACCTCTTAGGATGCAACAACTGAAACAATACATAGGTACTGTGCAATGACAATGTGTATTGTGTGTAGACTATAGGCCTCTTTACATGTTGGCTGGTGTGGAATTAGAGTGCCAGTATTAACGTATACCGGCACGTTTCCATACCGGCCAACTACAAGTTTGCTCGTGGGGTGGAGGAATTACCCCCAGCTAAGAGCTGGAGGTAATTTCAGCACCCCACCGGCAAAAATGGCCGGAATTGCAGGTGCTGATAATACCCGCGCCTGTAATATCGGCAAACTCCCAAGGAGTCCTATGGGATTCCATGAATGTGGATTACTTCCATCACCCCAGCACTCGGAATCCGGTAGTAATACTGCCGGACCGAGTACGTATTACCATTTGCCAGTATTGTGGCAGATTTACCGCCTGGATGCAGGCAAGGCCGCAATGAGGCCCTCTGAGTTTTATTACGGCCATGGAATATTTATTTAGAGTAGAATGCAGCTGCCCAATGTGGTTTAAATTAAAGGTGATTACCATATTAAAAAAAGGGATTCAACTGTGGTGTGGTGGGAGCCCAGGCAAAATAGAAAATGTGGCTCTTCTCGAAGTCCATCTGGTCAAGGGGTTTGCCCTGCAGGAGTAATTACTTAACCCTGGGAAGTATAGAGGGAGGGCAGTTATTTGTATATTATTTGTAAGTTATGATGGCCTGTGTTAGTTTTTAACATAATTGCCCGAAAGAGCTAAACACTCCATCCCCCTCACCGCCCTCCATGTACTTTGTCTTATTCCATTCATGGAAACCAGGACATAGCCCATCTCCGCTGACACTATTGAACCTCTTTGTGTGGCAGGTTGCACAGCCCCCCTTTCTGTCCAGCTGGTCTGGGGTGGGGTCGCGGGTTCCAGTGTAGTACCTCTCAGCCCTAGGATAAAGGAATAAATGCCCCCGCAGGCTAGGGCTTGAAATACATGCATGCTGTTGGACAGTAGGAGCTTGACTGAGGCTTTACAATATGAGCTTGACTGACTGTAGCTGAGTTATTACAAATGACTTTGTTAAATTTGTTGAAAGTTATGAATAAAACATCATGTACAGTTCTGAATAAGGCAGAAACTTAACTCTGATTTATTTTGGAGTAGAATGGAATGATAAAGTATGTCAGAAAAGAACAGCTCCATGACAACATAAATGCTCCTACTGTTTGTTTGGGTCAAAGCAGTAAATAAAGGAGTAAATGGGTCTGGGCCATTTATATAGCACCCACTGCGCTGAAAACGCCTCTCGGCACTAAACCTGTAATTATTCTCTGGTGTGAACAACCTGGTGGTTGAATTAGTGTCTCGTCGGTGCAATGCTTTCTGATAAAATTGATTTCAACACGATCCTGAGATGAAGTTGCTGCCTTCTGTTAACAGTGAGATCTGATTTCTGATATTTGATTTCTGATTTTGATTTCTGCTGGGATTTTTGCTTTTGCTAAAAGGGATTTGAGAAATATTTTCTGCAGCGAGAAAAGCTTTTCGTTTAAAGTGCGTTCAAAGCCACACTTTCTCTCTCCCCATAAAGTGATCTGGCCATTGGCCTCCACAACATATGCCACCCATCATCCATCATATTGTAACACTCTCTCCGTCTCTACCATATGGTGTTCCACCAGGCTCTGTCTTGGGTCTGCTCTTCTTTACGCTCTAAACCTCTGCTCTAAGGGAAATAATCTCCTTCTTTGGGTTTTCATACCAACCTTTCGCAGACAACACCCAAATATTCTATTTTACTGACCTCTCCTCTGATATCTCAATAAAATGCTCTAACTGGCACTCTGCCATTCAATATTGGATTGC
The DNA here is from genome assembly GCF_040938575.1 of Ambystoma mexicanum. NCBI lineage: Eukaryota > Metazoa > Chordata > Amphibia > Caudata > Ambystomatidae > Ambystoma > Ambystoma mexicanum. The sequence continues at coordinate 30,918,871 of NC_090923.1, read as the reverse complement.
TTTGCACTCTCTGATGTTCAACTCTAACAAAACAGAGGTGCTCTTCGTCGCTGCTCTCTCTCATCTCTTCCTTTGCCTATCAATTTTCCACCTGGCACTCTTCCCTACCCTTCTTCAGCTGGAAACCTGATCGATCGTCATCTATTACCCTTCTCACACCTTCGCTACTTTCAATTCCAAAACTGGAACAGTAGATCGCCTCAAACTCCTAAATATTAGGAAAATCCCACACCCCTTTCCTTTCAACACCACCACGCATCTCTTAACCACTCTTGTCTTCTCTGAACTGGAATACTGTGCCAGTATTCTAGTTGGTCTCCCCAACTATAATTTTGGTCCTCCTGACAAGATCATTAACTTCACTACCAGGACCCTCTTTGAACTTCCTCACTTCACACCTTCATCCTCATGCTGTCACCAGGCTGGAAGACTGACGACGCAAAACAGGGCCTGATATACATTTCTTCTTCTGGTTCTCAAATCTATCCATGGTAAGGAGAGAAGAGACTGGACCCTAGTTGTCTTAACACTCCCACGCTAAGCTCTAGTTATTTTGTGTTGCCTAAGTTGTTTATGCAAGGTCACAGGTTTTAGTTGAGGTGAAGCCCACACCTCTTTGTATGATTAGAAAAAGAATCCTGACTACCTTGCAAATGGAATTTCGCAAAAATTGATTTCCACGCGTTTTACAGTTTACAGTGCAGGTTTTATTTATTATTTTAGTGTGGATTCATAGTCCTAGTAGTGGTTACCCCACACGTGTTTCGACCTCATGGGTCTTTATCAAGGCTTAAGTGCGATTTTGGGTGTGGACCCGGGTGGGATCCCGTTTGTGGTTTGAGCAGGTCTTGGTGGAGCAAGTCTTGGTGGAGCGAGTACTGCATTGGTGTCAACACCGAGGCAACGCTCGATCCATCAAGACTTCAAACCATAGGCCCATCAAGGACCAAGGCTGTGAACACATAGGACCTGCTCAAAACACAAACGGGAACCCACATGGGGCCACACACACCGAATCGCACTTTAGCCTTGATAAAGACCCACAAGGTCGAAACACGTGTCGGCTGACCAGTACTAGGACCATGAGTCCATACTAAAATAATTTTAAAAACATGCACTCTATAAACCGCAAATAGCGTGGAAATCAGTGTTTCCGAAATTCCAATTGCAAGGTAGCCAGAATTCTTTCTCTCTCCATGGTAAGGCACCACTGTATCTATCCCCCTCTATCAAACTCTACATGCCTTCTCGTAATCTCCGCTTTGCCTTCTCGACTACCCTAGTGGGTCCTCCCTGTGTTCCACTCTTTCTCTCTTCTTGCTCCACTTGCATGGAATTCTCTTCCCTCGGACATCCAAGAAACAGTCCATGTGGATTCTTTCAAAATCAAACTAAAAGCCTACCTCCTCACCTCTGAATTACCCTCTTAACCTACCTCTCATCTGCCTGCTAGCAAACACTTGTCCCTCGCCTCTAACCTGCCTCTGTCTCTCACTTCCTCTGCCTCCATTCTAGCACTTCACCCATCATAATCACGTCCCGAGTCCAGCTGGCCGTACCACCTAGCTGCACTTAAAAATGTCCAATGTTGGTTGTCCTTAATCTATGTATGTCCACTTATGTATCATCCACGGTGACTGCAGGGACGTCATTTAGGGGTCACCAGAGGTCGCAACTGCAACCTCTGACCTCTCCCTTGCGACCTCTGTGGTCTCTCTTGCGACCTCTTAAAAAAAAAAGAAAAAAAAGTTCATTTTCTTTTTGTAATGCAAGCTCCTGGCCAGCACCAGGTGGCTCTTTACTTCTGGAGTGCCTGGCTTTCTTGTTCAGGCCCCTTAAAAAAAATAAGAAAATAAGAACAGAACAGGAGTGCCACAAGTCTAAAGCTTTCAGCAGTGACCCTAAATAAGAAAGAATAGGAATACCAAATAATGTGTCTTTCTGGAATTCTATACAATAATTGCTAGACTCATTAAAGGTTAATTTCAGGCACACTACAGGGGGTGAGTCACTGATTTAGTCTGTTCTTAAACACCTCAACTCAGCCTTTCATCCTTCTGAGGTCGATAAATGAGTACCAACACAGGTTGGGTGATGTTGGGTGTATATTTTTTCTATATAAAGCGCTTAAGCATAAGTGCTATATAATAACACATCATTATCCTTTAGTCATGGACGTCTGCTTGCATTCACAGTAATTTGGTAATATGGGCCTATACACACTGATCTTAATGATACATATGGCGATCCATTCTTGTATGAAATGTACATCACATTATAGTGATATCGTAACCATATTGTTTTGTAATGTACACTGCTATGTAATGCCACTTCTTGTTTTTTCAATGGGTGAAAGATTGTTTTCCATCGCTTCCCGCAATATCACTTTGGGATGGGGTCAAATGGCATCCCTTCCTGTGATATCATCAGGGGTCAAGGGTCGTGTGATGTCCCTTCCGCTACCGCTGGCATTTTGGTGAAATGACGTCCCTGGGTGACTATTTCATTTTCTTCCCTCCACAACCTGGTCAGTTTGTCCCTCGAACTCACCCCATTGTAAGAAGCTCACCGCTTCCTGTCTAATCTGATTTCTTATATATTGTGCATTCCTTTGTGATCCAAAGAGCATTGTTCCTCCCTATATATAAATAAATAAATGTATTCTCTCTCTCCATCTTTCATGCTTATCGTTAAACCTCCATCCTCACACCAAACCTACAGCAGGTCTAAAAGTCTTCTGTCAACATCTCTTGGTCTGTTGAAAACTATTGTCCATCCAATCGACCCCACCCATCTCCTATCACACCAGGCCATATCAACTACACATAGAACCATCAAGTTACCAGCAAATTATGGGTCCAACACAAGACACACTATAACCAGAGAGGAAAGCTCTGCAAGGAAAGCCACAACAGGAAAACAGGAATAATGGCCTGGAATCAATGCAGTCATCCCTTTTAGGATATGAGAACAAGAAGAAGAGGTTAAACACACCACAGATGAAACACCAGAGCCATGTGTGGTGGGGGGATACTGCAACTGGACAACCCACCCAGCACTATATCAACTCTGAAAATGCTATCATCAGCAGATGTATGCTCAGCACTTGGTGATAGTGAGAACACAGAAATGGATTGGAACAGACGCTGCCACTACAAGTGTAGACTCACACAGCCATACGACCAATAACATTCAAAGACCATACAAGACACAGAACCACAAGACAGATATGTACATCAAGAGATCATCCTTGGCGCTAGAAGCAACACCATAAGCAATTGCTCAAAGATCTCTGAACATACACCTAGGGGAGAACAGGGAGCAAGGAGGCCAAAGTTCCGGAACACATGAGAAAGAAGCTGGCACTGCAACAACTGCAAACACCACTGCTGTGAATACAATTAAAACACCCATCTACTCCATACGAAGATGCATACCTTATTACAGTGAGAAGACGTTCCATTGTTCCAGTACTTGGCACTTCCACATCCCGCGCGCACACGGTTAGCGCTATTGCTGTACCGACTCCAAACCACATTTCCAGCTACTCCTCTCATGGATCTAGTCACATCATCCACAAGCTATCCTGCATCTAGCCGGACTCTGTGGTGGACCCGCCGCTAGATCCACGTTCACTCGGGCTGGACCATGTGTCTTTCTATAAACAATTGACCTAAAACCACCACTGCGCCCATTCCCGCTCCTCTGAAATGTCTCCTTTGCTATCATTATCAACGTAGCCCACAGAATTAATGTCATGATTTCTATTGTATCTGTATTCTTTATGACCTTATAGCATGTAACCACTGTAGCACTGTAACCTTTAACCATGCCAGCTGCCGATTGTAACAAGATGCCGCAGGACTTCCCTCCCCCACAATTACACTTACTGTAGGTTTGCTGTTGGGTCTACCTGGATTCACTCTCTGTACGGCTGTCGGATGACCTCCCTTGCTTCAGTCTTTCGATCAATGCATCGTGCTAACCTGTATCTACATAACTATTCTGCCTCTCTTATCACCAGGTGAGGCTCCGCCACTCTGTGTACACACACCTATTAATCTCTTATGCTTGCCTGCACACCTGAAGTTGCCCCCTGTACCATGAGGTGAGGCTCCGCCACTATGTGTACACACACACCTATTAATCTCTTATGCTTGCCTGCACACCTGAGGTAGGTCCCTCTACCATGAGGTGAGGCTCCGCCACTCTGTGTACACACACCTATTAATCTCTTATGCTTGCCTTCACACCTGAAGTAGGCCCCTCTACCATGAGGTGAGGCTCCGACAGTCTGTTTACACACACCTATTAATCTCTTATGCTTGCCTGCACACCTGAAGTTGCCCCCTGTACCATGAGGTGAGGCTCCGCCACTCTGTGTACACACACCTATTAATCTCTTATGCTTGCCTGCACACCTGAAGTTGCCCCCTGTACCATGAGGTGAGGCTCCGCCACTATGTGTACACACACCTATTAATCTCTTATGCTTGCCTGCACACCTGAAGTAGGCCCCTGTACCATGAGGTGAGGCTCTGCCACTCTGTGTACACACAGCTATTAAGCTCTTATGCTTGCCTGCACACCTGAAGTAGGCCCCTCTACCATGAGGTGAGGCTCTGACAGTCTGTGTACACACACCTATTTATCTCTTATGCGTGTCTGCATGGATGAAGTAGCTCCCATACCATGAGGTGAGGCTTACCAGTCTGTGTACACACACCTATTTGTCTCTTATGCTTGTCTGCATGCCTAAAGTAGCCCCCCGTACCATGAGGTGAGGCTTTGCCAATCTGTGTACACACACCTATTTTCTCTCCTATGCTTGTATGCACGCCTGAAGTAGCCCCCGCACCATGAGGTGAGGCTCTGCCAGTCTGTGTTCACACACCTATTTTGTCTCTTATGCTTGTCTGCATACCTAAAGTAGCCCCCATACCATGAGGTGAGGCTTGCCAGTCTGTGTACACACACCTATTTATCTCTTATGCTTGCCTGCACACCTGAAGTTGCCCCCTGTACCATGAGGTGAGGCTCCGCCACTCTGTGTACACACAGCTATTAATCTCTTATGCTTTCCTGCACACCTGAAGTTGCCCCCTGTACCATGAGGTGAGGCTCCGCCACTATGTGTACACACACCTATTAATCTCTTATGCTTGCCTGCACACCTGAAGTAGGCCCCTCTACCATGAGGTGAGGCTCCGACAGTCTGTGTACACACACCTATTTTGTCTCTTATGCTTGCCTGCACACCTGAAGTAGCCCCAATACCATGAGATGAGCTTGCCAGTCTGTGTACACACACCTACTTATCTCTTATGTGTGTCTGCATGGATGAAGTAGCTCCCGTACCATGAGGTGAGGCTTGCCAGTCTGTGTACACACACCTATTTGTCTCTTATGCTTGTCTGAACGCCTGAAGTAGCCCCCGCACCATGAGGTGAGGCTTGCCAGTCTGTGTACACACACCTATTTATCTCTTATGCGTGTCTGCATGGCTGAAGTAGCCCCCATACCATGAGGTGAGGCTTGCCAGTCTGTGTACACACACCTATTTGTCTATTATGCTTGTCTGCATGCCTAAAATAGCCCCCCGTACCATGAGGTGAGGCTTTGGCAGTCTGTGTACACACATCTATTTTGTCTCCTATGCTTGTTTGCTCGCCTGAAGTAGCCCCCGTACCATGAGGTGAGGCTCTGCCAGTCTGTGTACACACACCTATTTTGTCTCCTATGCTTGTTTGCACGCCTGAAGTAGCCCCCGTACCATGAGGTGAGGCTCTGCCAGTCTGTGTACACACACCTATTTTGTCTCCTATGCTTGTCTGTACGCCTGAAGTACCCCCGTACCATGAGGTGAGGTTTTGCCAGTCTGTCTACACACACCTATTTGTCTCTTATGCTTGTCTGCATGCCTGAAGTAGCCCCCGTACCATGAGGTGAGGTTTTGCCAGTCTGTGTACACACATCTATTTGTCTCTTATGCACTACCTTATGCTTGTCTGCATGCCTGAAGTTGCCCCCAAACCATGAGGCGAGGCTTTGCCAGTCTGTGTACACACACCTATTTTGTCTCTTATGCGTGTCTGCATGCCTGAAGTTGACCCCCGTACCATGAGGGGAGACTCCACCAGACTGTGTTAACACCCTATTTTTTCTCTTATGCGTGTCTGCACGCCTGAACCCGTACCATGAGGCAAAGATTTGCAAGTCTCAATACACACACCTATTTTGTCTCTTATGCGTGTCTGCATGCCTGAAGTAGCCCTCGCATACCATGAGGTGAGGCTCCGCTAGTCTGTGTACACACACCTATTTTGTCTCTTATGCTTGTCTGCACGCCTGAAGTAGCCCGCCGTACCATGAGGTGAGACTCCGTCAGTCTGTGTTCACACCCCTATTTTTTCTCTTATGCATGTCTGCAGAGCCTGGAGCAGCCCCCGTACCATGAGGCGAGGCTTTGCAAGTCTGTATACACACACCTATTTTGTCTCTTATGCGTGTCTGCATGCCTGAAGTAGCCCCCCCATACAATGAGGTGAGGCTCCTACCAGTCTGTGTACACACACCTATTTTGTTTCTTATGCTTGTCTGCACGCCTGAAGTAGCCCACCGTACCATGAGGTTAGGCTCCGCCAGTCTGTGTACACACACCTATTTTGTTTCTTATGCTCGTCTGCGTGCCTGCCGTAGCCCCCCGTACCATGAGGTGTGTTTTGACAAAGTGTGCTTCTACCTCCTGGCACTACACTATTACCCATAGTCTTGTTCTTACACTCCTTAAACTGTACCATGCACTTTCTGTAACTAGCACCTAGATGTTTTAGGGCTTTGTGCGCTGAAATAAATGCAAAATAAAAAGAAAATATCTGTTCCCCCTACAAGCAGACATTAGAATAAGATTGGGGCTCCACACAGTTGCACAGAATGCCGGAAATGAAAAGAGGCACACAATGGATCACAGGAGCACTGCAGCCCAGCAAACATAATAATGGGGCAAGGGAAACTGGGAAGACAGCAATATTTAGATCACCCATAGATCTCTCACAGCAAACTATCACATGTTGCCACAACAGCCCGGTCATACAAATTAAGTGGACAGCAGAGAGGACCGCCCCCCACATGTCAGACCACAGAAATACTCCCAACGTGGTGCAGGAACCAGTAGCAGAGGCAGCCTTTGGTGCTAAGGGGGGCAGATAATAGGGTGCCAGTTGGAGCGCTGGCCACCAGGGGAGAGCCGGGGGCCACTGCCACACCTGCACCCCTGGCTCCCCCACTAGCAGGAACGTATTTAAATGATTTCAGAAGGTTTGGCTAGTTTTAACATTTTTAGTTTGGGGTAATAGGTGTCGCTTGCGACACCTATAAGCCGAAACTATTGCATTAGAGTTTACATAGGGAGAAATGGCATATGAGGACAGACCCACAGCTTGTAGGTTTTGTTTGGTTACGACACCTATACGCCAAAACTATGGCGGAAGAGTACACATAGGGAGAAATGACAAATGAGGAGGAGCAAACATCCTGCAGGTGTTGTTTGGTTATTTGCCACCTATTGACTGCCGATGGCCATGCTAATCGCTATGGCCATTCCCACCCAGTTGCTGCCCCTCCCTGCCCAAAACACCTCCACATGGGAACTCAATGAGCTTGTTTTAATCAAGCCGTACAATTTGTTTATTTATTTATATCAAACTTATGTCGTGCAACGTTTGCCCGGAGGCATCATGGTGCTGCCTGAGCAAGTAGAAGAAGGGAAGGTAGAAAAGATAGGTCTTAAGGAATCTCCTGAAGGGCAAGTAGTCGTCCATCTTCCAGAGAGCCAAAGGGAGAGAATTCCACAGAACGGCCGCCGCGACCGAGAAAGCCTGACTCCCAACCCGGGACATCCTGAAATCGGGAACCTCCACCAGAAAAGCTTCAGCTGAGCATGAGGACTGGCGGGCAAATAGAACCGGAACATACCCTGCAGATAAGCTGCCCCTTTCCCATGCAGGGCAAGGAAGACCAGACAGAGTGCCTTGAATTGCACCTGTTTCACCACCGGTAACCAGTGGAGACTGCGTAGAGCCGGGGATATGTGGGCATTGTGAAGAGTAGATGTGGCCACGCAGGCCACTGAGTTTGGTAGGATTTCTAAGCATTGAATCAAAAAGTCTGGCTGTACCAGGAACAGTGCATTACAATAATCTAAGGAGGACAGCACTAAGGAGGAGACGACCGGTGCCCGAAAATGGGAAGGCAAAATCTGTAGCACCTTGCACAGTATCTCAAGTTTGCGATGCCCCACCTGGCAGATTGCACTAACCTGGGCTGCCATTGGTAAGGAAGAGGAGGTTTTCTACCCCCAGATCCTTTACCATAGGCACTGGGGGAGTGGAAGGACCCAGCAAGGAAGGCCAGAAGAGAGGTGAACAAAGAGCAGCAGCTTCAGATGAACGCACCACCAGTAACTCCGTTTTCTCCCAGTTCAGCTTTAGCAAGTTAGTAGACATCCACTCAACGACGGCCTACAAGCATGTCCTAAGCCTGACAGCCATCTCTGGCACCGCCATATCCAGGCAAACCGGGATCTGTGTATCATCAGCATAGGCATAGCAAGAGAAGCCGTGGAAGGCGATGAGCTCAGTTGGCGGCTGAACATACAAGTTAAACAGAATGGGGGGAATAGCAGAGCCTTGAGGGACACCACAGGAAATTGCAGTAGTGACAGAGTGGAAAGCGGGAGCAAAAAAGACAGGGGGCGATCAAATATAGAAAAAGAAAACCAGGCTTGCACTACCCCTGAGAGGCCGGCCCAAGCAAGGCGACTCAGCAGGACAGCATGATCAATGGTATCAAAGGCGGCAGATAGGTCAAGCAGAATCACTGCCCACGTGCTGCCTAGATCATGCAGTTGAGCGAGACCGTCCACCACTGAGACAAGCACTCCCTCCATGCCAATGGCCCGGCTGAAACCGTAATTGGGATGGTTGGAAAAAAGAGAGGACAGACCAGAGATTCACGCACCTTCATCAGGAACCAAAGCAAAGAAATAGGCCGAAAGTTAGCAAGGACCGAAGAATCAAGTGTGGGTTTTATTAGTAGAGGAAACACCAGAGCATGCTTGAGAGAGGCTGGGATGAAACCAGTTTGTAATGAATCATTAAGTGCTTATTCAACTAGTAGGGTCATTTGGGTTATCACCTCCTTTAAAACCCATAAGGTAATAATAGTATCAGTGGGGGACGCTCATTTCAGCCTACCTGAGGCCACTACAATTTCTTCTGGGGAGAAGAGAGGAAATACATCCCTGATCAAGTCTGGCGGAGCGGCCACCACCTCTGGCAGAGCATGGGAGGATCATGACTGAGAAACCTGAATGTTGTTTAGAATATCTACAATTATATTCCCAAAAATAGTGAAAGGGAGTCATAACAGAGATTGCGACGCAGGAGCCCTGTCTGAGGGGACAGAAGACAGGGAGAGAACAAGTTTAAATAATTCCTCGGGCTGTTTAAGGGCCATTTCAACTTGTTGGGAGTAGAAGGCACGTTTTGGCTTGCATCTGTAGTGGACAGTAATTAATGCACCAAGCGCGCTCAGCCTGCCATTTGCTGAAGACGGAGAGCGTGGAGGCGATCACTGGACCATCGTTTAGATGTCCCTCCCATAGGTTTTAGTACTTTAAGCAGAGCCACACTATCAGCAATAGAAGTAAAGGTCTGCTCCATTGTGCTCAGATCAAGAGGGGCACAGTCTACACATAGGGATTGCAATTGACTGGCAATCGATTCCCGTGGAGTGGCCTGCCAGTTACGACCCACCCGCTTTAAAACTCCACGGGTAGCAATGGCCTGCATCCATGAGAACGTAATAAGGAAGTGGTCAGACCAGCAGATTGGCAGAATGGAGGGGATAAATATTGCTGTGCTAGTGGCAAAAACAAGATCAAGGGTGTCAACCCTCAGATGAGTAGGGCCTGTCTCCCATTGGGGAGGCCAAGCTCCTCCATGGCCTCGAGGAATCCCATAGCTGCTACGTCGGCTATATCATTAACTTTAAAGTTAAAATAACCCATTATACAAAAAATGGATTAGCCGAGTTGGAGCTCAGCTGCTGATTCGTCAAATGCGGGTCATTACCAGGGTCTTTACCACCAAGATATGTGCTGTCGAAGAGGGGGAGAGAGTAAACCGAGAGGGCAGTGCTTCAATCCTTATGCCATGATTAAGTGGTATAATACTCCCCAAAAACGGATTCTTGAAGATAACATTCACTCCCGCTCATGGATGATCAGCAATGTGAGATGCATGTAAGATCTTGGAATCAGGAGGCAGCATCAGAACCAACAGCAGGCCGGAAGACTCACACAGGCAAAGGCCAGAAGACTCACACAGCCAGAGGCCAGAAGACTCACACAGACATGTTTCAGTAATGTGAGGTAAGCAATCGCTCATGTGGTGCCTGCCCCTTAAAGGGCACACACACGGAAGAGTAACGCATCTCCGCTGCGTGTGCACGTAATAAACGGGGCATGCCACGGATCGCTAGTGAGACTGTGGAGTCTGGACAGAGAGCATTGTTTCTTGTGTGCCCTGTATGCTGGAGGGGGGGGGGTCACAGTGCCGGAGGGGCACACCGGCGGCTTGTACAGTGGCAACGAGGTTGCATGGTCGCTCCGACGTGGACCCGTAGGACCGAGGCGATGAGATCTTTGGGGGCCTTTTTCTCTGTATTTCCATGCCACTGAGTCGGCAAGGTTGATGCCTTCGGCCCCCATTTTGTTTACACGTGGATGCAGCAATTCAGCCAGGGAAGATGGAGGAAGTGTGTGCCGTTGGCCGAGGTCAAGGAGGGAGACAGGCCCGATGACCAAGTGTTGGCCAGAGTGACAGAGGAATGAGATCCCTCAAGTCCTGCCTCAAGTGCAGGTATGATCTTCCGCTCCCCGCTGAGTTCCCTGCGTAGGGGGAGGCGTGTGGACGCTGTGGGACACTCAACCATTATGCCCAGATGTACAGGGCACCGTGGGCCGGTAAGGGCAGTTTTTTTTAGACAACAGTGCCCGATCAATGTCTCCCAAGTAGATCAAGGGGAAGATAGCCCGAATCACAAAGAGCAGGAAGAGGATGAGAACATTTTCTTCACATCCAGTGTCAGTGCGCTACGTGCCACCACCAGGAAGCAGCCACAGTGTCTTGTGAAGGTCGATGAGATGACAGTACCAGTACTGGTGGACACGGGGGCATCAGTCAACATAATGGCAAGGGTGCACTATGATGCCATGGTGGTACCACCTGCATTGCAGAAGCCAACAGCGTGGATATTCACCTTTGGCGGTGAGCAACCCATTCCATTTGCTGGGGCATTTGTGGCAAAAGCTGAACATGGAGGGTCATCCATCAAAGCTCGATTCTATGTGACGCGTGTACAGCCAGCTCTTTCAAGGAATAGGCTGCATGGGCAGAGGACCTGTGAGGCTGCATATCAATGAGTCCATACAAGTGATTGCACTCGAGCACCGCAGAGTCCCATTCCATCTGCGGGACCTGGTGGACAAAGAATTGGACAATTTGGTGGTGCTGGACATCGTCGAGAGGTGGTTGGACCTACCCTGTGGGTCTCGCCCATAGTGATCGCATGGAAGCTGAAGCAACCGGACTCAGTGAGGATCTCTGTGCATATGAGGCTCCCAAACAAAGCCATCAAGCGAGGGAGACACCTCACGCCCACAATCGGCTACATCATCGCAGAACTGCCAAGGACTCATTTCTTTTCAAAGCTTGACCTGTGGGCGGGCTATCATCAGGTGGTATTGCACCAGAACTCAAGATACATTACCACCTTTATCACGCTCCAGGGCCTGTACAGATACAAGCACCTAAGCTTTGGGGTTTCATCGACGGCGGAGGTGTTCCAAAACATCATCTGTGGGGCACAGGCAGGTCTATAGGGTGTCCTCAACATCAGTGATGACATCCTGGTGTTTGCAAAGACGGAGGCGGAACACATGGAATGGCTGTTAAAGTCTTTGGAACGGCTGCAGGCGTTAGGACTGACTTTGCACAAGGAAAAATGTGAATTCCTCAAGAGAAACATTGAGTTTTTCAGATTTGTGTTCAAGGAAGGGGGGGGTATCACCTGACCCCGGAAGTTCAAGGAGATTGTGGAGGCAAGGCCCCCAGAGAATGTAACTGAAGTCTGAATATTCCTGTGGATGGTCACATACTGTGGCCGTTTCATAAGGAACCTAGCCTCCAGGTCAGAGTCCCTGAGAAGTCTCACCAAGAAAGATGCAACGTGGCAGGGGGGTCCGCTACAACAGGCCTCTTTTGAAGATGTGAAGGGGCGCTTACGGCAGAAGACACCATGGCATTTTCTGATCCGTCCTTGATATCAGAGATCGTAGTGGACACAAGCCCGTTTGGTCTGGGTCCAGTCCTCTCTCAAACAGATGCACAAGGTAGGGGCAGATCGATCGCCTATGCGAGTTAGACACTGTCCGAAACGGAGCAGCGATACTCGCAGATCGACAGGGAAGCCCTGGCAGTCTTATGGGGGCGTCAGCATTTTTGACTGTACATGCTGAGATGGCCGGTGACAGTGGTAACTGGCCACAAGACCCTGCTGCCGATTATGGCTGGTTCGTCATCCAAACCTCCAGCCCGGATTGAAAGGTGGATGCTGGCGCTCCTGGAGTATGGGGTCTCGCTGGTGCATCGGCTGGACAGTAACAACGTAGCAGACTATATGTCTAGGCATCCCAGAGGCAGGGTGGAAGGACGTGATGATATCAGTGCTGAGGAGGCTGACGAGCATGTACAGTTAATTGTGGTATCAGAAACCTCAAACTCTGTGCCGCTCCAAGAGCTCGAAAGGGCAGCAGCTGAAGATGAGTGTCTCCTGATACTGAAGGCGGCCCTTCAGCAAGGGTCGTGGAAGTCAGTGGTGGACACCTTGGCACAAAGACCCAAGAAGCACGGTTGGCCCTGGTACAGCTGTGGAGAGAGAAGCAGGAGCTGACATTTGTCCAGTCAGGGCTGTTGCTCAGGGGAGACTGCATAGTGTTACCGATGTGTAAGATCCCCCAGGTAATTGAGCTGGCGCACCATGAGAGAGCCCCTCATGAGACAATGCCCCAAGGAACAAGGCCCTGGGAGAATGTGCATGCTGACTTTGGATCCACGGGCAGCAACACTCACTTCTTGGTGGTGGTGGATGAGGTCGAATTCATTGAATCGGTGTCGTTTGACAAGGTGGCCGTTGCCCTGCAAAAGATCTTTGCCACTCATGGGCTGCCTCAGACCCTGTGCTCTGACAATGGACAGCCATTTCAAGGGGACAGTTTCGCCCAGTTGATGGAAGAGTATGACATAGAACACAGGAAAATTACTCCGCTCTGGCCCCGTGCCAACAGCGAAGCTTAGAGGTTCATGAGGAGAATAAGATATTCCACATCGCTCATGGCCAGGGCTACTTCCTGCAACAGGCGCTGTACCAGTTCCTGAGGGAGTACAGTCGACTCGAGTGGCACCAGCGGAGGCAATGTTTCAACGCTGTCTAAGGGGTTAATACCTGGAGTGATGGAGCGAGAACCAGCTGTGATTGATGACGCGCAGGTGGAGCGTGAAAGGAGACTAAGGACAGAGGAAGAGAATGTCAGAAGAGGACTCCAACCCCAGCAGCTGATTCCCGATGATGAAGTGCTAGTGAAGAACTCACTGACTTATGAGCCTGGTCCCATGGACGTGGTAGCGGTGCGTGTTTCGATGATGACTGCATCTGACAGGAATGCCACCATTACCCGAAATGCCTGTTTTTTTTCAAGAAGGTGGGCGAGACCAGGCCGGAGGTGACCCTGCAAAGACTCTGTTTCGAGATACCAGATGAGGGCGGTGGCCTGGCCCATCCCCTATGTCGAGGGGATGCAGGTGAGTCGGGCCCGATCCGGGAGGCGGCTGAAGGTATCCCCAGAGGGTAGGGAGGGGGAAGCCTGCCCATCTCAGTGACTGTGTTGGACCCCTGAACTAGTGGGCCCAGCCCACGGGCTAAGCAGGAACTTGTGGGATTGGGAGGGAAACATATAAAGGGGTGTTGTTATGTGTGCAGGGAAATGTTTTAAAGTATCAAGGTGTGCCTCCTTTAGTTTTGTTTGTTATGAAAAACGAGGAGTGTGGTGTGTGCCCCTTTAAGGGCACACACGCAGCAGAGTGATGCATTTCCCACGTGTGCACGTAATAAACAGGGGGTGCCACGGATTGCTAGTGTGACAGAAAACATTGTGTCTCATGTGCTCTGTAGGCTGGGGGGGCTCACTAGGGCTGGAGGGGCACATCGACGACTTATCACAGCTCAGAAGGCCATTGCTTTGGACAGTAGTGTAGCCAGGCAGCGAAAGGGCAATAAGAACAAATGAATCGCAAAACCTTAAACAGAGAGAGAATTTTGGGGAGAGGGGTATAAAAAAAACACCCGCCCTGCTACTGCCTTCACTTGTTACCATGAAGCATTGCACATAAAGTGACTGCCAGTGTTTTTTCAAATCAGTCTTTTGAGAGAGAATAACTTAATTGGAGTTGTACACCTGCTTCTGGTTTAGTAAGAATGTCTTAACCAAGTCAGCCTTTAACCACTCGATTTATAAGCACTGTGATTGTCTTCACTGAAGTTCTGTTAAAAACAAGCATTGGCAAAGCTAACTGTTTTTGGCTTGTGTGTGAGTATAAGGCATTTGCCAGGCACTGCTATCAGATGCCCAGGTCTTCACACAATTGTGCACTTGCTACCATCAATGGGCATCTGATACCACTACAGCAGTGCCTGGCTAAGTGCCTTTCCCTGCCTACTCAACAGCCCAAACTGTTGGCATCGCCAATGCTTGTTTTACTTTGCTTTGCACTCTTAACATTGCACATTAAACGTCCTTTTGGCCGTTGCAAATACCTAGGAACATAGATGAACCTAAATCTGAGCTAGATATCCCAGCATTCTTAGCTGCTCGCCTTGGTTTCTTGTACTCCCTGTGAGACACGTCACCCAGAATCGCTCTTGCAAAGCCTGGCTGTGCCTCTCAGATGCACACTATGGCAGCTTCTTCTAACACCCACAGAGAAGTCATTTCTTCAACACACCTACTACCCTTTCTTCCGTGGCAAATACTGTGTCACACGTCCCTCGGATATTGTATCATAATTCTAATCCCCATCTAGTAGGATGACCTATTTATACACACATTCATTTTTTTGCAGCTTTATAACTCTAGATGTCTTACTCCCCCACCATTTGCGTTTCTGTGACTTTGCTCTCTTACCCCCACATCCCTATTCTCTTTTCAAGTACTCTGGAGATGTTAAGCATAGCTGGAACCTGGGTGATTTTAGCATTTGGGCTGATATATGTTCTGACCCTGTCACTGAAGATGTGTTTTATCTGTTTCAGTAATTGTATTCGTTATTAAACTCTCTATAGACAGGTGTGTGGTTACTCTTGCATCATTATTAAGATGAATACAGATATTATCGAGTGAGGCTCCTTTTCTTTCTTTCCAGAACTTTCTGTGTGATGTCACAGATCCTCGCTGTTTAATAAATGGGACGGTTATCACCATATACTTCCTCGGGATCACTCTTCGTATGTATCTCATTTATGCAAGCGATTGTGCTGTTATCTTGGTCCCTAGCCCACCCCCAACTCCCAAATTTGATATGATGACCTCTCCCACATCCCCCACACCCCACCCCCGACCCTGATACCATTTCACAGTGTTGTTTCGCATCGGATTTTTTTCATTTCTGAAAAGCCTGTATGCTGCAAAGCACCATGGGAGATATCTCTATTTTGGGGGGAAGGGAGCACCTCATTCTACGTCAAATATTAAAAAAATGACTGGACACCATAATCCCAGACCCCAAAAGTATTGCGAGTCATCGGTTGGTGTCCAAGTTGTTTTGGACCTGGTCAAATTCTGCCCATCGGTTCACGCTGTGCAGGCTGGAAAAAAGTGCCCTTTTCTTTCTAAGGGAAAATGAATGGGGACTAGGACGAAAGTACATTTATTTGTTTTCTTAATAACCCTTTTATTTCACAATTAATCTTTCCCAGCTGAACAGTCTGGAGGTGTGGGGGAGGAAAGGAGGGTTGAGGGGGCACATAGGGGATTGGGGAGATTGTGGTGTGCATACAAAGTTGTTCACAGAGTTTCAGCAAAATTCATCTACGAGTCAAAAGTTATTAGCAATTCATTATTTTGATTTCCACTGGAATTCACCACTCACTTTAACTAGTTTAACTTTAACTATAGTGCGGCAAACGCCACACTATATATTATAGGGTGATGCTAGTCACCCTACAGTTAAGGGGAAAACCTATAATCCATTGGAAATGTGAACATTCTATGTCTATTAACTTTTGAGCCAGAGGGTGGTTGAGCACAAAATTGTACAAACAAAATGTATGTCCCCTACACCCCTAAATTGCACATTTCTAAGCAAATCAGTGTTATGGTTCAAAAGATATAAAGCATTAAAAAAAAGGGTGTGTTTTTAACTTTTCCATTCTTTTTCCCATATAAAAAACTAGTTGGGCACAAAACACCTAAAGCATATCCTTTGTTGGCCTGGCATAAATCCGTCCAGTAGTTCTTTTTTTATATGGAGTAGAGTGGGGTGAAACACTACCAAAATATTAGTTATATCTCCTATGAGGCATTGCTGAAAATTCAACATTACGCACTTTGAGATTCAAGATCTTGATTTGTTTCGAGTAGCACAAAAAAAAACGACAGTAAATACTTCAAAACTATCATATATTAAGATGTGTCAATCACTGTGATAACTAGTTAGCAGAAGAAGAGTATTTTAAATTAATTTAGGAAGCAATCTGTGTTTCTAATATTAAAAAAACAACAATTTATTTCCTAAATTAACTTAAAATGTATGGGAGGGGGCATTTGGGGGCTATTCATATTAGGGAATACTACATTTGCCTAAAAAGCTTATAATTGTTTACTTACATTTTAAAAAGTGTGCACCATGAGACTGAGGGAAGCCGGTGCTTGTTTACTATATCCTTTGTTTTGACTGGACATGTTTTTCACGTGACCTAACCGTAAAAATCTCGATTTTCTCCTGGCGTCAGCAGGGAAGATCTCTACATTATCTCACCTCCCTCTTTTTCATCATACTACCTAATTAGTAATCTGACCTGAACTCTTACATCCCTCTTCCTCGTCCCAATACGGAATAGTAATTGTACCTATACTCCCGATCCCTCTTCCTTGCTCAAGTACCCAATAGTAATCTTACCTTTATCCCCACATCCATCTTCCTCATCACAGTCCCCCACTACCCCTACCTCACTCTTCGTTGTCACAGCCCCATATTACCCCACCGCACTCTTCCTCATCACAGTCCCCCAGTTACCCCATTTTACTCTTTCTTGTCACATTTCCCCACTACTCCAAATCACTCTTCCATGTCACAGTTCCACACTATCCCCACCTCACTCTTCCTCATCACAGCCCCCACTAACCTCCACCTTGCTCTTCCTCATCACAGCCCCCACTAACCTCCACCTTGTTCTTCCTCATCACAGTCCTCCACTAACCTCCACCTTGCTCTTCCTCATCACAGTCCCCCACTACTCCATCACACTCTTCCTTGTCTCAGGCCTGCTACCACTACTTCCTTCTCCTCTTCACAGTCCTCCACTATCCCCAACACGTCTTTCCTCATCACAGCCACCCACCAACATACCCCACATTTCCTCAGCACAGTCACCCACTACCATACTTCAGAATTCCTTGTCACAGTCCCCCACCACTACATCCACCTCACTCTTCCTCGTCACAGTCCCCAATAGCCCCATCTCACTCTTTCTCATTACAGTGCCCAACTACTCCCAACTCCCTCTTCCCCATCAAGTCCCCATTACACCACCTCAAACTTCCTTGTCACAGTCCCCCACTATCCCCACCTCATTCTCTCCCATCAGTGTCCACCACTACCCCCACCTCACTGTTCCACGTCATAGTCCCCCACCACCATAACCTCCCTCTTCCTCCTCACTATCTGCCATTACCCACACCTCACTCTTCCTCATCAAAGTTCCCAACTACCTCCACATCCCTCTTCCTCAACATGGTCCTCCACTACCCCACCTCACTGTTCCTCAACACAGTCCTCCACTACCCCACCTCATTGTTCCTCATCACAGTTCCCCACTATCCCCACCTCATTCCCTTCCATTA
This sequence comes from Ambystoma mexicanum, assembly GCF_040938575.1. NCBI lineage: Eukaryota > Metazoa > Chordata > Amphibia > Caudata > Ambystomatidae > Ambystoma > Ambystoma mexicanum. The sequence goes on along the minus strand of NC_090923.1, from coordinate 30,900,633 downwards.
CCGTCCACCACTACCCCACCTCATTGTTCCTCATCACAGTCTCCCACTAACCTCACTATTCCTCATCACAAATGCTTTTGGTCCTTCATAAAAGACATGGCATATTGCATCTGTGCTAGAATGTGCTCTTTATTTTCAAATACAGACAAAAAAGTGTCCCTGTGGCTGGTCTTACCAGTAAGGCCATTGAGGTGGTGTCCTAAGTGATTTCTGAAATTATGTCATCACTGATGGCAACTGCCACGTTTGAAGTGATGTCATTTGTGATGTCACCAGTGATCTCATGTCAGTGTGGTTAAGGGCTGCACAATAGGGGCATCATAGTTAAAGTGGTGTAGAGTCCAACACCTCCAAATTTCAGGAGTTTTGTTGCAATAAATCGGCACCCTAACGCCACTTCAACTTAGGTTTTTTGAAAAAGGTTTTTGGTGTACTGAATTTATTCACCTTAACTTAAACTTTACTAAAGTGTATTCACTGAATAGATAAATAGATGGATATTCATACACATATATATATGGGAATGGGGTCAACCAAACTGTTGACACACACGTAAACACACAAAAACATACACATGCAACACACACGGACTCACCCACACAGACACCTAGGGCCTCATTATGAGGTAGGCGGTAAACCCAGCGGTGCTTACAGCGGTTTCCCAGCAGCCCCATAACACTAATTCTGTGTCTGATATCCCGGCGCCACCCCAGTGCCACCGGGCTTTTACAAGTTGCGGTGCAACGGTTACTCCCCATTCCGAGTGGCAGAGTCAGCACAGTGAAGAAGAATGGGAGGTCGGCACGGAAAAGAAACACTAGACAGTGGTCAACATTAGTGTAGAAAATGTGTGGCACACTTCAATGGCAGTGCTTCCAGTGGGAACAGAGCTTCCAAGGAAGGAAGATCGTGACAGTTACTTTTGGAACACTGCCCAATGATATACATTGACTAATTAGATTGCGGAATTATACACACCTCAACAAGGTGGCGTTTCTATGCTAATAAAAGGTCAAACGCATACTCACGGGAGACTCACTTGCTCACTCACTGATTGATGGAGAGGAAGTAGAAGAATTGATAAAACAGGAAGGAGAAGGAATTGATTGCTCTATTTTTTACCCATTTTGGATTACGCCCAGAACCCTGGTGAGGCCTAGTAGGAGTTAAAGTCCCAAGCCTTCTTTAGAGAGAGAGACATCAGACAGGCTGTGGAGGACAACAGCTGATCCAGTCACGCTGACTGATGCCACGTCCAAGAGGGTGCCCACGTGTTTGTGAGACAGCCGAAATAAATCCACATGTTAGTGATATATAAAGGGGAATTAACCCTCAGGGGAGTGATAGTATAATGGGAATACATTCTGGCCCTGTTATTTGTTAGTCCTGAGGGGTGGGAATATATATATTGAGTGTATGCGCTTCTTGAAAAGAACATGTTACTTACCAACTGGTAACGTTCTTTCAACTAGATGTTCCTCCAACCTATTCCACATCTTTGACATATAATGTCCACAGCTGTGCAGCTTCGGGAATTTTTTCGGCAGAGGGCGTCCTGTGTTGATGACGTTTGGTCGATGTCCCTCAAAGGCCTCAGTTGAGGGTGTCATCACTGGATGTTATAAATAGGGCTGACGACGCCCGTAGCCTCAGTTTATGTTTTTTCCTCCATAACGTGTAACATGCTCGTACACAACGTTTGCTTGACTGCACATAGCATTGCGGGAACGCAAGCTGCAATAGCATAGGAAATTCTTCAGAGGAGCAGGCTGGGAGGGTGATGTGGAATGCGTTGGAGGAACATCCAGTCGAAAGAACGTTACCAGTTGGTAAGTAACTTGTTCTTCGAATGGATAGTGTCCTCCAGCGTATTCCACATCTTTGACAGATTCCCAAAATAGTACCAGAACAACAGAGGAGGGAAAATAATTTATAATACCCAACCAGATGGCAGAATGAAGCACCACTTTACCAAAAGCCATATCCTGACCATGGAGCGTATCCAGGGAGTAATGTTTGACAAAGGTGTGGATGGAAGCCCATGTGGCTGCTTCACAAATATTCTTAATAGGAACTCCCTGCTGCAGGGCTGTGGATGTAGCAATGCCCCTAGTGGAGTGAGCTCTCAAACCTTCAGGAGGGCCCTTGCCCGCCAATCTGTTACATTCAGTAATGGTGAGGATAATCCACCTGGGCAAGGTCTGTTTATTAACAGCCTGGCCCAATCGGTGTCCAGTGTATCCCACAAAAAGCTGGTCGTCCACTCTGGCCCTGGACATCCTAGAGATATAAAAGCTCAAAGCTCTCCTAGGGTCCAACTTTTGAAGTCACTCCTCTTCCTTCCCAGGATGATGGGGAGGATAGGAAGCAGGAAGTACCACTTTCTGGCTCAGATGAAACTCAGACACTACCTTAGGAAGGAAGGAGAGACGTACCCTCAGTACAACCCTATCCTTGTGGAACACAGTAAAGGGTGGCTTAGATGAAAGTGCCTGCAATTCACTCACTCTGCGAGCAGATGTAACTGCAACCAAGAAAACCGTCTTAAAAGACAACAGTTTCAAAGGACAAGAGTGCAGTGGTTAAAACGGAGCACCCATCAGGAATTTCAAGACTAAATTCAAATGCCAAACCGGCCCCTAAAAAAACGGGGACGGCAGGAACACATTCATGACCCCTTTTAGAAATTGTGAAATCAAAGGAATCTTTAAATAGGAACATTCTTCAGACGAGCGCTACAAAAAAGACAGCGCCGCCAGGTAACCTTTACCGACCCACTTGAAGACCCCTGTGGGCCAAAGAAAGCAAGAAAGAAAGAACCATCGGAATGGAACACTGAAAAATATCGACATTGTTTCCTCTGTACCAGTCGCAAAACATACGCCAATGGCAACGGTACAGGGATTTGGTTGCTGGCCACCTGGCCGAAAGCAACACCTCCATCACATCATCCGGGAGGTCCCAATCCTTATATCTCAACCTTTCAGAAATCAAGTGGAAGAGTGAGAGTCTTGACCTCTGGATGTAGAACCTGACCCCCCTTGTGCAAGTGAAGATCCTCTCTGTGGGGAAGATGGCGTGGAGGGCAGGTAGATGTTTCTAGAAGGTCTGGGTACCACGCTCTCCTGGCCCAATCTGGAGCAATGAGGATCATGTGGGAACCGAACCTCCACAACCTTCTTAGCACCTGAGGAATGACGGGGACTGAAGGAAACATGTACAGAAGTGGGAATGACCAATACATGACAAATGCATCCCCTAAGGCTCCTCTTGGAGGAAATTCCCTTGAGCAAAATCTCTTGCACTTCCGTTTGGCACCGGTCGCAAACAGATCCACTTGAGGGGTTCCCCAAAAGGCAAAGATCCCCAGAAGGACTTCCTGAGCCAACTCCCACTCGTGGGAGACTGCGCTCTGCCTGCTCTGAGTGTCCGCCACCGCATTCTCCTCTACGGCTAGATGAACTGCTGAGAGAGATATTCCTTGTTGTATCACCCCGAACTAGAGCTGCATCACCTCTCTGCACAGCGGGAGTGACCGTACCCCCCTTTTCTGTTGAGGTAATTCATGGCCACTGTGTTTTCTGTCATGATCAGGACACTCTTCCCCACACAGGCGGCAGAAAAGCCTTCAGGGCCAGCCTGATGGCCCTCAGCTCCAACAGGTTGATGTGGAGTTTGGACTCCGACGGTGACCAATGACCGCTGGTGGTCAGCCCGTTGGCATGAGCTCCCCATCCAGTGAGTGAAGTGTCCATCACAAGCGTCACCTCCGGCCACGGTTGCCAAAACAGCTCCCACTTCATCAGATTCCCTTTGCTGGCCCACCGCAGAAGATCCTGCGAGACTGAGAGTGGAATATGAACAGGATCTGACATCTTGCCTGAGAATTGCGACCACTGCATCTTGAGAACCCATTGAAGGGACCTCATCCTCAGTCTGGCCTCTGGCACCAGTAAAATGCAGGATGCCATGAGGCCAGCAACCATAAAAATTCGAAAGCCGGAAGCCTCTGGGCACATTAAAATGTGTTGACCATCTGTGCAACGTGATGAGCCCTCACCTTGGGAGGCGAGCACTTCCCCAAGGACGTGTCCAACACAGCCCCGATGTACTGGAGTTGTTGGGAAGGTGTCATATGTGAGTCCTTGAAATTGAGGGAGAAGCCCAGCTTGTGAATGGAGTGGCAGGTGAGGCTGAGATGAGCCAAAGCTTGTCCGTGAGAATGCGCCCTGATCAGTCAGTCGTCCAGGTAGGGGTAGGGATGAACCCCCCCTCACCTGAGATACGCTACCGCCATCACCATTAGCTTGCTGAAGACCCTCGGGCGGAGGTCAATCCGAATGGCAGCACCTGAAACTGAAAGTGTGAGTTGCCAGTCGCAACCCGTAGGTATTTTCTGTGCTTGGGATGAATCAACACATGGAAATAAGCATCCTGTAGGTCCAGTGACACCAACCAGTCCTGGAGTTGAAGGGCCTGAAGGACCTGAGAAAGAGTGACCATCTTGAACTTGTCCTTCCTGAGGAACTTGTTCAACCAACGCAAGTCCAAGATGGGTCTCAGTCCTCCATTTCTTTTGGGAATCAGATAATATGGGGAATACCATCCCTTGTTCCTCTCCGCCACAGACACTAGTTCTATAGTGCCTTTCTTTCTCCAGCAGGGTCAAGATTTCCTGCACCAGGAGCAGATCTGGAAGCTTCAAAGAGAGATTCCCCGGTGGATTGTCGTGAGGCCGATTTAGGAAAGGAAGGCAGTAGCCGTGGGCTATTGGGTATCTGGTCAATCCATCGAACACCAAAGCATCTAATACCAAACTATCAAATTATATGCAACTAAATTCCATTCCATCGAATAGCCATTTTGTTCTATATAATTTGATGGATCCATCGAAATTAGTGTGGTGAGGGGTTAGGGTTGGAGTTGGGTTTAGATTAGGGGTTAGATTAGATTTAGGGTTGGGTTAGGGTTAGGGTTGGGGCTAGGGTGGGTTAGATTAAGGGTTACATTAGGGTTAGGGTTGGGGTTGGGGGTTAGGGTTGGGGCTAGGGTTAGATAAAGGGTTACATTAGGGTTAGTGTTGGGGCTAGGGTTAGGGTTAGGGTTGGGGCTAGGGTTAGATTAAGGGTTACTATAGGGTTAAGGCTAGGGTTAGGGTTGGGGCTAGGAGCCATGGTTAGATAAAGGGTTACATTAGGGTTAGGGTTGGGGTTGGGGGTTAGGGTTGGGGCTAGGGTTAGATAAAGGGTTACATTAGGGTTAGTGTTGGGGCTAGGGTTAGGGTTGGGGCTAGGGTTAGATTAAGGGTTACTATAGGGTTAAGGCTAGGGTTAGGGTTGGGGCTAGGAGCCAGGGTTAGATTAAGGGTTACATTAGGGTTTGGGTTGGGGCTAGGGATAGGGTTAGGGTTGGGGCTAGGGTTAGATTAAGGGTTTGGTTAGGGTTGGGGGGTGGGCGTGGGGTTGCCCCCCCACAATATACAAAAAAAAATAAAACATTACAAGGAGCTGGCCAGTGCTGACATTTCTACACTGGACAGCTCCGTGTAACGTTTTAAAGTTACAAAAAAAGCATTAAAAGGCTATCTTTCACATGCAAAAGTGCATTTCCATTGAAACCAGTCCATTTATATTTCCAATGGACTGGTTTAGATGGAATGGCACTTTTACATGTAAAGGATAGTCATGCAATGCTTTTTATTAGATGCTTTGGTTTGTTGTTGATTTTTTTCCGATGGAATCACTATAAACCGGGCTATTGTATCCAGAACCCATGCGATCCGAAGTAATAGCTCGCCATTCTTCGAGATGCTGATATAGCCTGTTCCCAACTGGTGACCAATGGAACATGGCCTCATAGCTGTTGTGGAGCGGCTGTGGCAGGGCCTGAGCTGCCTGAGCAGCTTTGGCACCTCTATTTCCCCATCCACCATGGGTACCTTTACGGTGGCCCCTTTGATTTGCAGCTCCTCTCGTTCTACCAAAACAGGAGTAGTAACAAAAGGAACCCCCCCACTGTTGTTCCCTAGGACAAAAAGGCGGAGGTTGACGCACAGCTGCGCCAAAGGTTTCACAGCAGCATTGGAGGTCAGCAACCTCTTGAGGCTCTTGTCAGCCTTGCTGGAAAACAAATGAGAGCCATCAAAGGGCATGTTTAGAAGATGGGTTAGCACATCCGAAGCAAAACCCGACTTCTGCAACAACGCAAATCTGCATATCACGGTGCTCGCAGCCATGGAGCAGCTAACATGATCAGCCGTGTCCAACTCGGACTGTAGGAATTCACACATGGCATCCTTGTCATCCTGCACAAGAGCAAGGAACCCAACCCTTTGTTCACCTTCGGCATATGCTCAGCCGCCAATGAGATACAATTCCACAGAGTGAGTTAAAACCTTGCCATGGCACAAGTGGAGTTGGCCGACTTCACTGACATACTTGCAGCAGAAAATAACTTGCGTGCCCAACCATGAAAGCGCTTGTCGTCCCTATCAGGAGGGATGGTAGGGTACGCCGCCTGCCTCATGGTGTCCGTAGCCACCTGAACTACCAAACTCTCAGGAAATGGGTGAGTGGATAGGTTGCTGGGGTCGCTACTGGATGGCCGGTATTTCTTAGTTAATGACTTGTTGACCACCGGAAGAACCTTCGGGGTCTGCCAAGCAGCCGCCACCCTTTTTTGCAGTGCCAAATGAAAAGGTAACACTGGGTCAGTGGACAGACCCTGGTCCAAAATATCAGTCAGGTCATTCTGATCAAATGCAACCGGAGGACCGGACCACCCAAGATACTCTGTAACTCTAGACATCAACCTCCTATAGGAGGATTCAGCATGAGCCCCAGGCTCTGGCCTGCCAAACTCCACCTCAAGAGAAGTGTCAAGGCCACTGGCATCATGTAACAGCTGACACAACTCCTCCAACTGTCTTCAGAAAAGACAATGTCAGGAGCGTCAACAGGCTCAAGCTTCAAATCTGACCTCTCGTCATCCTCATAAATATCATGCAGAGAATGAAAGAACTCCTTCCTAGGGACAGAGCCCTTTCCAGATTTCTGCAGTTTCGCTGGGGACAAAGACCGAGACCTGGATCTGGCATGTCTCTGGCGATCTACCAGAGCCTTCTCTGAACAGGATCTCTACGATTCCCGATGTTTATCGCGCCAAGTGCCCGGGCCAGAAGGCGCACGAGCATCGGACCGAGACTGCTCCCTGCCGGCTTCTTCCGAAAGGCGCGGATGGCACTGTGCCCTGCGATTGAAAAATTGCCAACATTTGCTCCCTGAATGCCTCCAATTCCTCCGGAGTCGAGGATTTAGTGGAACAAGCCACTTTCCCTGCAGAGCCATCATCCAACGAGGACGGGGAAGGTGACCTGTGACACCGGGAATGCCGAGACGAGGAGGACGAGTGGCAGGACCCATTCCGGGATCGAGATCCCCAGGACTCCTTCCGACGAGGACAGTCACCCCTCGAATCGTCAGTGGAAACACCCGTAGTGTTTTTGGATTTTCGAGGTTTACAAACCTGACCTACCTGCAACTTCCCCTTATGCTTTCGCAAGGCCTTGGCAGTCAACGACTGGCACTTTGAGCAGTTGTCGGTATCATGACATTCTGCCAGACACCCCAAACAGATGCGGTGCAGGTCCATAATTGACATTTTCGACTTACAGTTTCGGCATGTCTTAAACCTAAACCGCAGAGTCGGAGGTGTAGACGATGAAGACATTGGGGGTCATTACAACTATGGAGGTAGCCATGCCGCTATTTGCGGCATGGCTACCCACATTCTGGGTACCAGGTACGGGTTCCCTGAATGGGGAAATACCGGGCCATTTCGACCTTGGAGGGCCTGGTATTTCCCCATTCAGGGACCCGGACCCTGTGCATCCCCATTCCCATTTGAGCCCCCATAGGGAATGGGGAGCATGCTAACAACAGGCCCGTTAATAACGGGCCCGTTGTTAGCATGTTGGACCGCTCACGGGACACGCTATGGACACCTGGTTGTTCCAGACGTAATTAGCGGGACACTTGAGCGGACCACATAATGAGGCGGTAGGGGGTAAATTGGCTCTACCGGCCTCTTTAACCCCCTACCGCCAGGGTTGTAATGACCCCCATTTTCTTTGAAGAAGATCACACGAAGAGCGCCAAGTTCTCGAAGCAAACATGTTTGCGGAAAAAACAGAACTGAGGCTACGTGCGCCGTGCATCCTATTTATAACAACCGGCGACGTCGCCCTCAACGTGGCCTTCGAGGGACATTGACCCGACGCCATCGACGCAGGTCACCCTCTTCCAAAAAAAATTCCGAAGCAGCACAGTCGTGGACATAACATGTCTAAGATGTGGAATACGTTGGAGGACACAATCCATTAGAAATATATATTTTATAGGTTAGGTCCCTGTGTTGGGTACTCAGAGAAATCCCATGACTCTTTATCTGTTCAATGACGTCTAGCACGATAGAATCATTAGGGGAGTTATATGAACCTCTCACTGTGTGCACACCTAGAAATAGAATATCAATGAAGTCATTCCTGGTTGTAGCATTAAGCAAAATATTGTTGTTAATGCTAAGTTGTTACACATATAAGGGAAAGGGTGATTCCTCGGTACATATTGTCACGTTTTTAAGTTACCTTATTGAAAGCGAGAGAGGTATGCTTTTAACAGTAATTAAATAGAAACATCACTGAAGGGAGTCTAGCCTACATAGATGTTGAACATACATTTTCCATGATATTGTTTACATTCTGACATGCCTATTGAGTAAGGCTTTGTTATCTATTTGCAAAAAAGGGGGAGAAGAGAGAATTGGATAGGCAGGGATGTTTTAATTTAATTCATTTTATTTAACAAATGAATGTCTTATCCTGACACCTTATGGATTTTTAATCGAGGGTTCATGTGCACCTAGCGTAAAAAAAACATATAAGTGGTGTTGTTTGTGTTTAAAAATGTCTCTATTTCTATGACTGTAGCATTAACAGCTGAGAAGAGTAGCAAGTTGATTATTTTCATTATTGGCATTTTATGGGCGTATAACTTGTGTATCTTTCAATAGATTCAAATAGTTCTATTTTGTTAATACATATACCTTCTGTGCAACCCTGTGCGTCTCTCTTGTCCTGAATGGAGGGCGGGGCCTGTAAGGAAATAATGTTATAGTGTACCATATTCATAAAAATAACTTTTAAAATACAGGAAAATGGCATGCACCTGGTTTGGGGTAGGTGGAAAGTTCCCTTGAATTAGATGTAGCCCAATTCAAACATCCTACAATTCTTGAGGTCCCAATGAGATATCATTTCTGGGATAACGAGTGACATTGTAACATAGACCGTTCAACTTAAATTGCGTAGAGCTCAAGAATGTGCATGGAAGCTTTGTGTTGCAGTGAATAATATGGTGTTGAATCCACAGCCTCCTAAGGACATACTGAAGTGTGCACAGAAGTAGATATTGTTACATAGAAAATCATTAGGGTTGGAATTGATTGACCGTGGTATAGTGGGAGTAAGAAACGTTTGGATTCCTGTTTAGTGAGAATTGTTGAAGGTTGGGTGTTACATTTGAGGCCTATACTCTTTTAAAGTTGTATTTGAAAGTGGTTGGACAGCCACATATATTGACATTTGGAAGACAGAGATGCTAGACTGTTAGGCAGAAACCTTTGCAGTTCCCTTAGGGACCACTGCAAAAAGTTTAAGACTACAGGTGTTAGCAGTGAACCCAATTGATAGCAGCCTGCACCACCCAGATTTACCTGGTAGCTGTGGCTGAGCAGTCAGACTTCTCTCAAGAAGAGTTAGGCAGTATATAGAGTATACACATTAGTTACAAAAATACAGTAGCACAAGCAAATACTGGCCAGAGCTTTGGTATAAAAGTATATAATTATTTATTTAAAAACACACTTGTAAAAATACACTGGCACTAATATGTCAAGCAAAAAAAAACGAGCACGTACCTCCTGAGGCACAGGGTGTACAAGCATCCCGTCGTGTAAGATTACACGAGCCCAACCGGCTCAATCCAGGATAGAGATGCCAACTAACCAATACCACTAACAACTTCCTTCTCTGCATACACCTCTCAAACTCCAAACCAAACACAACCACAAACCTCCAGCACAGCAAACCGCACGAACTTCACTACACTGCAACAACAAAACAAAAACGCACATAGACTCGCACATCAGCACACGACGACTACCGGCCGCATACACCCCAGGCCCAGCCGACGGAACCACCGGGCTGAGGCTGCCAACAGCACATCACTGCAATCTTGCACTTTTCCAGCCTCCACCCACTAACCCACCCCTCCCTCCCTCTTTCAGAGCCGCCAGAGCGCCAGGGGACCACTCCGTGGTGATAGTGCGCGGTACAAATGACCTTTAACATTAACATTAACAAGTTCAAACACAGTCACTAGAAATAAATACACCTCCCTGATTAATTATTTGACAAGTCTTAGGAAAAGAACACCACTTATTATCAACACAGAGGCGAGTGCTTAACCAAGATGGCACTCCAATAATTATTTAAAAAGGGAGAGAAAAGGCAGAAATAGGAAAACACACAATACCAACACTTTTAAAGAACCACAGCAAGTCAAGAAAGGCAGGGTCTACTGTAGAGCAAAAAGCTCATAGGCCAAGCCCACTCTTAGAGAGAGCAAGGCGGAATGTGCCCAAGATCACACAGTTGAAGTACACTTTAAGAGTCTTTCTAAATAGTTCAAAAAGGAGTTAGATCAGTTCAGAAAAGTTAGTTAACAGGTCCGAGGTCACCCCAGGATAGAGAGTCAAGGATTTACGGGACACCTTGAAGGGTCTGTTGCTAGGGAGACCAGGCGGGACACAGTACTTGAAATGGTGAGAAAGCTCCAGTGGAGGCAGTTGTTCCTGGCAGCGGGTGCAAGTCGGTCCTTAGTGCAGGAGAAGAGAAGATCTCGACGTGGAGGAAAGCTGGAAGTCGTTGCACTGCCAGGGAAGAAACCAGCCGCGGAGTTTCCCAGTTAAAAGGTACCACCCTTTTATTCGCGGTAGTGGTGAAGCATGGCTATCCGGCCGCCGGGGTGCTTGGCCCGGCCGATTTGACCACAAGATGATCCAGGAAGGCAAAAAGAGGACGAACTGGTTAACCCCACCAGTTCAAAGGAAGAAGACTCTCCTGGAAGAAGATCTTCTCTGTCGTTGGGAAGTGGTGAGTCGTTTCAGCAGGGCTCCACCGGTGGTGTCATCTTTGCAGGTCGGGTCAGCTTCTCCCTCTTCAGATTCTTTAGGTCCTGTGGCGACTTCTGAAGTTCCAGTCCCCAAAGGCCTGCTTTTATGCAGAAAACCCCCATTCATCAGTCCTAGCTGTCAATCAAACATGCTAAGTGGTGAGCCGGGCAGCTCACCACTGGGCCAATCACACAAGAGTGCGACTTGAGTTGCCGAGGCAACTCAGTCCAGGGTGCCTACTCCCCCCTCCCACACATCCTGTAGACCCAGACAGAGTGGCACCACTTTTGGAGGCTTCTGTGTAGAAGCCCGCCAAAAGTAGAACAAAGGACTGGACTTGGGTTGGAGTTACAGAGGCGAACACAAACGCCATTTTAAAACCGAGTCCTGGCAGAAAGACCCAACCGGGGAATAAATATTAAATAAATAACCCAGCGATATCTTTAACATTGCACCAAAAAAGTGGTGCGTTTGAAATGAATGGGAAAATCCCATAAGAAATGTTCTGGTGGAATATTCTGCGTGGTAACCACTGCCACCAGCCAGAAACTCAACAAGGGGGGACTGGACAGTGCCTCCTTGGAAAACAGACCAAGGGGCAATCTAATTACCCCTACCAGTACTTCCACAATATGATGGTTTGTACTGGTTCTGTTCACAATTTGAGACTAGTAAAGCCAATGGTGACTTTACATGCCCTGGGAGACAGTAGTCAGTCCCAGGGTATGGAGTTTATATTCAGGGGTCACTATGGCACCCCTGTGTTACTGCACTAAGGGTGCTGGGTATCACACTTACCAAAAACTCATGAAGCCCTATGGAGTAAAATACCCCATAGCCTATAAAACACATTACAAAGTCAAAGGACACTCTCAAATCATGCCTAGGAGTGGGAGAAAAAGAGTCTCACTCTTAGCAGGAGAGAAAAATAAACCCCAAAAATCCAGCAAAGCTGCTGGGGGACTCACTAGGTTTGGGAAATTAGCCTATACAGAGAATTCTCCCTAACATAGACAGAATCAACTCAGTGGGTGTGGATATTTGCATCGAGAGGGGCCTATTATACCAGTCCCTACAGAGCCTATATATGACTTCCACTGTCAAAGAAGAGTACTTCAAGCTGAACTGCCTCTCTGCAGACCTGTATTTTCACCTGCAATTGGTGGAGGGAATATTAGCAGACAGGGATGCTAAGATTAAGTGGTGCCAAGAATAGGCACAGAAAGAGTCTGAAGAACTGCAGAGCGCTGTAAGGGTGTTAAAGAAGGAAGCTGACATAAGGGTGGCATGTTTGCTGCTGTAGACGTTCATTGAAATAAAATAAAACCTCACTATCCCTATCTCTGAGAGGGGATTCCCTGCCTCAAACCAAAACTAAAGGAACTGGCAGAATGTCCGTCCAAATGAAAGTCTGCTGTCCTGTGTCACAACCTACTTCTATCCGTTACACTACGACTAAAGACTAATATAAACCAACATAAAGTTTGATCTCCAGGAGAATGATTCCCTCCTCCTGGTATACGGGTAGCATTCACAAAATGTTCTCTTACAACAATGTGCTGGGGGAATGACTCTCTTCCCCTGGTATATAGGTAGTTGTCAAGGAGTTCCCCCCCTTCTCACCTGAGTCCGATCTTTGCTGGATTTCTTGGTCGATGCCTTCTTGCGGACGGATCGGGTCTTGAATAAGGCAGCATGAGTCTCTTCTGACTCCAGCGTGCGTTCAAAGTTCCGGGATGCAACGATCCAGGAATCCGGGAAATTAAGAAAGTGCACTACACAGCACACTAGTCCAGGAAGTAAGAAAGAAAGGAGAGGGACTAGGAATGGAGTTTGTATGGACAGAATCAGGGAAACAATACCGCGAGCTACTGAGCACATGTCTGGTCACTACTTCGCAATAGCATTGAGACGCGCGGAGCCGCGGGGGATGTGGTCTATAAATAGAACACGCTACGTCCAACGTGTAGAGCGAGGAAGGTGTTTCACGCTGGACGGCCATGTTGGGAGTACCAGGGAGTGTAAGCCCCGTTGAGACAAAGACCAGGAATTCCAAAAGGGGCGCATTCTGTAGGTCATGACAGCATGCCTCCTCCGAAGACCCGTTCCTCCCGGTTTGCCCGGGTGTATGAGATGAAATTTTCTGAGCAGTCCAGGGGTCCTGAGATTAGAAAGTGGTTCCCAGGTTCTTTCACTAGGAGGATATCCCTTCCATTCAACCATGTATCGAAGCTGACCCCGTTTAAACCTGGAGTTGCATATTCGGGACACTTCATATTCCAGTTGGTTGTCGACCAGCAGAGGAGGGGGTCTACAGGATTTCCGGGAGGATTGGATGTAGGGTTTTAATAAGGATGTGTGAAAAACTGGGTGAATTTTCTTCCAGGAGTCTGGTAGTTTAATCCGCTATGAGACCGGATTTATAATTTCCTTGATGGTAAATAAACCATAGTACCGAGGGGCCAATTTGTTTGGCCGTGGATGTCAGGGTAGTAATTTCGAGGACAACCAGACTTGACCACCAATTGCATAAGAAGGCCCTGGTCTTCTTTTGGAATCTGCATACCTCTTAGTCTGTGTTCTAGCCTTCTCTAAGTTTTCTTTGGCCTTCTGGTGTACGTTGATGAGGGTTTCGATCCAGGAGTCGACAGTAGGTACCGGTGTGGGATGACGGAGAACAGAGGGTAGAACCAATGGATGGAATCCTTGGCTACAGTAAAAGGGACTGGTCTTAAGTGCAGAATGATCAGAATTGTTGTAGGCGAATTCAGCCACGGGTATCAGGAGCGACCAGTCATCCTGAACCTTGGTGGCGAAACATCGAAGATACTATTCCAGGGTCTGATTAGCACGTTCTGTGGTCCCGTTGGTTTGGGGATGATAACCTGATGAGAGGGTGCATTGGATTCCCAAAATGCGACAGAGATGTTTCCAGAATTGTGAGACGTATTGAGGTCCTCGATCAGATATGATCTTGGAAGGATGTCCATGCAGACGGAATATGTGTTCCAGAAAGATTCCAGCAAGTTTGGATGAGGATGGTAGCTTACACAGGGGTGTAAAATGAGCCATATGAGTGAACAAGTCAATGGTAACCATGATGGTCGTGTATCCTCGGGAAGGTGGTAATTCCACAATGAAGTCTGTAGCAATGAATTCCAATGGCCTTGTTGGCAGTGTAGGTTGCAGTAGAAGACCCGCCGGTCTCTTGTTATCATGTTTATTTTGACTACAGATAGCACAAGCTTGGATGTACTGCTGTACATCGGTCTTCATTCCAGGCCACCAAAACTGTCTTTGTATGAGGCAGAGGGTGTTGGTTATGCCACGATGTCCGGAGTGAAGGGTATCATGGCAGAGGTTTATGATTCTTTGTTGTCATTTCTGTGTGGGAATGACCAGTGCATTGTCCTTGAATAAATATCCTTCCTTGACTCTTAAATTCCATTGATTCTTCCTTGAAATATCCTTCCATAGATCAGAGGATTGGGTTTGCACTCGAATTTCTTCCAGGAGATTGATTGCTTGAGCTACAAAGATCGTGTGGGGAAACATCTTAGGGTAGGCCCTGTCCTTAGTGGTTACATAGTCAGGACGTCGAGATAAGGCATCAGCAATCAGGTTTTGTGATCCGGGAACATGAGTGACGTGGAACTGGTACTGGGCAAAGAAGTAGGCCCAACGCACCTGACGACTGTTCCTACACTCCAATGACTGTAGAATTTGAAGATTCCGATGGTCCGTGTGGACCTGAACTGGATGTCTAGCACCCAGAAGTAGATGTCACCATTCAGTGAAGGCTTGGCGGATGGCTAACATTTCCTTTTCCAGGACGGAGTAGTGTGTCTCACTGGGAGTCAAGGTTTGTAAAAGTTAAGCAATGGGGTGTTCCAGTTTATCCTCAAATTCCTGCTTCAACACCGCTCCTATGGCGTAGTTAGAGGCATCCGTTTCCACTAGGAATGGTCGATTTATATCGGGTTGGGCTAAGATGGGGGCTTGCATGAACTCTGTCTTCAAACGTTGGAATGCCTTGTCTTGCGGTGTAGACCAGATAAAGGGGATGTCTTTCTTCAAGAGAGCAACGATCGGCTGAACGATCGCAGAAAAGGTGGATATGAACTTCCGGTAGAAATTGGCAAGCCCCAGGAAAGATTGAACTTGTTTCACGGACGTGGGAGCGGGCCATGCCAGTATGGACTTTACCTTTGAAGGGTCCATACCAATTCCTTCTGGGCTAAGGATGAATCCTAGGTAGTGAACAGAAGTAACGTGAAACAAGCATTTTTCGGGTTTGTCTAAAAGTTTGTGTTCACTGAGTCATTGTAATACTGCCTTTACATGTTCTTCATTCTTTTGAAGGTCCTTGGAAAAGATCAATATGTCATCCAGATAGACAATGACGAAGAGGAATAACATGCCAGAGAACACCCTATCCATGAAACGTTGAAAAACTGCGGGGGCATTAGCTAGTCCAAAGGGCTTGGCTAGATATTCATAGTGACCAAAGGGTGTTCTAAAGGCTGTTTTCCATTCCTTCCCGGACCCGGATCAAATGGTAGGCACCCCGGAGATCCAACTTTGTGAATATTACGCCGCCTCTCACAGCTTCCAGAATATCCGAAATCAAGGGCAATGGGTACCAGTCTTTGAGGGTGCATTGATTTAAGCCACGATAGTCAAGGCAAGGTCTGAGTTCCTTGGTATCCTTCTTGGGAAAAAAGAACAACAAAGCACCCGCTGGAGATTTTGAAGGTCTTATGGTGCCATTTTCAAGGTTGATATCCAGGTATTCACGGAGGGCCTTTTTCTCAGGTTCAGAAAGGATGAACATTCTGCCAAAGGGAATCACTGCAGAGGGATCTGTATCTATGGCACAGTCTTCAGGTCTGTGAGGGGGTAAGGCCTGGACTATGGCAGTTGAAAATACATCAGCATATCCCTGATAGGCCTCAGAAATGATGTATGGATTTTCTTCTGTAACCAGGGCATACCCAATACCATGGGGTAATGAGCTGACTTAACGATGTCGAATCTAATCCGCTCTTGGTGATGGTTTATAAAAAGCTGGATCTCTTTAATGTGCAGGCTTATGGGCCCTGAAGTGAGGGGTCTTCCGTCGATTGTTTCCACTGGCTGCATGGTGCTTCATGTCTCGTATGGAATATGATACTAACAATCCAATCTTGATCAATGAAAATTCCCATAGCTCCGCAGTCTACCAAGGCCAAAAAGGAATAGGTATTTTTCTTGGAGGGCGATAGGAAGGCCTGCAGTATCACCAAATTGTTTTGTCCAGGAGAGTTCAAGGATGGAATTGATGTGGAGCAAACATCTCTCTCCCGAAACTCTGCTCCATCTAGGATCCGGAGCTGGCGTTTCCCGAACGCCGAGGAGGGGCTAGAGGACACTCCCTAACCAAGTGTTCATCTGAGGCACAATACATGCACAACCCCGTATGAATCCTTCTCCTTTCTTGCAGGGATATAGGTCCAAGGAAGGCTCCTATCTGCATGGGTTCTGGTTCAGTGACTGAGCCTGGGTTTGTGTCCGTCTTGGTGGTATTCTCAAAGGACACTTTCGGAGGATTTGCTCTGGATTTCTTCTTCTCTGCCTTCCTTTCATGGCTTCAAAAGTCTATTTGCATGGCGAGGTCCATTAGTGCCTGGAATGAGTTTGGACGAGCTACTCTGGCCAACTCATCCTTAATCTCCTCATTCAGTCCTCTCCTGAAAAGGGTAAAACTCGCCTCAGGGGACCAATCAGCTTCCTTGGCTGATTGCTTGAATCGGGTTACAAAGGTGAGCATATCCTGGGATCCCTGCTGAAAGTTTTATAGGCGTTCCTGGGCACTATAGACCTGCTATGGGCGATCAAACATGGTTTTAAGGGCCTGTATGAACCCATTATAGTCATCTAGGAGAGCATCGCCGGAAGTAACGAGGGGCGTAGCCCAGGTTAATGCATTTCCTGAAAGGTGAGAAATTATGAAACCCACTTTAGCCCTGGGAGTCGAAAAGTAGTAGGGCTTAAAAGTAAAGTAGACCAAACATGAATCCAGGAATCCACGAAGGGTTTTTGCCGACCCATTGTATTTGTCCACTATGCCGCCCAGCAACACACTTTCTTTTGTGGCAGAATCACGGGATAGAACTAATTGTTTGAGAGCGGCATTTTCCGCCTTTAGATTCTGTACCTCGGTTGATAGTTCTTGCATGCCACGCATCAGGTCCTGAACGGCCGCTTCCATGTCCATATCAAGTTCGGTCGGGTGGCGTCTCAAACTGTCAAGGAGTTCCCCCCTTCTCACCTGAGTCCGATCTTTGCTGGATTTCTTGGTCGATGCCTTCTTGCGTACGGATCGGGTCTTGAATAAGGCTGCACAAGTCTCTTCCGACTTCAGCGTGCATTCAAAGTTCCGGGATGCAACGATCCAGGAATTGAGAGGAGAGGGCTCGACTTGGGTTGGAGTTACAGAGGCGAACACAAATGCCATTTTAAAACCGAGTCCTGGCAAAAAGACCCAACCGGGGAATAAATATTAAATAAATAACCCGGCGGTATCTTTAACATTGCACCAAAAAGTGGTGTGTTTAAAATGAATGGGAAAATCCCATAGGAAATATTCCGGTGGAATATTTTGCGTGGTAACCACTTCCACCAGCCAGAAACTCGACGAGGGGGGACTGCACAGTGCCCCCTCGAAAAACAGACCCAGGGGCAATCTAATTGCCCCTACCAATACTTCCACAGTATGATGGTTTGTACTGGTTCTGTTCCCAATTTAAGACTAGTCAAGTCAATGGTGACTTTACATGCCCTGGGAGAAAATAGTCAGTTCCAGGGTATGGAGTCTATTTTTGGGGGTCACTATGACACCCCTGTGTTACTGCACTGAGGGTGCTGTGTAACACACTCACCAAAAACTACATGAAACCCTATGGAGTAAAAGACCCCATAGCCCATAAAACACATTACTAAGTCAAAGGATAACTCAAATCATGTCTAAGAGTGGGAGAAAAAGAGCCTCACTCTTAGCAGGATAAAAAATAAAACCCAAAAATCCAGCAAAGCTGCTGGGGGACTCACTAGGTTTGGGAAATTAGCCTTAACAGAGAATTCTCCCTAACACTCGCACCCTCCTCCCCAGGCTAAGGGACAGGAGGATTTCATCCACTCCTGGATGAATCTCATACCTCTAGTCGATGACATACTTCCTAGAGAGACCATCAGCATTTTGGTGGTGACACCCTGACCTGTGTTCTGTGGTCAAATCAAAGAATTTTTTTGTAAGCTATATGACCTACAAACCCTTTGAGGAACATCGGTCTCTTTAAAACTATAGAGGATCTGGTTGACCAGTCCCTCAGAAGTTGGTACAAATTCTGAACCTGTGATAGGCTTTTTCAAGCGGTCCTTATAAAGGATTCCCTTAGATCTAGAGGGGCCTCCAGAGGTCCTCACCACTTCTCTGTTGGGAGAAGGTTGGGTCTTAGGCCACTTGGTTGGAGGGGATGGAGATAAGCAAGGTACATGCTTCTCCTTCCTCTTAGATCTAACCTTACCTACTTTCGGAGTTTCACTCCCAAGATTAGGATTTGAGTTGGAGTCTTCAGTAGAAGGTCCAACAGTCTGAAGGTTTTTGGCCTTAGACTTTTCTTTTCTGGTTTTCCACCAGCACTGAGAATTACCAGTTCTCTTAGGAATAGTTAGGGGTCCAGTTGGTCTATCCACCTCCTCCTCAGAAGCAGGGGGAGTCACAGACTTTTAAACTGGGGGAATAAGGATGGAGCTTGGTTCGGGCACCCATTTCCCTAACATTTTAGCCTGAAATTTGCCTGGGTCAGAGGTCAAGTTACCAACACCAGGGCCTGTAGTGGGGTTCTCAGTAGAGGTTCCCACAGGCTTAAAGTGGTTCCTTAAGGTGGCATCTCTAGGCAATTTGGTTTGGTTCTGGGTCTCCAAAATGGGAGGCCTGGGGGTACTGGATACTACTCCTAGAGTTCTTAGGTCATTCCCCAACAGGACTCTCCCAAGTACCTCAGTCTGAACACTGACAGGAATCCTCACTGCCATGTTATTACACTGAATGAGGGCTGGTAGAATTGGAACCATTCGGACAGGGCCGCCAGACATCTTAGTGGGACCTTTGGGTGCCTTAGCAACATCCTCAGGACTGAAAAAGCTTTCATCCACTACTGTTCTGCTGGCCCCAGAGTCTCGCCTGGCAGGAGTATCCTGGCCATTGACAAGAACACTGTCCATAAAATAAACTTTAGAGTTTTCTGGTATGGAGTTGTACACAGTCCTATTCTGATTGCTAACCAGACCCATGGACTCTACTGTTACACTTGCTTGAAGACCCAAAAGTTCTTTAGCAAAGACTTCAAGTGAGCACTAGCCATTTGGACTTCCTCCTCAGGAGTGAAGGCTAAGGAGACTGTGCTGATCCCTGCAGGTTTACCCTTACATCTGGGATCTCCTTTGATGTGGTCAGTTGCCCCACAGAGATAGCATGTTCCAAATGCTCTCTGGAAGGGTGGCTTGGTCTTACCTCCTTCTGGTTTGTGACCAGAGGGTACACTAGCCTGTTGTGGTTTATCCTGGGGCTTACCCTGGTAATTTTGTTGTTTGGGGCCCTCTTTGTGTTGGGAGGTATTATAAGTCTCTTGGTTCCCTTTTGGTGGCTTCTTTCCCTCATCCTTTTTCTGAGTGACCCCTGAATCCTTGTGAGTGGCCCTGTTGGCAACCCACAAGTCAGCAGCCTTAGCTAGCTTCCTGGAATCTAATTCCTTTGAATCAGCCAAGTGCTGTCTGAGCACAGGAGAGCAGGCATCATAAATTGACTCCAACATTACAAGATCTCTCAGTCGCTCATAGGTGTTCACCTTGTAACCCTTAATGCATCCCTCTAAGTTTTTCAAACTTTCACTTACCCAGGTAGCCCAAGGGGTACCATCATTCTTTTTGAGGGTCCTAAACCTCTTAAGGTGCTGGGAAAGGGTCTTCCCAAATCTAGCTATCAAAGCTATTTTCACACATTCATAATCCTTTCTATCCTCCTCCCCCAACTCCATTACCACATCAGTTGCAACAGGGGGATCCTAGAGAACAACCAGGAAAGTAACTAATTTCCTGTGATGTTCTGGAGCCCATGATTATACTCAAACAAACTCAACCAATCAAACACATCCAACTTAGGCTCATACATACCCACCAGCTCTTTAGGCATCCGGGGTCTTTTGGGACTGGAACTCCTAGAGGATTCGGAGAGAGAAGCATTTTCAACAGACAATTTCTTCATCTCTAACTCATGTTTGAGCTCCATTTTCCTGATCCTTAGTTCTTGATTCAGTTCTTGGTGTCTTTGTTCTGCTTGAGTATTAAGTTTCTTAAACTCCAATTCTAGTTTCATTTTCTCTAGTTCCAGATATTGGGGACTAAATGTGGGACCTGGCAAAGGTCCAGTACGTACAGCTGGCAGAGCAGGTAGAGGCCTAGGGGGGACAACTACAACATCCTCTCCCTCCTCCTCTGGTTCTGACCCAAGATTATCAATACTTTGATCAATATAAATATTATTACTGTTATCTACATTTGCTGGAGTGGTAGGTTCCTCTGAACCACCATCCAGACTTTGATTTGCTAACAACCTTTCTATTAGCTCCATTTTCTTGCCTTTAGTAAGGAGATTCTTATGCTTACAGAGAACTCTTGAACAATCAACAGTTTTTGTAGCAAGGGACTCTTGACTATAACTTTCCCTAGTTGACAGGTTAGAAAATAAACTTTTTAGTGTTAAGCTTTGTGGTTAGTTGCACTAAGGTATCTTTAAGCACACTAAAATGTATACTCAATACAAATCCCACCGCTGTACACCAGTGTTAGGCAGAAACCTGTGCAGTTCCCTTAGAGACCACTGCAAAAGGCTTATGACTAGAGGCGTTTGCAGTAAACCCAATTGGTAGCAGTCTGTACCACCGAGATTTACCTGGTAGCTGTGGCTGAGCAGCCAGACTTCTCTCAAGAAGAGTTAGACAGTATATAGAGTATACAAGATAGGTACCAAAATACAGTAGCACGAGCAAACACTGACCAGAGCTTTGGTATCAAAGTATATCATTATTTATTTAAAGACACACTTTATAAAATACACTAACACTAATATGGCAATCAAGTTCACACACAGTCACTATTAATATATATACATCCCTTATTCCTTATTAGACAAGTCTTAGTTAACACCACTTATTTTCAGACAGAGGTGAGCGCTTAACTAAAGATGGCACTCTAATAAGTTATCAAAAAAGGGAGGGAAAAGGCAGAAATTAGAAAGCACACAACACTAATACTTTAGAAGCACCCAGCAAGGCAGGAAAGTCAAAGTCTACTTGTGATCAAAAAGTTCAGAGGCCAGGCTCACTCTTAGAGAGAGCAGAGCACCAATGCGCCAAAGATCACACAATTGAAGAGTCTTGAAAAGTCTTGCCGAGAGTTCAAAAGGGAATTAGTTCAGCTCAGAAAAGTTCAGTTAGCCAGCCTAAGGCCAACCCAAGTGGTAAATTGAGGATTTAAGAGACACCCCACACAGACCGTTGCGAGGGAGGCCAGGCGAACACAGTACCTTGAAAGTGGAGAGGATCCTCCAGAGGGGGAAGTTGTTCCTGGCAGTGGGTGCAAGTCACAGCGCCATCCAGAGGAAGAGAAGATCTCGAAGTGGAGGAAAGCTGAAGGTCGTTGCACTGCCAGGGAAGAAACCAGCCGCAGAGTTCTCCGGTTAAAAGGTACTACCCTTTTATTCGCGGTAGTGGTAAAACGTGGTATCCCAGTTGCCGGGGTGCTTGGCACAGGCAAGGCGGCCATGAGATGATCCGGTAAGGCAAAAAGCGGGCAAACTGGTTATCCCCACCAGTCAAAGGAAGAAGACTGTCCGGGATGGGGATCTCCTCTCTCGACGGGAAGTGGTGAGACG
Organism: Ambystoma mexicanum; assembly: GCF_040938575.1. Classification (NCBI taxonomy): domain Eukaryota; kingdom Metazoa; phylum Chordata; class Amphibia; order Caudata; family Ambystomatidae; genus Ambystoma; species Ambystoma mexicanum. The sequence continues at coordinate 30,878,429 of NC_090923.1, read as the reverse complement.
GTTCAGCAGGGCTCCACCAGTGGTGTCGTCATAGCAGGTCGGCTCAGCTTCTCCCTCTTGGGATTCTTTAGGTCCTGTGGCGACTTCTGAAGTTCCAGTCCCCAAAGCCCTGCTTTTATGCAGAAAACCCCCATTCATCAGTCCTAGCTGTCACTCAAACATGCTAAGTGGTGAGCCGGGCGGCTCACCACTGGGCCAATCACACAAGAGTGCGACTTGAGTTGCCGAGGCAACTCAGTCCAGGGTGCCTAAACCCCCCTCCCACACATCCTGTAGACCCAGACAGAGTGGCACCACTTTTGGAGGCTTCTGTGGAGAAGCCCGCCAAAAGTGGAACAAAGGGCTCGACTTGGGTTGGAGTTACAGAGGCGAACACAAACGCCATTTTAAAACCGAGTCCTGGCAAATAGACCCAACCAGGGAATAAATATTAAATAAATAACCCGGCGGTATCTTTAACATTGCACCAAAAAGTGGTGCGTTTAAAATGAATGGGAAAATCCCATAGGAAATATTCTGCTGGAATATTTCGCGTGGTAACCACTGCCACCAGCCAGAAACTCGATGAGAGGGGACTGCACAGTGCCCCCTCGAAAAACAGACCCAGGGGCAATCTAATTACCCCTACCAGTACTTCCACAGTATGATGGTTTGTACTGGTTCTGTTCCCAATTTAAGACTAGTAAAGTCAATGGTGACTTTACATGCCCTGGGAGACAGTAGTCAGTCCCAGGGTATGGAGTCTATGTTTGGGGGTCACTATGACACCCCTGTGTTACTGCACTGAGGGTGCTGTGTAACACACTCACCCAAACTACATGAAACCCTATGGAGTAAAAGATCCCATAACCCATAAAACACATTCAAATGATAACTCAAATCATGTCTAAGAGTGGGAGAAAAAGAGTCTCACTCTTAGCAGGAGAAAAAATAAACCCCAAAAATCCAGCAAAGCTGCTGGGGGACTCACTAGGTTTGGGAAAATAGCAGTACCCTTTTTAATAGATGCCTGGGGGAATTACTCCCTTCCCCTGGCTGGTGCTTCCAGCACTTTGCACAGTCAACCTTCCTGAACCAGGAGAATGTTGTGTTTCTCCTGGTATTGGTACGCTCTTTCCAGTACAGTTCAAAACAAGGTCAGGGGGAATGACTCCCTTCCCCTGGAGTTTCTTCAGTGTACTTGAAATTATTCAGTTTTCTCACCAGGAGCATGAATCCTATTCTCCTGTTGTTTGAGAGTTCTTTTACAACTTGGGTGTTTATCTCAGTATTCCTTCACTGGATCTACAAGTCCTACTTATGGAGTTCCACAAAGATAAATGTGTTTTTTGTGCATCCTCCTTTTTGCAAAAGGTTAAGGAAGCAACTTCGGTGGAAAGGCAAGAACTTCCTGCAAGAGATCAAGTTAAGTTAACAAGAAAGGAGGGGTTGTGCTTCCAGGGGGACTGTTTATTCATGCCCAACAGGACACTCCAACTGCGGATCCTTTCTTGGGGACATGATACCCGAATTTACGGACATAGGTGTAGAGAAGGAGCCAAGTACCCACACCTCAAGCATCTCGCCCATGTTGCCTATATGCTGGGAACCAGAATGTGAAACACGTGCAGTGCCATGAAAACACCAATACCAAGGAGAATCCTGGAAGCAAGGTTCCCATTGAGAAAGCCATACCTGCATACGCTACAGTATGCTGGCCATTTGAATGAAATACTGGAAGAAGCGTGAAAAGTGAGCAAGACAGCATATTGGTGACGTCACACGAAGTAAGACTGACACACCCAGAAGAGATGTAGAGACAAGAAGATCATAGATATTCTATGCGCTTCAAGAAAGTATCAAAGATAAGTAACATTTCAGAATCGAGATGAAGATATTTATTTTACAGAAGCAATGAAGATTTCAAGTTATTTTACAAATGAACAGATGCAAGGAAACACAAGCAGACAAAGTATTCTTGAGGCTAGCTGTGCAGTGAATAGGTTGTGGCATGCTCCAACAATATATAGGAGTGAGTGAACAATGGGCGATTCCACTATGCATTTTAGCAGAGCTGGACCAGAAAAGAAAGGTTTTTCCAGTGTGTCGCAGTTGAAATGCAATAGAATTACAGGAGTGAATCAAAGAAGGGCGAGGCTGGAGCAGCCCCATGAAGCCAAGGCCTCTTTGGGCTGGAATGATCAAACAGTAGATACAAACGTGTGAAAGAACAAACTCTTGTTCAGAAGACGTGCATGAAAACAAGGAAGCCTTCAGGGGTTCATTAAATAATAGTATTTTAAATACACCAGAGCTCAAATTAATGGACTTCAGTCACGTGGATGGATGAAAATAGACAATCATGATGAACCACACATACGCAAGGAGACAGAGTATGCCTCTACTCCCTCATATTCTCCAGAACAAAGAACATTCTCAAGGCCAAGTACAAAGCCTTAGTTGACGTGCAGACCGCTGAGGTGATGATAGATGATATGCTAATTGGTGGGAAGCGATGGTCAAGACCAACCCACCACCCCTGGACACCAGCCTGCGTGCTGCCTGCGTAGGTGGAAAAGTACTGACGGATGTAAGGGTGTCAACCAATTATAGAGGGCCACGTAATAAAGAGCCCTATAGCTTGTGTAACCATTGACACGTCGTGTAATTGATGACCTTCATCGTGACCTGTTTAAGGGGTGGGTTTAGTTGCCCCACCTGACGTTAAAGACCATATCATTCTCTTACACTAGTAATAGGTTTTTGTAGTTTGCAACGCAGGTTGACGTCAGCAACTACTAGTTTTTGCCACATAACTCATGTTTTTTTATGAAATGTTTGAGATCATGATGTGAGACGTCTGTTGATGTCTGTTGTACTCCCTGTTTTAGATAATTGACATTAAAACAGTCAAAACTTTGCAATCATCCTGAGTCTGTCTGATTATTGATGTTTGAGTATCTTCTGCCTCCCCATTCATCTCAAAGTATTGCTACCTCGTCTTATAGGGCTGTGTCGGCAATCCCAGTTCACGTGGTAGCAGAGGATGGTTAAAGAACCGTTGACCTACTAAGCTTTTGGGTCCCAGTAATATCGGACGTCCTGTGCCATTTAGCTGAAAGAACATGAGGCTCCCTGTCGATAGCAGAAACTAACTTAAAAAAGCATGCAAGTTTTAGTGGGACGGGTGCCACGGTTTGCACGGAATCACCTAATGATTTCTACAGGAATCTGAGCAGACAGAAGGCTGAAGCGGCTGGTTGATGAGGCGACGATCCAGAGAGTCGGAAGTTGAAAACGCAATTGGTGAGTAGTACTGAGTGAGGTGGCAAATTGTGAATGGGCAGTGAGTGAAGAGAGTGATAAGGGGAAATAAGTAATGCAGAGTGGTAGGGGTGATTAACTCGAGACGATGAGCGTCGAGTCATTTAGTAATTGACTTGAGACGAGGATCGTCAAGCAATTGAGAAACTGTGACATGAGGAGTGTCACAGTTAGATTAAGCCCAGTATCCTGCGTCATAGCATGTTTTCAGGAGGATTCGTAACCAGAGTCCCAATAGTGGATGACGTAGACTACGGACACGTTGAATGATTGTCGAAAGGGAATGACACAAACTCTGTAGGAGTATTTTTAGGGGCAAGTATTGTCACGAAGAGCGTGAATAAAGGAATAGTCATGAGGAGCGTAGACTAAGATGAACGTAGGGCGGCCAAGTCTGTCAGTTTTGTCTGTTTGTTTTATGTATTGTATAAATGTAGATGTGGTGATGAAATAGTGAATCATTTAAGAGACGTGAAAAAGAAAGCACTGAGATTTGAAATGTAATGATTTGTTTATTTAGTTGAACTGATAAATGTTTAATGAATAGACTGAAATAAGAACGTGATATTAAAGGTTTGGAGCTGCGACGATTGATGCACTCTCATATTGTGTTGTTTTTCTGAAACATATTTTTAAAAGTGTAAAAATGTAATGGTGAGTATTGACAGTCAAGTGTGACGAGTCAAAATGGAGGATATTACTCCGTTTATACATCTATGCAAGCAGTTGGCAAATCATGCACCCAAGCTCAAACAGTATAGTGCGGAATGGGTTAAGGGCACAGCACATAAGATGTTCATGCCATGGCCACAAGGGGGATCACTATCAAAAGAATATTTGCAACACATGACGACATACTTGCACGCAACATACACAGGGAAAAAGGTTAGAAAAGAGGTTAGCGAGGTTAGAGCTCTGGAAGATGTACTAGGAGGAAAGGGAAGACCCACCTCCTGAAGATTGGATGCTTAACATATGCAAACAGGGGGGTGAGGAGCCTTCTGCTCCCCCCGCCATGCCTGAAATAAATGATGATTGTACGAAGAGAGCTTAAGGCATCAATAGGGTTATCCGGCATATGAGTCGCTTGCGCATAGCAGCAGCAAGAGTCCTGAGAAGACTCTGGAAAGAGATGTGACCTCGAAAGTCTTACGAGTCAAAGAAAAAAGTGTTCGACCAAGTACATCCTTAGCTATAGGATGGGAAATGTAGAGATGGAAAGGAGAGAAAAATTAGGCTGATGAGATAGCGCTGACACAGAACGGACGGGTGGGCGGTCAGATTTTGCTCAAACTACATGGAAAGAGGGAGTAAGGCAAAAGGAAGATCAGGACAGACAAGATAAAAAAGGCATAGAGCGAGAGGAACGATTGAAAGGAGATGAGACTAGAAGAAAGGATAGACAGAGACGGGAACAGCTATATCAAGATGAGCAACTGAGAAAGCAGGAGAAGGCAGAGGAGCAAAAAAGTAGGATACTAGACAGAAAGCAATTGAAGAACGAGACAAGCTAGAAAGAAAAAGAGAGGAAGAGGAAGAGCAGAAATGAAGACATAAAAGAATGCAAAGATGAAGAAACAGAGAAATATGCAGGGCAAATGAGAGAAGAGAGGTGAAAAGACAGGAAGAAGAAAGTGTAAGAGAAGAGGCAAGGAAGTGAAGAGAGCTTGACAAAGAAATAGAATGCTAGAGAAGGCAGAGAGCACGCAATATTGATCACGTAGAAAAATAATTAATGGAGCCTAATCCAGCAGTAACATGGGAGGACATAGAAGAATTCTTCCCGACACATTAGCTGATACCAGGTCCATCTAGAGCAAATCTAGAGGATGAGTTTGATTCAAGAATCATCGGGGACGCAATCAATAAAGTCTATCATGATATGAGGACTAAGAAAGAACCGAAAGGAAAGGGCAAACATTATCGACTCGAAAGCACGCAGTTGCACGACAAGGAGGAAGATGATTTCGAGCATAAGGCTTTGTTTCTGGACAGACGAACTCTGTACAGAGATGAAAAAGAGGGAAGTCATATAAGTTGGGGACAAGCTATGTCAGATGAGGACAGATACCACTTCCATGGGGAGGAGGGAGATAACCCATGTGGTCCTGAAGGATGTTCTCCAGTGGACAGAGAAGTAAAATGATCAGATCTCAACCTACCCAAACCTAGGGTGTCAGAACCTCTGACATGGCTAGATCGAACTAGAAGTCGATCCCATAGTGAGAGGGGGGACTCGCCACCTTATGTTAGCAGCTTAAGGTCGCTACCAGGAAGAAGGCGGTGCAGAATTATTGTCCCTGCTATGGACAGACAGACGATGGGGGACAAATGTGAATTTGGGATCTTGCCGTTTCCTCTGTGTTAGGCAGAATCATATGCAGAACCCTTTGGGAACACCACATATAATTAAGACTACAAGTCTAAGTACACATTCTCCTTTAGTACAAGCCTGTACTACACAGTAAAGTGGTAGCGATGTCTGAGCAGCCAGACTTATCTCAAGAGTAAAGTGAGCAGTATCAGAAGTTACACAAAGGACAGCAATTGCTATGGTTCAAACAAACACTGATTCAATGTTTCTGAGTAAAGCAATACACATGTATTTACACCATCAGTTATAAAACAGTTTACTATTATAAAGCAGCAGAAAATCACAATCTTAATATACTACACTAAAACTCAATCAATTCTGGACCAGTTAAGCTCAAAATGAAGTGTGAGCAAAATGGCACTCCAGCAATTTAAAAAGGGAGGGAAAGACAAGTTTATCAAGCAGCACCAACAGGTAATAGGCAGGGCAATCTAGAAAAGGTTTAATACAACTAGGATTCAAATCAATAGGCCAGGTCCAATGTTAATGGTACAGTGTCTTTGCAGAGGATCACACAGTTCAGAGTAGTTCGCGGTTAAGTTTTTGCCAAGAGTTTGAAACAAAGTTGGCCGGAAGGAAAGTTATTTAAAAGAGTAGAGAAGGACAAACCCTCAGGTTAGCGAAAGATTTAAAACACTTTCACTGCGGTCAGACGGAACGAATGACCGGATTTGAACAGTACCTTAGTAGAAGAAGAATGCTGTAGCTGAGGCAGAAGTTCCTGGCAGTTCCTGCAAGCTCACGGTTCCTGAAGCGACTGTCATACTGACCAGAAGGAGGAAGACTGGAGGGTCCTGCACTGCCCAGGGAAGAAACCAGCAGCAGAGCAATGGGAGGTTCAGTAGTTGCAGTAGTCCTCTTCCTTCAGTTTCTCTTCGGTTCTCTTGATCCAGTGGCGACTCTGCCTTCCAGTCCAATAGACCTCCTTTTTGTGCAGTTTTCCTCCATTCACAGAGCCTGGCTGTCAATCACACAGCAGGGAGGCTGTCCTGGCAGGATAGTCACCTAGCCAATCAAACAAGGAGACCCTGTGCAGGGAGTCTGAAACCTCTCTCTCATATCCTGTCCATCCAGACACTCAGGCACCTAAGGAGGGCTTCTCTGCAGAAGCCCGCCAAAGGACGGCAAACAAAGGAACCAAACCTGGTTTGGCGCGCAGAGTAAAACACAAGAAATACCTTTCTAATAAGAAATGGCGAATAAACTTGACCGGAGCCAAAATAATATAAAAGTGGTCCAGCGGATTAGAGTTCGAGGCTACCACCATAGCCTTCAATGGTAGCAATGTTATTTTCATAGCATGCGGTAGAATAAAAATGGTACATACCACTGCCACCAGCCAAATCTTAGAGAAAGGGGAATGAAATAATGTTCCATGTGAAACAGACAAAAAGGGATAACTATTAACCCTTTCCAGTACTCTATAGAAGATAGTTTTTACTGGGTCTGTAGGTTTAAAAAGACTAGTAAAGTCAATGGCAACTTTACATGTACTTGGAGACAGCAGTCAGTCACAGAAAATTGAGTTTCCAGTGGGAAGTCTGAAAAAGACAATTCTGTGTCACTGCACTAAAAGTGCTGTGTGACACAGAGTAAAACGATGATGCCTATGGAGCAGGTGAGACTCCACAGTCCATGAACACAAAAATGTACAACACACAGCAAAACACATGTAAGAGTGGGAAAAAAGGCTCACACTCTTACCAGGTGAAAAGTTTAAATCCCAGAAATCCAGCAAAGCTGCTGAGCCATTCTGGAGAATTCTCCCTAACACTCTGTTAGAGAAAGGAAGGGCCAGACCACAATATATACCATGGCCACAGATGGATAAGGATAATTTAAGGTGTACACTCCCAAGTTTAACTTCCGGCACTGGGAAATGGATACATGAGTTAGAGAAAATGACAGGAGGAAACAAGTTAGCTATAGGATACATTAAAGGTCTTCTAGCTGATATTCCTGGGGAGAGAGAGCCAATGACATTTGGACGAGAGCAGGATACTCCAGTGTCACTGCACAGAACACTGCTCATGATGGAGCACCGTTTAATAACTGTAGAATGGCAGTCTGGAAAGCGCTGCGAATGCAGTATCCAGACACGTCAGATATGGGAGCTATAATGGCACAGAAGATGCCGGAAGGGGAGTATCCTCTTGTTTGCATTCCAAATTTCCAAGAGCAGTGTTCTTTGGATACTCGCGAGCTGTTGGGAAAATATATACCTGTATTCTACCATATATTATGTCAGGGGATTCCAGATCCAGTGCAGAAACAGCTCAAGAAACTGGTGGGTATGGAGGCAAAACTATGGTCCAAAATCCAGCTGACCATCACACATTTTTGCAGATTACTGCAGGAGAAGAATCAAAAGAAAGATGACGTTAGGAAAGATGAAGAAGCAAAAATAGTGTCAAAATACGCCATAGAAGGGGCGATATTGACTAGTGGAGAAGGCTCAGGTTCGCAGCAAACAGCAGGCATACCACAAGTAGCAGTAGTCACGCAGAGAAACATGTTGGGGTGACCTGTTTAAGGAGTGGGCTTACTTGCCCCACCTGACTAGTCATTCTCTTAGACTAGTATGGAACATATACTTAGATGTTACCTTAGATCCAATCACTTTTGCCAACAGGTTTTTGCAGTTTGCAATGCCGGTTGACATCATTAATGACGAGTTGTTTCTATATAATTTAAGTTTTTTATGAAATGTTTGAGATCATGCTGTGAGACGTCCTTTGATGTCCATTGTACTCACTGTTTTAGATAATTGACATTAAAACAGTCAGAACTTTGTCAACTTCCTGAGTCTGTCTGATTATTGATGTTTGAGTATCTTCTGCATCCCCATTCATCTCAAAGCATTGCTACCTCGTCTTAAAGGGCTGGGTCGGCAATACCACAGATCTCATAAAATGGTCCTTTTGGTGGCCTTCCGTCAATCAGGATATACACAACTATGTGTTGTCTTGCCCAGTTTGTACTAGAATTAAGTACACCACCGCTAAACCAGTTGGGTTTCTTATGCAGCCCACGCTACCCACTGAACCATGCTCTCATATATCCACTGATTTTGTGGTTGATCTTCCTTGCTCTCAGCTTTGTTCATCCATAATGTTAACTGTGGACAGTTTTAGCAGGGTGGCCCATTTTCCCCCATTAGGAGGAGTTCCTACAGCCCCAGAGATGGCGCAAGCCTTCTTGAGAGACATAGTTCGTTTGCACAGTCTTTCCGGTACTGTTTTGTCCAATCGAGGAACACAGTACATGTCCTTGTTTTGGAAGACATTGTGTCAGTCACTGGGCATGGACTGAACTTTAACGTCAGGATACCATCCACAAGTCAATGGTCAGACAGAATGCCTAAACTATACGATGGAGCAATACCTTTGTTGTTTGACCAATCTAGAACAAGACAAGTGGGTAAGCCTTTTACCAACAGCAGAATTTGCCTATAAAAATGCTTTTCATACCGCTATGGTATGAGCCCTTTTTTTGTCTTAATGGTAGGCATTCCAAGTCTTTTCCCTCCAATTCACTGCCTTCTACCAATCTACCCCTGGTGGATTCATTGTTGGACTCTATTTCAGTATCCCAGAAGGAAGCTCTCAAGAATATGGAAGAAAGCCGACATAGATAAATCTAATAGGCCAATACCAAGAGGAGGGCAGTACTGGGTTGGCAGGTGGGATCTTCTGTTTGGTTGTCCACAAGATAGCTGCCGAAGTGGGTTCATCCAGCCAAGTTGTCTCCAAGCTATATCGGTCAATTTCCTATATTGGCACAGATCAATCCAGTGGCATTTAAGTTAAAACTACCAAAGTCCCTTCAATGGGTTCATCCTGTTTTTCATGCCTCTTTGCTACACACATTTTTTCCGGACAGATTCAAAAGGAAAAGACAAGGTAGAGATCTTGGAAGTGATTCTTCTGCTGAAGAGTACGAAATAGAAAGAATCTGTGATTCCAGATACTACAAGGGAAGACGGCAGTATCTTGCTAGGTGGAAAGGTCATTCTCCTTCTGAAGATTTCATGGGAGCTTATATCCAACATGGCTACAAGACATATCCAGAGTTTCCATAGTCTACATCCAGGGAAGCCTGATACCAGTACCCGCAGAAGGGGGCATACTGTCCAGATCTTCCCTCCTTGGAAGTTCTGGTACCACTGACAGCACCGCCATTGAAGTGTTGCACATGTTTTCTACACTAATGTGCACCACGGTCTAGTGTTTCCGGGCCGCCCTTCTGTTCTACTTCACTGTTCTGACTCTGCCACCCGACGCGTTACAATCCTAGTATTCTTTCTTACGGGCTAGATGCTGCTCTACTCTTCCATTGCTCCCCTTTGCCTGCATCAACCCTGAATTTCTTGCCTTCCTGTTTCCTTCCAGTTTCTGCCTTTTTTAACTTCTTTCATTTGCTTGCTCAACTTGCAGGCTGCCTTAGCCACCATTCTACCTCCTGCTGCTTTCCTCTGCATTTGCTTGAATTTTTCCTCATTGCTGCTTTTCATGGACTTTTTTGGACTATCCTTGTGGGGTATTCCTAGTGCAAATTTTCCCTTGGGAGAATTAAATTGCTACATGATCTACTTTTAAGACCCAGCTATCTACAAGCTTTTCCCCCCTTTTGGGTTGGTACGAAAAGGTACGGCATTCTGTCCTTTGGTTTACTTTCTCGGGACTTAGTGGCGACCTCCTATTCTTTATTTTAAGAGGTTGAGCCCACTACCCAGATGCAGCCCATAAAAACACCCCCTTTGAATTATTTGCACATTTGTCCTCCTTGTGAACTAGTCCCAGAGACCGTCATTATGAGATTCAGATGACTTTCAACTCCTTGATAAGGCAAGGTAGATCCATTCTGCTGTGGCTTTGCTGCGGGAGGTGAATTTGAATGCTGCATATCAGAGTTCAGAATTAAAACTGGCGCTTGATTCAGGTTGGTTTCATTAGAAATTGCCACTTATAGATATTCCTGTTCCCCTAGATTTTACATTTTCCACGAATACGGCATGAAATGGTCCACATTTATTACATCGGTAAGTTTCATAACCATGACCCTTGATTTCTGCAAGGGAAAATAAACACAAGCACCAGCAGAAAATACAAGCCAAATAGGCGTTTTCTTCCCTGGGATTGAATAGTTCTCCTCTTTGACCACAGTTGCAGGATTTCCTCTTGTACTTGAAATGTTTATCTCGGGCCTTGTCACTATATTGTGGTGTGAGGGGACTTGAACATATTGTACATCTGTTTTTCAAATGCTGTATGCTGGCCAGAGCTTACATACTTGTTTAGATTTTTTTTTATTTTAACTGGTTTTATACAAAACCTCATACAACTTATACAACTCACACACAAAGTACAATACATCAAATCATTATTAATAACTTAAGAGTAAGAATAAGTACTTTAAAAGTCTCAAACATATTGTTCGGGAGACATGTTTTTTTTTAAACAGAGGTAACAAAATAAATGCAAGGGAAAACAGTTTACAACTCAGGATTCCTATCAGATATCACAGATGCTCTTTCATTCAAGGCGTTCATAACTTTTCCACTTACTCACTCATATAATCTTTATATTCTTTAGAAATTGCACTAAACTGATTAAAAAGGTGGAAGGCGAACCTTGCAGAATGCATCTCCAAAAGTGTTCCGTATTCAGAGAGTGAGAGTCATGCACACATTTACCAAATAATTGTTCCCTATCCTTCTGCAGTACTGGACACAAAATAATTACATGTTTTATGGTTTCCTGTGGGTATCTACAAAATTGACAATTTGCACTTTCCTTTAGTCCTCTTATTGCCAACACCTCTCCCATTTGCAAGAGATTAAGGGGGTAATTCATAGAAATCAGCACACAAGTGGTGCACAGTGTGCGCGTGTGGCAGTCTGCGCCAGCCGCGTACGCCAAAACCCATTTCAGCGCACAGCGTATTCATGGATTTCAACATCCAGAATCACCCGTGGTGCAGAGTGGCGCAGCGATCCTGCAGCAGCGCCAGTTATGCCCCCAACCCAGCCCCGTGCACCATGAACATTGCACAAATCCATCACATGGCGCAAAGGCCAGTGGACCAGCATGCAGCCCCCCCAACCACAAAAACGCGTGGAAAACTCCCAGCGCACCCCTCTGAATACACGTATACACGTATCAGCGAAATTGCATGTAAAACTCCCCGCGCACCCCTCAGAATACACGTACCCCGCTTGCGCCAGCAAAGTCGCGTGTAAAACTCCCTGTGCACCCCTCAGAATACACCTACCCCTCTCGTGCTTGCGAAAAACGTGTGGGAAAAGTCGTCCCTGTGGTGTGGGCTGCCTGTGGGGCATGCACTGGGGTGATGGGCTGCCTGTGGGGCATGGGGAGGGTAGATGGGCTACATGCGTGTATCCTGAGGGGTGCCAGGACATGCTCCACCAGGTTGCCAACTTCATTGGAAGTGAAGCTGGCAGCCCTCTGCCTCTCAACTGGGGGGTTGCCACTGGTGCCAGATGGTGTTGTGTCGGAAATGGCAACCCCCGAGGCAGGTGTGGGTGGGCAACTGGGTCCAGGGATTGGGCTGTGGAGCGATGGAATACCAGTCGGGAGTCCTCTGTTCCAGCAGGGTTGGTCACAGCAACTGGACCCCTGGAGATGGCAGATGTGCAGCACCAAATGACAGGGCATGGTGGCAGCAGGCAGGCAGGCAGCAGCAAATGGCTCATGGAAGGCTGCCCCGAGCAGCCTCCCATGAGCCCTGGAGGGCAGTAATTCGGCCTTCTGAGCAGGAGCATGGTCTTCCGTGTGTTGTTGCGTGGCCAGCTTGACACGGAGTGAATAGGCACGTGAAAAAACTGCACGTCAGTGTGTAATTCAAGGAAAAGCCCTTAGCGCGTAAGCAGGTATGTGACGTGACACACGCGGGCGTTCCCCTCATCACGGGTGCATAGTGATTCAGCACATGAGAAAACAGCACTTCCGCATGTGAATACGTGTAATCCAAGGAAAGGGCCTAAGCGCATAAGTGAAGTGACGTGCACAGGCGTTTCCCTCAGCACGGGTTAAAGGTGAGCGGGGCCAGCAGTTCTCTGTATGTGCCTTTTGTGGAGACCGACGTGTGTGTTGCTACTTCATGTTGTTTCGCGCGCCATCACAACTTCACAGCGGATCAAGGACGTATCTCTTCTTTTGGCGGCAGTATTGGCTACGCGTAATTTTCATTATCACGCTAGTCGGACGGTGAGTCACACACGCTATTTTCCCACTCCGGGTGCCCCTGTGTATCGCGTACCCATTTTCTAGGTCATAGTAGCCTGCGTGTCCCACGCGTATGTGTTTTTCGTGGCCCTGGGTGCCACTGCGTACTGGGGGAGGTTAATTCCACACACGTGGGCTACCGCGGGTTGCGTGCCTGGTTTTACTGTAGTTTTGAGGTGCCTGAGCATTGCATGACCCGTCACTGTATCACCGGGGTCACATACAGCCTTGCAGGTGCAGGGGTGCTGTTATCATCTTGTATCCCACCCCTTTCACCCCAATTGCCCAGGACAATTGTTGTGCACACCTCCCATTGGCACTACTACATCTGTGCCGGCACTACTACATCTGCGCCATGGCTGGGAGGCCACAGAAGGTGAGGTGAGCCTCAGCTGGGCATACTCCATGGGCAGGCGTGGCCAGGGACGTGGCTGGGGTGACCAGAGAGTAGGGGGACTCCAGGGTGTCCAGGGTGGCTGCAGAGAGGGAAGAGGCAGGTGTGTGCCACTTCGGCAAGATGTTGTGCCATGTGTTGGTGCGGTCATGCCACCACCTTCTGCAGCTCCGGGAGATGCAGTTCTTGCATCTGGCACTGGCACCCATGTGATCCGGCAGTCCGTTTCATCGACTGCCATGGGCCCAAGGGGAGTGGTAGCTGCAGGTGCAGCTGTGGACACCACCACCAAGGCTCAGGGTCTGCCAGCGCAAGAGTCCCAGGAAGATTTCCAGGAGGTCAGGAGGCATACCGTAGGTGCACGCAGGGCTGCCCTGACCGAGGCACGTGTCCCCGGGGAAGTAATGTCATCTGGTGCCCCGACCAGCTGGGTGTTGGCAAGTGCATGGGCAGAAGCAGCCGACACCACCCCGGTTGTGAGTCTACCATCCAGGACAGGACCTGTCAATGACCCTGGCACAGCGGATGATGCTGCGCAGGGTCCATTCCAGGGCACCCAGCAGCAACTGACGCAAGTCAGGGCTTCCGCCCTCGTTCCACCTGCCACTCCCTCGGTTCAACCCAACAGCACCACAGCCCATACTGCTCCGGGCGGCATTTGCCAGCCATGGTCTGGACCACTGTCCTAGAGGAGGAAGGTTGCACCTGCAGTAGAGGCTGGGACCCCAGACACAGCTCCGGCCTCCGGCACGTCAAGGAAGAAGCCTTTCTGCGTGCAGGAACTGGAATTCCTGGTGGACTACAAGCAGGACCACAACCGTGATATGCTAGTGGGGCCGAATTGTCAAACTACGGCTGCCCATCGTATGTCCCACTGGAAGCAAGTTGCGGATCATGTGAGTGCATTCGGCCATGAGGTGCGCACAGCTCAAGAGTGCAAAAAGCATTGGGATGACCTCAAATGCAGTACTAAGGTGAAGCGTGCCTCTAATTACAACATGACTCTGGTGACTGGCAGTAGGCCACCACCTGAGGAGGAAGGCCTCACTTCGCACGAGTCAGTCGCTGCAGAGTTCATACCAGCAGGAATGGTCAAAGGAGTGGGAGAGATGCTGGACTTTGATGCCCCGTCCAGTGAGTGTTGTTGCGTGTTTGTTGAGGCCATGTGTGGTTTGCTTGTGTGATGTGTTGTGCTTGACTGCCACTACATGTCAAGTGTATATGGTTCCCATGTGCAAGTCATGCAATGCTTCAATAATTCCTCTTAGCATTGCATGACTAACGTGCATGTGTCTTCTGCCTGCATGCGGGTACTCCACGTAGGCATGCTCCCTTGCCCCTCCACCCGGCCTGCACCACAATTTCACCATGGCACTGGTGTGCATCATGTTGGCGTACTACAATGGCCTGTTCAAGGCTCCTGTGTACATGCAAGCTTCCATCAGCCAACCTGCCAGACACATGCAATGGGGTACATCATCTGTCCTTGATCAGGGTGTCTCACTTGGACTGTGCAGATGGCAGATGCTCCACAGGGACATGAGTGCCCATTCATGCTCCATGTGCATTCCATGCATGCCCCTATGTGTCCGTGACAGGATGATCATAGTAGTACGTGTCCAGGATGACCTATTTTTCATGGCATTTGATCACCCATTCCATGCCCACTCTGGCTCAGGCCAGCATGACACACAGTTTTAGGGTGTCACAGTCTTTGTGGGGCATAGGCCTCACCCTGTTACTCTGTTCAACTGGTGTAGTGGCTTCTGCACACATGGGTGTACTACTGAGGGTTCATCATGTGTCCTGCTTACTGTCTCATCATCATCATCTGCTGTGTCATCAGTTGACTGAGATGATGCAATTGACGCTAGTCAACACTGTCTGCCAATACACAGGTCTCTGGTCACCCTTTCACTGCCATGCAATGCCTCCCTGCATTTTCACTTAGGGTGGGTGGGTGGTTTGCTTGTAGCCATGCAACCCATTGTATGCACATTGCACGTGATGCCTGAACTTGCCCTTGCACTGCCTTAACATGTATTGGTAGACATCATGATATACTTGTTCATGTAGATAGCGGGTCACATACACATGTTCTGCACTGCATCAACCCACTTCTGAGCCGTGTTACACCCTTCTACATGCCTACTTACTGATGCAATGTCAAAGTCACCTGGCATGTATGGACTGTTTTTCACCCCTTCTCTGTCATGTATGAACGGGCACAGGTGCATCCTGTGACACATGTACTCAGTACTGGAACTCCCTAGTGGTTGTTTAGATGAGTTGATTGGTCAATATACGGCCTATACCAACTGGCATAGGGCACTGATTGGATGTAGCATGCCAATCGGGTTGTAATGACTATGGAGCATCCTTCACATGTGTATGTGTGCACTTCCTTATACATCAAAGCAAGCAGCGTTATAGCTGCTTGCTTCGGTGTATTGGATGCTGGTCATGTTCACAATACAGGTGTACCTGGAAATTGGTGTTTTTGAACGCTTTCACATGTACATATGCAAGCAGCTTCAACGTTGTGTGGTGCAACATTGCGAGTACTCACTTATGTGTTTGTTAAAGTGTCCATTTACACATGTGTCTTCCGCAGCTTTATTGTTGACTGACTAATATGTAGTTGATAGGCGTTTATGCTGGTGAGATTTCTGAATTGCGCACGTTATGTGGAACTGGCATGATCCCAAAGGTTCACTGTTGTGCAGTATGTGTATGCCCAGGGCCACTTAGCTACTATGGTGAGTCCTGGCCGTGGAGATTTCCACACGGAATGATGTAATCGGGCACATTCATAGGCCAATGTGCTCAATCAGGCCTGAGGGGTGTTGTGGAGGTCTCATGTCCTGCAGCTCGGATGGTACTGGGTGTTATGGTCCCTCATGCCTGGTTGCAGGCCCTTGCTTTGCTTGTGACATTCACTATATCTACATGGCCCATGCCACCCGGTACGGGCCGAGCTGCAGATGGATGGAGCTATATTGCTGATGATGCTTTAGTGATGCATGTCTACATGCATGTTACCTGTGTCATTGTGTGTTTGGAATCACTTGCAGCAGAGGTCATTTTGCAGTTCAGAAATGCTTATGGTGTGTTGCATCTCTTAGTTGCCATCTGTCTTTTCTGCCTGTGACATCTGCCTGACAGAGGTGGTGTCTGATGGAGTTCATATACTACTTTTTGTACTTGTGTAGGCTTTGCTATTTAGACACATCCATTTCTGCTTTTGGGACGTGTTTGCATATCAAGGCCACTGGATGCATGCCAGGTTCTCATTTATTTGTGACATGTCTGCTTCATGTGTTGGCTGTCAAGGGGATGTCTATGTGTGTGTGTGTTATGTACTAATGTTTATCTTTTCTCTACTTTTCAGATGATAACGCAATGGAGCCAGAGGATGGTGTCATGCCAGACACAGGGTTGCTATCACACCAGCAACCCAGCACAAGTGGGGATCGTGTGGTGGTAGGCCACGAGAACCCACTTGTGTTACAGACCACCTTTTCTAAGGCTGGCAATGAGTCTAGCTCAGAAGATCACTCTGACGACAATGTCGAGTTGGATGTGCATCGGGTCCATTCGTCAGGTGTGAGTGATTCTGATGTGAACGCTCCTCTGTCTGCGACACCTGCACTGAGGGGCCAGATGGTGGTGGGACCTCTGCCTGTGGGGGATCAGGATGTAGGGTCACCCTCCACTCCAGTTGCTGATGTGCCTGGGGCATCAGGTCGACGGAGGAATGTAGTCATGTGGCCGCGGGCGGTGCCAACCCAACAAGGATGTCGGCTCTTTGAGCCCCGCAGGTGCCAAGCCCAGCAACGCGGTGGCCGTGTGCCACTGGGGTATACTAAGTGGGAGCAGGCCATGGTTGCCAATTCAGAACACCAGGGGGCAGCAATTGATAACATCGCTGAGAACATGGAACGTGTGGCCCAATCCGTGCTACCCCCTGCAAGGCAGGTGGAACTCCAGCAGCGGGCGGCACAGTCCATAACCCGCTGTCTCAGGCTGGGCATGGCGGCCTCAGACAGGCCATGCCGGGGTGAAATGGTGTCTTTGTGTCAAGCAATTGCTGCTCACGCAGAGGCACACATGGAGGCCATGAGGGTTGAGTATGAATCCCTCCAATCTACTCTCGGTGTGCTCTTGATGTCCCAGAGGACGCGGTCAGAGGAGAGGTTGGAGCAGCTAGAGAATGCCATCTCGGCTGAGCTACGTGCTTGCTGGGAGGTGTACCACTTGTCCAGCCAGGCCATGCAGGAAGAACTCTGTGTTACACGTGTTGCCTTGCAAGAGGAAGCACGCGTATCACGCGAGGTTCTACATGCTGACCTACGTGTCATCGCCGCACAGAACCATGCTCACCCGTCCCGCAGACTTGCTGCCGACGAGGCATGTTCAGGGTACTGTGCCACGTCAACCTTTTCAGCCAGAAGGTGATTGTTATGCTCACCTGGCTCCCACAGAGGCGTCGATCTGAACTGAACAGCTGCGGTCTCCACCAATGTGACGCGTAGGGCCGAGATGACGGACTGGACTGGCCCACCTAGCTTCGTTTGCTTGGCCCGTAGGAATATTCTTCTGATGGTTTGAAAAGATGAGCTCTCCATCCTGCATTGAGCGCAGGGGCGCGTTGATAACCAGTTGGTTCACTGGCTCGAAGGAATCGGTGAGTTGCAGAACAATAATGACTCAAAAAATATGTAGTTCGTAAGAGTTCACATGTCTGACTTTCACTCTTGTCCGATTTCTTGCAGTTTGCAGCTTGACCCCAGAGTTCCTCGTGGTAGCTGACGAAGTTCAGGTAACGATTTGGCTTATCCTACACAGTTCAATAAAATAAGGCCAGAATGTAAGCTGCCTGTTCCCTTATTCAGGTGTGGCGAGAAAATATGAAGTTCGAGGAATTATGCCTCCGGCGGTAAAATTAGGTAAGTCTATTGCGGTGAGAAGAGTTCCCCTTATTGTCCCGTAGTCTCACCTTGTCGTCCTTTTGTTCCCCTTAGGGGCCGGGGTGCGGCGAGGATGCAATGGAGACTGCGCCGACCCGTGAAGAGGAATAGTACCCCTGGCGGTAATCAGGTAAGTATATGGGGGTAGTTACTATTGCCTCTGTTTATTTCCTTGGCTCACCTTTGCTGTTCTTGTGTTCCCCTTAGGTGCCAGAATGCGGCGGAATGTGCAGAAGAATGCAGTGGATCGTGAGGATGCTGCGAGGGCCGGTGAGATCAGCGCGGCGCTGCAGCAGGTGAGGCAGCGCGTGTAAATGCTTCTTTCTTCCAGTTCGAAGGTGCGGTACATCCGGAATCCAGGTAAGGATCGAAGGTTTGCTCTTATTCTAACCTTTCTCCTTCTGTTCCTCCCTTTTTCTAGTAGCTGCAGACTCGAGGCGGGCATGGCAGAAGACTGGATGCAGGCTTGCAGACATGGTGAGTGGTACGCTGCTCGATGTAGAATAACGCGAAGCGTGTGCTGCTCTTCGGGCGTGGTTTAAATAGCTTCCAAAGTAGTCCCAGGTGAGTATTCTTCCCCAGCCCCACCAGATTAAAAAAATAGTACCTAGGTAAAATAGTCCCTTCCAAGCCTCATTTGGCTTCGAGCTCTGCAGCATGGTCTGCACCAGGTAAGTTTACTCTATGAGCCTGGCACCTATGGCGCCAGGACTGGCTCTCCATATGAGCCTGGCGCCAAAGGCGCCAGGACTGCACCCAAACAGCCCCTAACAGGGGTTTTTGGGCTTGCTCAAAACAACTCGATGCCTGCTTCCGGGGTTGCTGGGCCTGGTCTGGTTCCCCAGGTGTAGGCAGCATGACAACACCCCCCCCCCCCAAAGCCCTTCCTAAAGTCGTTCTTCCACGTGGTTTTGTTTTTTCTGGGAAATTTCGGTGGAATCTTTTCACCAATCGAGGTGCATGCACGTGGTCACTGGGTTCCCAAGACCTTTCCTGTGGTCCGTACCCTTTCCAGTCGATTAAATAAAAAAGTTTGGACTTCACCATCTTGGAGTCCAGGATATTCTTAACTTCAAATTCGGGTTCCCCGTCTATAAGGACGGAGTCTGGTGGCTTGGTTAGTCTTGTCCCTGGGTGCACTGGCTTCAAAAGTGACACATGAAAGACGGGATGAATTTGCATATTAGCAGGTAAGTTCAACTTGACAGCTACCGGGTTGACAATGGCCTTAATAGAGTAAGGTCCCAAATACCTAGGGTTAAAGGTCTGCGTTCCTTTGAGAGGTATGTGTTTTGTGGCCAACCATACTTGGTCCCCTATCTGGTACTGTGGAGTATCACTTCTATGCCGATCAGCATCTTTCTTATATTTCTCCTTCGCCTGTTTCAAATGTGCAGTTGCCTGCTTAAAGGCTTGTGTAATCGTAGCGTGTAGATGGTCCACTGCGGGCATTTCTAAGTGTTGGGGTGAGTCAAGGTCTGAGGTTCGAGGGTGGTGCCCATATAGGGTATACAAGGGACTTTGTCCAGTTCCAGAATGTACTGAATTATTGTATGCATATTCGGCGATCCAAAGGATGTCCTTTCAATTACTCTCAGTTTGATGTAACATACAACGCAGGTATTGTTCAAGAGTCTGGTTGGTCCTCTCCATTTGACCGTCGGTCTGGGGGTGGTGACTGGTCGATAATCTCACGTCGACTTGCGCCAATTAACAACATTTCTTCCAAAAATGTGAAACAAATTGACTGCCCCGGTCAGAGACCAACACGGACGGAAATCCATGTAAGCGAACAATGTTTTCGAGGAATTCTTTGGCCAGGATTAAGGCGGAAGGTAGTCCTTTTAAAGGAATAAAGTGGGCATCTTCAAGAAAAGATCCACAATAACTAGTATGGTGTTAAACCCATTACAAGGAGGTAGATCAGTAATAAAGTCTAATGATAAGGTGTGCCATGGTGTACGTCGAATGTCTAAAGGTTGTAAGAGTCTAGCTGTTTTTTTCTTTTGACTTTTGTTTTGTTGATTGAGTGGGTTTTATCCACGGCATGTCTGTAATCAATTTGGGTGAGTACATGATCGATATCTCCATTAATTGATGTGTATTGTGATATATGTTATTTTCTTGCCTGTATATGTGCTTGATGCACTTCATGCTGTAGACAGTAGCCTGCACCCTTTGCCTGTCAAAGTTACATTGATGGTGGGAGGAGTTCGGATGTAGGTCTCTAACATGGCACATTGACAACCAGCATGAAGATACACACACAGGGAATTGTCATGCCTTATTAATATCTTTTATGCACTTTCCGCAGGAAAATGTGCCTCCAGACTGTTAAGAGGGATTTCCGAACTCTGTCCTGGAAGGGCAGAGGTTCAGAAGGCCAGCCTAGTTTCTTGGAACAGGGTAACCTCTGGACAAGCCAGACCAATCAGGGGAGCGATGGCGGCGGTCAAGACTAGGTCTCAAGAGGGATGAGGGTGACTGAAAGCCCGCAATGAGTACACAAAGCAAGGACACTTACAAATCACTCCAAGCAGGTGATATATTAAAAATATAGACACATTTATTACAAGGCCTCTGTAACATTGACCATAGTAAAGAATCACAGTAAAACTCAAGTAAACAAACACATCACAATCAAATACAATATATATACAATTACCGAAGGGTCTAAAGCATTAGAGGCACAAAATATGCAGACCACCTAGATGGGGAGGAAAACAGGCAGTGCAAGTAATCATAAGACCCAGTCCGCCTTCAGAGGCCACCTAACTAGAAGGAAGTCCGAGCCCTACGAAGAGTGGCGCCTTGTGCTCAAAAGTACCTGCACACGCTGGTGCCAACGGGCCAAGAGGAGTCTCTTCAAGGAAATCAGGCAGTTCAGAGTGGTGAGCAAAGGAGGGCAAACAGATCTCCGCTTCTCAAGCGTGGCCTCCACTTGTGGGCAGAAGCAGAGCGCGAGTGCGAAAAAGGCGTGCTGTTTAACACAGTGGGGAAAAGCTACAGGCTACTGCAGGAGGGCGACCGGTTCCTAGCGTTGCTGCTCACCAGTCCCCGATGCAGGCAGACCCAGGCTTCTCCGCATCAGTTTCAGTGCTGGCAGGTTCAGATACGAGCAGGGGACGTCTCGGCGTCGTGTAGATTCCGCAGCAGCAGATGTTAGAGTTGAGGATGTCCCAAGCGCAGTGAACCCGCACAGATTGTTACCACAGCAGGGCAACAAAGCGGCTGTGTGTAGTTCAGCCCAATGTACACTTCTCACTTCAGACCTGGGAATGCCAAGTGTACGAATCGTGTGAGAGTGCTAAGGACTCAGAATACAACACAACCTGATGGCGGTAACAGAGCAAGACTCCTGTGTAGGCTGGTCAGTCCACTGGATTGCCCGGAGATGCTTCCGAACGCTTACCTGCAGGAGATGATGAAGATGCCGAGAAAGGGTCGAAGTAACAGTACAGGCCTTCTCGTTCGTTCAGAGGCAGAATGGTCTTACAGGGCGACAGCCGTGCAGAGAAGCAGTCCATCAGCGGGTCACCAGCAATTCCTCGGTTCAGCCTCTTAGTTGCAGGATACTTGGCTCCTGCATCCCTTGTTCGTGAGAACTCAGGAGATCGACATGGTAGTGGTGGTTCCAGCCTCCTCTTATCCAGAGTTCCCTTCGCGCCAAAACGGAGAGGACCCAATGGGAGATCTGCTCACAAAACACTCACACCATACATGGACCTATCACGGACCACTGTGGTCCCAGACATTCAAGACACACTAGACTCTCTGGCACCCAGGATGTGTATCGGGACCAGACATCCCAGCCCACATCCTGGAGGCACACACAAGGCCTGTAGAAGTCTGCAAAAGCATCTGTGTTTCGCGGGAAGGTACATGCCCAAATAAGGAAGAACCCCGTGTCGGCTCGACCTGGGGAAGGTGAAGGGGGCAAGACGGTCAGCGGGCAGGACAAAGAGCCTCGTTGTCTGGCCATTTTGGAAGCCAGGCCACCATTTTGGGCTAAGCGCTTAAACGCGCTTAAACAGCCAAAAGGAGCTCAAAACACAAAGAAATGATTGCTGCCACCAGTCCCGTCCGTGATTCACTTGCACCATTCATTAAGAATCCAAAGAGAGTGTCTAGGGCCTGTAGAGTGACTAGAGACCCAAGAGAGCAGTAACTTAGCTTACAGTGCCCTCTTGTGTCATGTTGCGTGAAAGCTGCAACATGATAAAAGAACTACGGAAAACAACGTTTCCTGGTACTGACTGTCTTAAGAGCATGTCAGTTTCCCCGTAAGAATGGAGCGAAAGCCCAGAGGAGTGCGGCAGGAGGCCGTGCTTCTCTGGCAAAGTCTAGATCATGGTGTAAAACAACAGCAAAAAGTTAAGGGGGTTGGCACATGGAAGGAACATTACCTACAATTAAGAAATCTTTCCTAACACTAGCCCCTCCCAAACTATGGACAGGGGGAACTAATCCACCCCTGGATGAGTCTCTTGTTCAGGTCCGTTGAACATTCTGGACAACCCATCAGCATTGCTATGTTGGACACCTGGCCTATGCTCAATAGTGAAGTCAAAGCCTTGCAGACTTATTGACCACCTAAGCAACTTTTGATATTCTCCCTTCATGTTCATTAGCCAGTTTAAGGGCTTATGGTCAGTTTGCACAGTGAAGTGGGTCCCATAGAGGTAGGGCCTCAGCTTCCGTAGGGCCCACACAACAGAGAAACATTCTTTCTCCACTGTGGACCATCTGAGCTCTCTGTCCTTAAGCTGGTGACTAATGAAACCAATAGGGCGTTCCTTACCCTTCACATCTACTTGCGATAGTACAGCTCATATCCCAGTGTCAGAGACGTCTGTCTGCACAATAAAAGGTCTTTGATAATCAGGGGTCTTGAGGACAGGGGCCTGGCACAAGGAGTCTTTTGAGCCGTTGAAGGCCTTCTCACACTCGTCGGTCCAAGTTACCTTCTTGGGTTTCTTCGGAGTTGTGATGGCTGTCAGAGGGGCAGCTATGGTGCCATGAAGTTGCGGTAATACCCCATGAGTCCTAAGAAGGCTCTCACTTGGGTCTCTGTAGTAGGGGTAGGCCAGTCTTGTACTGCTTGTACTTTACTGGGCAGAGGCTGTATCCTCCCTCCACCTACTTCATGTCCAAGGTAAACCACTGAGCCTTGTCCAATCTGGCATTTACTAGCCTTTATGGTCAAGTGTGCTTCCTGAAGAGCCTGTAGTACAATCCTGAGGTGTTTCACATGGTCTTCTCAGGTGGCGCTGAAAACTGCTATATCATCCAGATATGCAAGACAGAATTCATCCAACCCATTCAACACATGAGTCACAAGCCTCTGGAAAGTGGCAGGTGCATTCTTCAACCCGAACGGCATTACCCTGAATTGGTAAAGGCCGTCTGGAGTGGAAACAGCTGTCTTCTCCTTGGCATGTTCTGCTAAGGCTATTTGCCAATAGCCCACAGTGAGGTCAAACGTGCTGAGGTACTTGGAGGCACCCAAGGCATCCACCAGCTCATCTGTTCGAGGCAAGGGGTGTGCATATGTCTTGGTGCAGCATTCAGAGCCCTGTAATCCCTGCAGAACCTCAATTCAGAAGGGCCTGCTTTTGGAACCAAAACCACAGGGCTGGACCAAGGACTAGTAGAGGGTTCAATCACCCCAAGATCTAACATTTTGTTGACCTCTGTCTTAATGTAAGACCGTACTTTGTCTGACATCCTGTATCCTCTACTTTTGGTAGGAACGCTGTCTCCTGTGTCTATGTTATGTTTGCACCAAGGTGTCAATCCAGGGGACTGCGAAAACAGGGGGGAAAATTGACTAAGCAAACTTTTAACCTCCGCCTGCTGATCAGAAGTCAGGTGAGGGGCCACTCGCACACCCTCAAAGGAGCTATCTGAAGGACCGCTTTGAAACAGGTCGGGGAGAGGTTCAGACTCCTCTTCCTCAACATCTGAAGCCAGTAGCAGTGCTGCGATTTTGACTCTTGGGACGAAAGCCTTCAGCCTATTCACATGGAACACCTTTGGAGCCTGTCCAGGCCTTCCAAGGTCCACCAAATAGTTGACCTCACCCAGGGGCTCCACCTCTGTGTAAGGGCCGGACCATTTGTCCTGTAAAGCTCTAGGACTTATGGGATTCATGATCAGGACTTGCTGACCAGGTGTAAAGTTGATGAGGGAAGCTTTCTGGTCGTACCAATGTTTCACCAGCGCTTGTCCTGCCTTCAACTTGTCACTAGCCAGACCCATCAGAAGTACCATCCGTTTTCTGAGCCCTAACACATAGTCTACTACGTTGGTAGTAATAGGGGAGTGGGCATCTCCCATCCCTCCTTGACTATGGCTAAGGGTCCCCGCACAGGGTGACCAAACAGAAGTTCGAAGGGGCTGAAGCCAACACCCTCCTGTGTTACCTCTCGGTAGGCAAACAGTAAGCATGGTAAAAGAAGATCCCATTTTCTTCTCTGAGGTTCTTCCAGAGTCCCAATCATGCTCTTTAACGTTCTGTTAAAACGTTCGACCAGACCATTGG
The DNA here is from genome assembly GCF_040938575.1 of Ambystoma mexicanum. NCBI lineage: Eukaryota > Metazoa > Chordata > Amphibia > Caudata > Ambystomatidae > Ambystoma > Ambystoma mexicanum. The sequence goes on along the minus strand of NC_090923.1, from coordinate 30,853,597 downwards.
TCTGGGGGTGATATGTAGAAGAGAACTTGTAGGTGACCCCACATTCTTTCCACATATCCTGCATATACTTTGACATAAAGTTGCTGCCTCTGTCAGACACAACTTCTTTAGGGAAGCCAACCCTAGTAAAGATGCCAAGTAATACTTTTGCCACTGACTTGGCAGTTACAGTTTTCAATGGGATGGCCTCAGGATATCAGGTAGCATAGTCGACTAGCACCAGGATAAACCTATTGCCCGAGGATGTCTGCGGGTCAAGGGGACCAACAATGTCGATCCCTACCCTTTCGAATGGTATTCCCACAACTGGGAGTGGTACAATGAAGCTTGGATTGTTGAGCCACTCTTACCAGATAACTGGCAGGAGGCACAACTCCTGCAGAGACTTTCTACTTGCACCCCCATCTTGGGCCAGTAGAAGTGCATTGAAACACTTGTGTATAGGCGCGTTACAAATGCCATATCATATCATATAATATCATATCATTTGCTTGGTCCTCTTAATACCAAGGTGACCAGCAAGGGGAACTTCATGCGCCAGCTGCAGGAGGAAGGGTCTTACAGCAAGGGGAACTACCAACCTCCTATGGTCTCCTTCTGTAGACTCTTTAGGCTCACTATACAGGAGTCCACATTCCCAATAAATCCAATGCTTCCCATGAGGTTCACCCTCAAGCCTGGAGCAGGCCTGTCTCCTTAGGGCCTCCAGAGATGGGCACTCACGTTGGCCTTTACTGAATTCTTCCCTGTCAGGACCACCTTCTACTAACAACTCTTTTAGTTCAGGATGGTCATTGGGGTCAAATACTTCAGTTATCGCCACCTCCTCGTCAGGTCCGGGCGATTGACCAACTTCCTCCACCGCAGTGGTAGGTGAGTTCGGGGGAATATTTTCTTTCCCTCGTTTTGATTTTCTTACTCCTTTAGCCTTGGGTTTCCTCTTTGGCTGGGGCAGCGCATTGGTCTTGGCCAATGCTGCCCGTGTTTGAGACGGTGTGCAGGGTCTGTCAGCAGTGTCTCCTACGAGCCCTAAAGCTCTGAGATCGTTGCCCAACAAGAGCTTTCCTGGGGCGTTTCTCTGAATGCTCACTGGAATCCTGACTGCTGTACCATTTAAAGAAAGATTTACAGGTATTACTGGAAACATGCGAGGTGGGCCGTCAGCCAACTTAGTGGGCATCAGAGTAGCTCTGGCAACTTCCTCTGGGTCTACCAAGGTAGAATCCACTACAGTTCGACTGCACCCATTATCCCTAAGAGCTGGAGTATCGACTCCGTTGATCAGCGCACTGTCTTTAAAGTAGTGCTTGGTGTTATCTGGAATCCTAGCATAAGCCTCTGCGACTTTAGGCTCCCAGGAACCCAGGGAAACCAAAACTACCTCAGCTTCGATCCCACTGGGGAAGGAGTCTGAGGAGAAGGATGCTCCTGTAATCTCTTCTTCCTCGTAGGAGGAGAAGGCCAGATTAGCGGAGTGGACCCCAAAGGTTTAACCTTACACCTGGGATCCCCCTTCACGTGGTCAGTTGCTCAACAAGCAAATCAAGATCGATTGGGTCTGTTTACATAGGGAGGCTTATTATAACCAGAGTTCTATTTTGGAGGCTGACCTCCACTACCCTTTGAGTTCTCTTGTGTCTTACCCTTATTTTTCTTTTTATGCCCTTTTGAGAAGATTTATCAGATTCTCCACCCTCCTTATCTTTGGACTTTTTCCCTTCCTACTGCTTACCAGGATGATTTTTGTCCTTATGGGATACTCGATGTGACACCCATAAATCTGTTGCAATGGCAAGCTTCTTTGGATCTATCTCCTTAGAATCCGCCAAATGCCGCTTAAGCCCCGGTGGAAGAAGACGCAAAAATGTGTTCCAGCATGACAAGACTTATCATGCCTTCAAAGGTAGAAACCTTATAACCTTTGACCCAGCCAGTCACGTTTTTTAAGGATTCGGTTACATAAGCTACCCAAGTACCACCTTCTTTTTTCTTATACTCTCGGAATCGTTTTGAATATTGGGCAGGAGTCTTAACAAACTTTAAAATGAGAGTTTGCTTCAATTTTGCAAAATCTGCTCGCTCAGCCTTCGACATTTCCATAATGGCACTGCAGCCAGGATGGGGCAGTCTGCTCAGTAACCAGGCAATCTTATCAGCATTGTCAACTTGTTGAACTTCACATGCATACTCAAACGTATTCAGCCAGTCCATAATGTCATTCTTTTCCTCATACACACTGAGCAGATCTTTTGGAAACCTTGGATGAGAGGAGGCCCCAGACCCATGTCCAGGACCCTTGGATTCATTTGCAACCTGAAGCTTGGCCAGTTCCAACTGGTGATCCCTGTCTTTCTGTTTTTCTGCCTGTTCGATTTTTAGTTTGGCCATGTTGAAATCAAGCTCCTTCTGCCTAAACAGCAGTTCCTGCTTCTTGAATTCAAGCATGGCCTCCCCATCAACACTGGCAGAGGAAACATTGGACATTTCATCCTCCCTGTCCTCATGGTCGCGGTGGACCAGTGCAGCGGCAGAACTGTCAGTTCTACCAGTGAGAGCAGCCCCACCTCCTTCTGCACTGTCCTCGGAAGTTATAGCGTCAAGCTGAGCTTCTTGCCACGCCACGATTCTTTGGATCATATCCAATTTGGTGCCTTGAGAGGAGACACCTCTCTCCGCATACATCTTTTTCAATGTTTCGGATTTAGAATCATTTAAAGTTAACAAGGTATTTGTTTCCATACTGTTAGATAGGACTATGGCCTTTTAAAAGTTATACTACGACAATTCACTACGTGTCCTGGTAGGAATAACTTGAAATGCCTTCGCTCGTGCGCAACACTGGATACCCTCAGTCGTATCCCACCGCTGTACACCAATTTGTTAAGATGGATTTCTGAACTCTGTCCTGGAGGGGCAGAGGTTCAGAAGGCCAGCCTAGTTTCTTGTAACAGGGTAACCTCTGGACAAGCCAGACCAATCATGGTAGCAATGGCGGCGGTCAAGACTAGGTCTCAAGAGGGGTGAGGGTGACTGAAAGCCTGCAATGAGCGCACAAAGCAAAGACACTTACAAATCACTCCAAGCAAGTGTTATATTAAAAATATAGACACATTTATTACAAGGCCTCTGAAACATTGACCATAGTAAAGAATCACGGTAAAACTCAAGTAAAGCAACACATCAAAATCAAATACAATATATAAATACAATATATATACAATTACCGAAGGGTCTAAAGAGTTAGAAGCACAAAATATGCAGACCACCTAGATGGGGAGGAAAACAGGCAGTGCAAGTAATTGTTAGACCCAGGAATGCCAAGTGTACAAATCGTGTGAGAGTGCTAAGGACTCGGAATACAACACAACTTGACGGCGGTAACAGAGCAAGACTCCTGTGTAGGCTGGTCAGTCCACTGGATTGCCCGGAGATGCTTCCGAACGCTTACCTGCAGGAGATGATGAAGATGCCGAGAATAGTTGTTCCCACTATTCCAAAGGGTCGAAGTACCAGTACAGGCCTTCTCGTTCGATCAGAGGCAGAATGGTCTCACAGGGCGACAGCAGTGCAGAGGAGCAGTCCTTCAGCGGGTCACCAGCGATTCCTCGGTTCAGCCTCTTAGTTGCAGGATACTTGTCTCTGTATCCCTTGTTCGTGAGAACTCAGGAGATCGACATGGTAGTGGTGGTTCCAGCCTCCTCTTATCCAGAGTTCCCTTCACGCCAAAACGGAGAGGACCCAATGGGAGATCTGCTCACAAAACACTCACACCATACGTGGACCTATCACGGACCACTCTGGTCCCAGGCATTCAAGACATACTAGACTCTCTGGCACCCAGGATGTGTATTGGGACCAGACATCCCAGCCCACATCCTGGAGGCACACACAAGGCTTGTAGAAGCCCGCGAAAGCATCTGTGTTTCGCGGGAAAGTACATACCCAAATAAGGAAGGCCCTGGGTCGGCTCGACCTGGGGAAGGTGAAGGGGGCAAGACGGTCAGCGGGCAGGACAAAGAGCCTCGTGTTGTGGCCATTTTGGAAGCAAGGCCACCATTTTGGGCTAAGCGCGAGAAACGTGCTTAAACAGCCAAAAGGAGCTCAAAACACAAACAAACAATCGCTCCCACCAGTCCCGTCTGTGATTCACTTGCACTGTTCGTTAACAATCCAAAGAGAGTGTCTAGGGCCTGTAGAGTGACTAGAGACCCAAGAGAGCAGTAACTTAGCTTACAGTGCCCTCTTGTGTCATTTTGTGCGAAACGTTTCACGGTACTGACTGTCTTAAGGGCATGTCAGTTTCCCCATAAGAATGGAGCGAAAACCCAGAGGAGTGCAGCAAGAGGCCGTGCTTCTCTGGCAAAGTCTAGATCAGAGTGTAAAACAACAGCAAAAAGTTTAAGGGTTGTCACATGGAAGGACAATTACCTACAATTAAGAAATATTTCCTAACACAGACTACCTTTACCAGCAGACACAGGGCCAAGTACTACTGAAACCTGGCCACGTTCAGTGGTGCAGACATGCAGATGTGTGCACAGGCAGAAGCACAGGGCTTGTACGAGACGTCCGACAGAAGCAGACGTGTTTCCAGGAGCTCCAAGCAAGGTGAGCAGCACAAGGGGCCACACCACAGCCAATCTTCCACCAGGCCACTTGCACATGCATGCTGTGTAGCGCCAGTGCTGGGAAGTTTGGGCAGGCATTGTTTTACAAGCGCACAGTACAGCTAAGATGTGTTGAGGGACAAATGCCAAGTAGCTTTACCAGTTGTCAGGGGCACACGCAGGGGCCGCCGCACATATCCTGGAGTCCCCCCTGCTCCATAGAAGTTATTAGCACAGTAACATTCCTAGCCAGAAACTAAAACAGCACACAGGGACACCCAGCGAGGCACAGACTTGTGTGCATTGCATATCATTTGCATGTGCAAATTGCCACGTGGACCTACCTATTGAAATCCGCGGCTGCCAGAGCACAACTTGTATTGAAGTTGCACCTCGATATAGGCGTCTAGCACCTCACCCAGGGACCATTCTATCATGTGTGATTCTTGACGCATTGGTCTTCCATTTACCACGCGCCCACATGCGCCTGCCTTACTGCATTGACAGTGTATGAACCATCACTGGGGCAAGCTAACATATACGTACAAAGCAGCAGACAAGAGTGTTTGCTTGTGGAGAAGTCACTTACTTTGGAGCATGAATGGTGTTGTGTGTGTGTGTGTTGTAAACACACACAGATTAGTAACTCACACTCTGTTTGCACCTTTGAAGTGCTCCTGTTTCCGGACCTGAGAGTGCGCAGGCAGGAGGCCAGCACTCACCACAGAGATAAGTCTATCTTTGGCTTGCATTTGACTCATTTGGTACAATGTGCATGATGAACATGGTTTCTCTGAATGAGTATGTGTTATTCTGAATAGTTCTATTTTGTATTTTGCCTACTTTCCCTTGCCAATCCAACTCCCCTCTCCTGTCCTTCTTCCTGGTTATCCTGAATACCAATGCCTGTCCAAACAACATATCCCTGACCCTCTTTCCCCGCCGGGGTCTCGGAGGCCTGTGTAAGTTTGACCTTGCAGGCGCCCAGACCAAGGAGGGGGTGGTTGGTTCGTGCCACTCCTGCGTCTGGCGACCAGAGCTTTGACACTACCCATTAGTTGTTGCATCATCATTGTATATAGGTACTATATCTTAGTGTTGTATCTTACCTGGGGTGGTGTGGTGGCGTTCCGGATTTGCGTCATCATGTGGTTGCTCAGAGGGTAGGCACTGTCCCCTGGAGAAGTGGTAATGGTTGTGATTAGTTGAGTTTGTGTATTTGTGTGTGATATGCATACATGCGCACAGGCATTTGTACTCACCTAGGAGCCATGTGTCGTCATGCTTCCCAGCTTCCAGGGCCCGGCTCAGGGCAGACATTCTGTATATGAAACTGTCATGGGTTGAGCCAGGGTAGTTTGCATAGACAGAGGTGATTTTTCCCTTTGCATCGCATACAACCTGCACGCTGATGGAATGCCAGTGCTTGCGGTTTCGATAGATGTGCTCAGTGACCCTAGGTGGACATAGGGCCACATGGGTGCAATCTATGGCAGCGAGCACCTTGAGGAAGTGTGCCACCCTGTAGAAGTCCTGGACCACGGCCTGCCTTTCTGCGGGTGTTCTGGGCATGTATATGTGCCTGCGGACAGAGGGATGCACAGTCATGATTGCCAACACCTTGTGTAGGCAGTGTGACTGATGGGCTGTGAGACCCCTCCACTATGGCAGTTGTCCGCTGAAATGACCCAGTGGCCAAAAAATGCAAGGCATTGAGCACCTTCTCCAAGGGGCTCAATGCTTGGGAGCACAGGGTGGGGGATGTAAGGTCATCTTCCCACTCCCTGACCAGGTCTAGGATGATATGCGGTGGAAAACTATACCTGCCATAGACCTGGTCGTCAGGCATCCCAAAAAGGCTGGTCCGGGGCAAGAAAATGCAGGCCTGGCTATTCTCCTCCTCCTGCGGTGTCACACGATCAGTGCTGCGAAAAATAGGGCATTCATCGTAGCTGTATATACGTGTTTGTTGCTGCGCACACTTTTATACTGCGCGGGGACGCTTCCGCCTGCCTTCATGTGACGGACGTGTTGACGCCTGTGCGCGTCTTTTAGCGTGCGTGGGTTTTCCGTATTCGATTCCATGAATACGTGTTGTTCGCGTGCGTGTGGGCGTTCCGTGTATTTCCCTTCAGTACTTCCCCAGTTACGCCTTCTTTTTCACACGTTGTTCCACATTCCGTGTGTTACGACCCGTGTCCCACCCCATTTTTGGTGTGTGCGCCGACGTTGTGCGGTTTTGCTGTGCGCGTCACGCTCGGCATTTGGGCTGTTGCTGTGACGTGTGCGTCCATGCGCGCCACGCTCAGATTTGGCGCACATCCCACAGTAAACACACGCAGGCCCTTCCATGAATCGCACGTGTGCACGTCCGCTTACTTTTTCACGTTTGCGCCAGTTTGCACATAGATTTTCGGCGCACATTTGTTCCATGAATCGGCCCCTAAATCTGAAGCTTCTAAAGGTGTCTCGATATCGCCTATCCGGACACTGACTTAGGTATTTCTCTACTATCCCTCTCTTCTTACACTCCAGGCTTATTTCCTTGAGTAGGCGATAGTTTGTCCTCGGTTCACCTGTCTCTATCCAATCTGTGTCCATAATCTTACACTTTACATGTCCAGGATTAGTCAGCAGTAACGATCCATGATCACTTTACAATTTGCTTTGAACTTAGCAAGAATGGCCCCCTCCCCTATTTTGTTGTTCATGTGGCAGCCCATTAATGCATAGAGAGTTTTTTGCGCCAACCAATGTTTTCTGATATAACAAAATAGATCTCATGTGTATTATTGCTGAGTTCAGGCCTAATTCAAAACAAATCATTGTCAAGGCTACACAATTAGCTAACATTAATGCTTTTCTCAGTATAAAGGCTTTAATTTATCTAATTCCAGGGGGTCATTACGAGTTTGGAGGTAGCCATGGTGCTATTATTCTGACCTTGGAGGACTCGGTAGGTCCCTATTCTGAAAACCATTCCCCATTCCCAATGGGAATGTGGAAGGAGCTAATAACGGGCCCGCAAATATTGGGCCCGTTATTAGCTTATTGGTCTCTTAACTGGTCCCGCTAAGGACGGCTGGTCAGACCCACTAAGGGACCATGGGGATCATTCCGAGTTGGGCGGTGAGGGGTTACTGGCACCTTTAATGATGCCGGTGCAGGTAAACCCCTACCGCCCTATTCTGAGGTCCTTTAGCGGGTCCCACCAGGAACGGCTGGTCTGACCAGCAGTTCTTAGCGGGACCCGTTAAGGGACCTTGGAGCTAATAACGGGCCCGCTACTAGCGGGCCCGTTATTTGCTCCTTCCCCATTCCCATTGAGCCCTATGGGGGCTCGAATGGGAATGGAGAATGGTATTTGTAATGGTATTTGTAATAATAGCACCATGGCTACCGGGTCCACATAGGTCTGAATGTCCCGGTAAATTCCCATTCAGCCTCCCCGGACCCGGACCTGAGTTTGGAAATGCCAAACTCGGAATGACCCCCCATGGTTATTAGCTCCATGGTCCCTTAACGGGTCCCGCTAATGACGACTGGTCAGACCCGCTAAGGGAACTCGGAATGTTGCGGTAGGGGGTTAACGGCACTGGCATCCTTACCGGTGCCGTTAACCCCCTATCGCCATGCTCGGAATGACCCCCATAATTTCCAGCCCGTACACTAACACTGCGATCACCTTGGATCAATAAAATTGCACAAGTGGTTGTATAATAAAGCAACAATCTATTTTAACAATAAATGACATCTGTGCCGCATGCTTATTTTTAAATAGCATGTTGAGTCTTTGAATTACACATGATGACAAAAAAGTGATTACAATGTGTAAGTTTCCAAATTGTCTGGGGCACATTTGAAGATGTCACCCCAGTCCTGCAAAAGAAAAATGTAACTTGTATAGACTATTTGTAATCCCACACCATACCTTCCCTTCCGTAAAATGCTGCGTTAATAAGGTGAGGTGCTTCATTAGACATATGTAGGTTATGAAAGGGGTTCTTACTGTGAGTTCCTCCGAATGAATAGAGAAAGGAAACTTACACCAGAAGTGGTTAGTCAGTGTCTACATGGGCCCATTTGTTAACGGTGCCGGTGCTTCAGTGAATTCTCTGCCGGCAGTTCACTGCCCCTACTGGCAGACTCAGAGGGAGCCCATCCGGTAACAATGCTGGAACCGGTTGCAACGGCATCATTTCCATTGTTGTTACCAGACCAGCTCACTTGTAATGAGGCCCATAGTGTCTGAAAAAGAGACTCATCAGCAGGTCTGACTTTCATGGCAGGATTAATTTCCTGTAGCTTCTAAAATTTCAGAAAATATGGGACATTTCCCCGGCAGATGAAAATCCGTCACACATGCCCTTCAGAAGTGTCTGCATAAACCATGGGTTTCTAGTCGATTCTTCTGGAACCTGGTGCTGCAAACCACTTCCCACATGTATGATAACATATTAAAGTGAGGCCCCTTATCCCATGTTGGGAAACAAGGTCCCTTTGACACTCTTTCTCGCTCACTGCAATTTGCGGTTTGTTTTTTAATTCCCCATGTTTAAAAGTTTAACAATCACCACAAGAAAGCAAATACTTTTACATATTTAAACAGCAACATATTGTATTAAAAAGCCTTACCTTTACCATGTCTTCAAATTGAATTAAAAGAAAATTGAAATTCTCCTTGTGTGCACACCAGCCTGTGACATGTTCAAACCAACAACCACCAACCACTAATAGACAGAGAATGTGTGAAGATTAATATACACTATTAATTACTGCAGACCTATTAATATTATAATGCAAAAGCAAATATCTATCATATCTATTACTTGCGACATACCAAAGCGCAGTAGTTAACCTTTCTGACATTTGCTTCTTGTTGATATATTCGATTTACAGAAATATTCCAAAGCACTAATAAATCAATTATTAACATAATTATTTTGCCATCATCAGTTTGCGAGGTGGAATCTCCTCAATTGTGCCTTTGATGAGAGGCTCTTTATCCTGACTTTCCCCCAAAGAGTCCTGGTCCAAGTCATACTCAGAGACAAGAGTCCTGTACGTACCTTGGAAGAATCCTGACTTTCCCCCAAAGAGTCCTGGTGCAAGGCATACTCGGAGACAAGAATCCTGTACGTACCTTGAAAGAATCCTGACTTTCCCCCAAAGAGTCCTGGTGCAAGGCATACTCGGAGACAAGAATCCTGTATGTACCTTGGAAGAATCCTGGCTTTCCCCCAAAGAGTCCTGGTGCAAGGCATACTCGGAGACAAGAATCCTGTACGTACCTTGAAAGAATCCTGACTTTCCCCCAAAGAGTCCTGGTGCAAGGCATACTCGGAGACAAGAATCCTGTATGTACCTTGGAAGAATCCTGGCTTTACCCTAAAGAGTCCTGGTGCAAGGCATACTGAGAGCAAGAGTCCGGTACGTACCTTGGAAGAATCCTGACTTTCCCCCAATGAGTCCTGGTCCAAGGCATACTCAGAGAACTGAGTCCGGTACGTACCTTGGAAGAATCCTGACTTTCCCCCAATGAGTCCTGGTCCAAGGCATACTCAGAGACATGAGTCCGGTACGTACCTTGGAAGAATCCTGTCTTTCCCCCAAAGAGTCCTGGTCCAAGGCATACTCAGAGACATGAGTCCGGTACGTACCTTGGAAGAATCCTGACTTTCCCCCAAAGAGTCCTGGTGAAAGGCATACTCAGAGACATGAGTCCGGTACGTACCCTGGAAGAATCCTGACTTTCCCCCAAAGAGTCCTGGTGAAAGGCATACTCAGAGACATGAGTCCGGTACGTACCTTGGAAGAATCCTGACTTTCCCCCAAAGAGTCTTGGTCCAAGGCATACTCAGAGACATGAGTCCGGTACGTACCTTGGAAGAATCCTGACTTTCCCCCAAAGAGTCCTGGTGAAAGGCATACTCGGAGACAAGAATCCTGTACGTACCTTGGAAGAATCCTGGCTTTCCCCCAAAGAGTTCTGGTGCAAGGCATACTCAGAGACAAGAGTCCTGTATGTAACTTGGAAGAATCCTGGCTTTACCCTAAAGAGTCCTGGTGCAAGGCATACTCAGAGACAAGAGTCCTGTACGTACCTTGAAAGAATCCTGACTTTCCCCCATAGAGTCCTGCTTCAAGTCATACTCAGAGACAAGAGTCCTGTACGTACCTTGGAGGAATCCTGACTTTCCCCCAAAGAGTCCTGGTCCAAGTCATACTCAGAGACAAGAGTCCTGTACGTACCTTGGAGGAATCCTGGCTTCCCCCCAAAGAGTTCTGGTACAAGGCATACTCAGAGACATGAGTCCGGTACGTACCTTGGAAGAATCCTGACTTTCCCCCAAAGAGTCCTGGTGCAAGGCATACTCGGAGACAAGAATCCTGTACGTACCTTGAAAGAATCCTGACTTTCCCCCAAAGAGTCCTGGTGCAAGGCATACTCGGAGACAAGAATCCTGTATGTACCTTGGAAGAATCCTGGCTTTACCCTAAAGAGTCCTGGTGCAAGGCATACTGAGAGCAAGAGTCCGGTACGTACCTTGGAAGAATCCTGACTTTCCCCCAATGAGTCCTGGTCCAAGGCATACTCAGAGACATGAGTCCGGTACGTACCTTGGAAGAATCCTGACTTTCCCCCAATGAGTCCTGGTCCAAGGCATACTCAGAGACATGAGTCCGGTACGTACCTTGGAAGAATCCTGTATTTCCCCCAAAGAGTCCTGGTCCAAGGCATACTCAGAGACATGAGTCCGGTACGTACCTTGGAAGAATCCTGACTTTCCCCCAAAGAGTCCTGGTGAAAGGCATACTCAGAGACATGAGTCCGGTACGTACCTTGGAAGAATCCTGACTTTCCCCCAAAGAGTCCTGGTGAAAGGCATACTCGGAGACAAGAATCCTGTACGTACCTTGGAAGAATCCTGGCTTTCCCCCAAAGAGTTCTGGTGCAAGGCATACTCAGAGACAAGAGTCCTGTATGTAACTTGGAAGAATCCTGGCTTTACCCTAAAGAGTCCTGGTGCAAGGCATACTCAGAGACAAGAGTCCTGTACGTACCTTGAAAGAATCCTGACTTTCCCCCATAGAGTCCGGCTTCAAGTCATACTCAGAGAAAAGGGTCCTGTACGTACCTTGGAAGAATCCTGACTGTCCCCCAAAGAGTCCTGGTGCAAGGCATACTCAGAGACATGAGTCCTGTATGTACCTTGGAGGAATCCTGACTTTCCCCCAAAGAGTCCTGGTCCAAGGCATACTCAGAGACAAGAATCCTGTACGTACCTTCCCCCAAAGAGTCCTGGTGCAAGGCATACTCAGAGACAAGAGGCCTGTACGTACCTTGGAAGAATCCTGACTTTCCCCCAAAGAGTCCTGGTCCAAGGCATTCTCAGAGACATGAGTCCTGTACATACCTTGGAAGAATCCTGACTTTCCCCCAAAAAGTCCTGGTCCAAGGCATACTCAGAGACAACAGTTCTGTACACACCTTGTAGGAATCCTTTGTTTCTCAGGATTGGGATTTTCTAAATGCTGGGCTGTTCCCATTGCAGTTCTCCTCACACCAGGATTGTGTGTGCTGCACTTGCTAGGGGCAGATATTCATGTGTGATTCTAGTGGGGTGCAACCTTCTGCACACCAAGGGGTTCCCTTCTGGAAACCATTGCGTAAAACCCAGTGCTGTGACCCTAGCAGAAGCGATTTTGCTGGATACCAGAATGGTGTTTGGTGCTGGAGCATCAGAGCGGAAGCCCAGGGAGATGACAAGGGAAGTTTGGTGACCTACTATGTTTCAGTGACTGTCAGATGTTAAATAAGTGTTAACCCTTGGAACTGGTTAACACTCAGATCCTAAGATTCCTATATGTTCGAACATCTGCACCTATGCCAAGTATATCAATGGAAGTGGAAACTGGGGTAAAGTCCTGCTGAGGGAGAAGGAGCCGGCTGAAGAAGACTTGTGTGGAAGCTGTGTTGTTCTACATCCTCCCGAGACTCGCTAGCCTTCTATTGACCAGAAATTAGCCTGGCATGGTTCTATGTTCCATTGACTTTATATAACCAGTGAAGTCATAAGCTCTACAGAGTTGCCTGGCTGCCTGAATCCTGTCCAGAGTATGTGTGGACATTTAGAACCTGTGAGCAAGGAAAGCCAGCAGAGTCTGTGACCTGTGGTTGTGACAAGAGTCACGAGAGGGACTGCCCAGATGGTCTATGTCTGGAGAGTGCAATGTTCTGCCCCTAAGATTCCTCTCAGACTACTCACATCTGAGTATATGCTGCATAACAAGATCTAAATCGTATTTTAATGTATCATCAAAATAAAGGGACAATCCATGTTGAATGCATTCTATAAACTACAATGTCAGATAGTAATGGGAGTTTGGTAATGAAAATGTGCAGTTATGTTTAACCATTAAGAGTTAACCCTTTCAGCAAGTATGTTTAAACATTTACCTGTGTAGGCAAGGATGGCTGTGTAGGCAAGGATGGCACAGTGACCGGCTGGCACAGTGACCGGCTTGCACAGTGACCGGCTTTCACAGTGACCGGCGTGCACAGTGACCGGCATACTGACAGCAAAAAGAAGACAAGAAGAACTGGAGTGGGTTGCACTGTTCATAGTCCATCACTGCTGTCCGAGGCAGACTAGCACTGCCTTGTGTGGCCTCTGAATAATACTCTGGAGCCGTGCTGTCCTAGGTAGACTGGCAGGGACTGCCTCATGTGCCCATTGAATAATACTCTGGAGACCTGCTGTCCTAGGTAGCCTAGCACTGCCTTGTGTGGCCTCTGAATAATTCTCTGGAGACCTGCTGTCCTAGGCAGCCTAGCACTGCCTTGTGTGGCCTCTGAATAATACTCCGGAGACCTGGTGTCCTAGGTAGACTAGCAGGGACTGCCTCATGTGCCCACTGAATAATACTCTGGAGACCTGCTGTCCTAGGTAGCCTAGCACTGCCTTGTGTGGCATCTGAATAATACTCTGGAGACCTGCTGTCCTAGGCAGCCTAGCACTGCCTTGTGTGGCCTCTGAATAATACTCTGGAGACTTGACGTCCTAGGTAGACTAGCAGGGACTGCCTCCTGTGCCATCTGAATAATACTCTAGAGACTTGCCATCCTAGGTAGACTAGCAGAGACTGCCTCCTGTGCCCTCTGACTAATACTCAGGAGACTTGCTGTCCTAGGTAGACTAGCAGGGACTGCCTCATATGCCCTCTGATTAATACTGTGTAGACTTGCTGTCCTAGGTAAACTAGCAGGGCCTTCCTCCTTTGCCCTCTGAATAATACTCTGCAGACTTGCTGTCCTAGGTAGACTAGCAGGGACTCCCTACTGTGCCCTCTGAATTATACTCTGGACATTTTCTTGTGCCCTCTGAATAGTACTCTGGACACTTGCTGTCCTAGGTAAACTAGCAGGGACTGGCTCCTGTGACCTCTGAATAATACTCTGGAGGCTTGCTGTCCTAGGCAGACTAGCAGGGACTGCCTCATGTGCCCACTGAATAATACTCTGGAGACCTGCTGTCCTAGGTAGCCTAGCACTGCCTTGTGTGGCCTCTGAATAATACTCTGGAGACCTGCTGTCCTAGGTAGACTAGCAGGGACTGGATCCTGCGCCCTCTGAATAATACTCTGGAGACTTGCTGTCCTAGGTAGACTAGCAGGGACTGCCTCCTGTGCCATCTGAATAATACTCTAGAGACTTGTGGTCCTAGGTAGACTAGCAGAAATTGCCTCCTCTGCCCTCTGACTAATACTCAGGAGACTTGCTGTCCTAGGTAGACTAGCAGGGACTGCCTCATATGCCCTCTGAATAATACTGCAGAGACTTGCTGTCCTAGGTAAACTAGCAGGGCCTTCCTCCTTTGCCCTCTGAATAATACTCTGCAGACTTGCTGTCCTAGGTAGACTAGCAGGTACTGGCTCCTGTGCCCTCTGAATAATACTCTGGAGACTTGCTGTCCTAGGTAGACTAGCAGAGACTGCCTCCTGTGCCCTCTGAATAATACTCTGGAGATTTTCTTGTGCCCTCTGAATAATACTCTGGACACTTGCTGTCCTAGGTAGACTAGCAGGGACTGCCTCGTGTGCCCCCTGAATAATACTCTGGAGGCTTGCTGTCCTAGGCAGACTAGCAGGGACTGCCTCATGTGCCCACTGAATAATACTCTGGAGACCTGCTGTCCTAGGTAGCCTAGCACTGCCTTGTGTGGCCTCTGAATAATACTCTGGAGACTTGCTGTCCTAGGTAGACTAGCAGGGACTGCCTTCTGTGCCATCTGAATAATACTCTAGAGACTTGTGGTCCTAGGTAGACTAGCAGAAATTGCCTCCTCTGCCCTCTGACTAATACTCAGGAGACTTGCTGTCCTAGGTAGACTAGCAGGGCCTTCCTCCTTTGCCCTCTGAATAATACTCTGCAGACTTGCTGTCCTAGGTAGACTAGCAGGTACTGGCCCTGTGCCCTCTGAATAATACTCTGGAGACTTGCTGTCCTAGGTAGACTAGCAGAGACTGCCTCCTGTGCCCTCTGAATAATACTCTGGAGATTTTCTTGTGCCCTCTGAATAATACTCTGGACACTTGCTGTCCTAGGTAGACTAGCAGGGACTGCCTCGTGTGCCCCCTGAATAATACTCTGGAGGCTTGCTGTCCTAGGTAGACTAGCAGAGACTGGCTCCTGTGCCCTCTGAATAATACTCTGGAGGCTTGCTGTCCTAGGTAGACTAGCAGGGACTGCCTCGTGTGCCCCCTGAATAATACTCTGGAGGCTTGCTGTCCTAGGTAGACTAGCAAAGACTGGATCATGTGCCCTCTGAAAAATACTCTGGACACCTGCTGTCCTAGGTAGACTAGAAGGGACTGCCTCCTGTGCCATCTGAATACTACTTTAGAGACATGCCATCCTAGGTAGACTAGCAGGGACTGCCGCATGTGCCCACTGAATAAAACTCTAGAGAATTGCTGTCCTAGGTAGACTAGCAGGGCCTTCCACCTGTGCCCTCTAAATAATATTCTGGAGACTTGCTGTCCTAGGTAGACTAGCAGAGACTGCCTCCTGTGCCCTGTGAATAATACTCTGGAGATTTCCCTTTGCCCTCTGAATAATACTCTGGAGACTTGCCGTCCTAGGTAGACTAGAGGGGACTGCCTCCTGTGCCCTCTGAATAATACTCTGCAGACTTGCTGTCCTAGGTAGACTAGCAAGGCCTTCCAACTGTGCCCTCTAAATAATACTCTGGAGACTTGCTGTCCTAGGTAGACTAGAAGAGACTGCCTCCTGTGCCCTATGAATAATACTCTGGAGATTTTCCTGTGCCCTCCGAAAAATACTCTGGAGACTTGCTGTCCTAGGTAGACTAGAAGGGACTGGATCCTGTGCCCTCCGAATAATACTCTGGAGACCTGCTGTCCTAGGTAGACAAGCAGGGACTGCCTTGTGTGGCCTCTGACTAATACTCTGGAGGCTTGCAGAGACTGCCTCCTGTGCCCTGTGAATAAAACTCTGGAGACTTCAAAGGCGAAAAGTCAAGGCTTCTTATTTTCTGTTCACTACTACTGTTTGATTATGCGTGACACAAAGGAGCATGTGGCATTGAAGCAATGTATGCAGACATGATGGTGCTGTCTGTGTTTTGAGTCCTTCCTGTTTCCAATACCATCATCTGTGGCAACCTACACTCTGGTGCTGCCACTGGCCATGAGCATGGGTGCCCGCATGCCCAGGGTTTTCACCAGGAAGAGTCAGTCAGTGCACCAGTCACCTTCCCCTCCCTGCTACATGAGTAATTCCTCATAGGCCCTCCCTGCAGCAGAAATAGACCTGATCAGTGAAGTGCAGCTTGTGCCCAAGGCCACACTAAGGGCCACCTCAGGGTCACCTGGATACCCTGCCCCCAGCAGCTCACTCTTTTCGGTCCCATCCCTCTATTACCTTTTACTGCGTCACTACTCACCACATACCCTCTGGATACTGTCACAAAGATGTCCCTGAAACACACAGACACCAGAGGTTACGTTTGTGGTATTATTGGGGGACAAGGAAAGTTGTGGGTTGCCTACTAGAATAGACAGAACCAAAAGAGGGATTTTCTAAGAAAACAGTGTCAGCATGATGAGCCAATACCCTTCTATAGAAGAACCCATGGGGCTGACGTCAAAAGTCTGCGTCCCTGTCAACAAAGAAGGGTTCCTGTATGATCTTCCACAGGGCAGTGCTTAACCAAGTCACCCAAAGTCTCAGGTTGTTATAGTGACTGCACAAACTTCTATCCTTTTCGGGATCTGGACCTCCGGGACCCTGGTCGCCACTCATTGTGTGTGCCTTGGCTGCATCACATCCTGGGATGCTGGAATTGCCTTTGGCGATGGATGGACACCCTGTGTCCTCTGGGGTTGCAAAGTCTTTGCAACATGCTGTGCTGTATTTCCCCCCGAGGCGTTGCTAGGGGGGGCTTTGGGGGCTATAGCCCTGGGTCTTTTGGTTCTAGCCCTGGATAGAATTTCAGGGACTACAACCAAAAGGCTAACTAGCCCCCAGTTCCGTCAGTCCTGACATTAGCGTAGCGCCGGATCTTTTCCAAACCTAGCAACCCGCCTGATTTCCCCCATATGCTCTGTAGGGCTATGGATCTTGGGGCAACTCTTGCAGGTATCCGTCACAACTGAGTACTTCTGGTAGGATTCCCCACCCTCCAAACCCCCCCGCCCCCCAACCTGGTGCTAACTATCTAATTCTTGCGACTGTGCTGATAACTGATTCACTGCAACATTAGTCTGAGCCCCTAACCCTCATTGTTTGGTCTCACTCCTCCTTGACCTTGGGTTATAGCACTGGAATGCAATACAGTGCACCTGACTTGTTCGATCGCCTCCTCTATCAACTTTGCCTGGCCATTTTCCAGCATTTCTACATAGGTCATTGCCCTTGGTGTCCAGGACTCACCACGTCCTGTCACCACCACTCACTCACCACCTCCTGTCCTTGTTCCCTAGTGTCTCTTCTGGTATAACCACCACAACGCTTGACCTCCTGCTCTTGCTCTTCCTTCTGCCGCTCTGCAAATTAAGTTGAGACACTTGTAATGTGGATAAATGGGCTATTGGGGTAATTAGGTCCCTCATTCACTAAGCATGAGATCCCTCCCAACTCTAATCTCTGCAGGTATGGCAAGAAGCGCTCAAAAGTAAAGGTAAAACTGCCTGGCAAGCAATCATGCCGGACAGGTTTCACTCACTTTGCATAGCAGAGTGCAAAGGTACAGGGCAAAAGGCAGTGTGCACTGCTGTACATGTAAATGGGCCAGCTGTGACCTCGCTGCACTTGTGTGCAAACATACCAGGTCCCTGACGTCAAATTGAGCTCCACAATGTTTTCCCTGTTGAGTCCTCATCAGAGGTCTCACCAGGACACAACTCCGACTGTTCCTCTATGTGGTCCTAAACATAGGAGGGATATGGTGCTCAACACACTGCCAAAACTAGGTGTGCAGGGGTAATGTTCTGCCAGATCCCATTTGCCTTGATTGGCACATGATCATATTCCATAGCAAACTCGTGATTTGGCCGTGGCAGAATTGTGTGTGGCGGAATTGACCGTGGTCAATTTCGCTGCGAATACAATTTAACTGCAGCCAACTCCGGCAAATCTTTGATCCTCCACCCCTCCCCAGTAACATCCCCCCACACCCTTCCACTTACCTTTTGGGCGTCTGCTTCCTCTCCTGACCCTGTAGCGTCAGTTCCGTCCCTCTAATGTGGGTTGGATCCGACGCCGCAGGATCCCCTTTTCTCTTTTCTTTTTTTGTCCCCCGCCTCCAATCCTCAGGAAGCGGGGGACACCCCTACCAACCCCCAAGGTCATCAATACCAAACAGGGGTAGCAGGGGACACCATTGATCAAATGGTACTGACCGAATTCGGGCAGATTTAACATCCAATCAATTACATTCCATCCAATTGGGTAATACCCAGGTGGCAGCAATTGGACGGTTGACAGTGTATAGTAATGATACATTTCAGCAAATAACATGTGTGCATTGGCTTGATACAGTGTACAGATATTCAAAATAATGATTTGGATATAGGCCATCTCAAAACAAAGAAAAATTGGCAAGATGAGAAAAATCTAGCTCATCATCATAATAAAAGTGGAATTGCTGGCAAGGATTTGAAAGTATCAAAGAGTATAGAACGGCACTCTCCCAAAAGCAGACAGAGGGGTAGATGACATGGAAATTGGCTGCAAACTAGACATCACAACTGCTATCACTCCTATTCTTGTATTGTCCATCTCAATGACATGTGTCCCAGAAATGGTACCCCTACAGCTGAGACAACTCCAGTTAGGCATTCAAAGAGCTGAGCTGTCAAAGCAGAGGCCTACCCAAAGGCTGCATAGGGCATAACTGGAACTTAAACATCACAAGTGGGAACTTGATTTGGAAGAAAAGGATAGAAATAATAGAAGAAAAGAAGGGTCGAGGTCATCAGATAGAGCTAAAAAAACAGAAGCTTGAAGACACGAAGGAGAAGCTCCGAGCAATGCACAGCATGCGAGTATTTGAGGAGAAGCTCATCCCCTTCCCCACCTTTCAAAAAGTTGTTTCTGTGAATGTGGTTGTTTCTGACATGTTATCCTGGACGGCTTCATTTCATTTGCCATTCACCATGCACAGGGTGGGCCAGGAGCCTGAAGCTGCGTGCACACTTAGGGGCTCACCTCAGTGCTCGGTTAGCTCTGAGTCAACATCTGATAACTTTAAAAAATCACTGGAATGGCAGTGTACGTTGGGAATTTTGGGTGACTTGTTCCATGAAGAATATGTTTGGTTGGATTTGTGAACGCACATACATGAAGGGCTTTGCATCCCCATCATGTCGGAACCCATCTTTGGCTGTTTGGCCTCTGGAACAGTAGAGGAAGTGGCTAGCTTCCGCTTGGCCTCTGGAACTGTAGAGGAAGTGGCTAGCTTCTGTTTGGCCTCTGGAACAGTAGAGGAAGTGGCTAGCTTCTGTTTGGCCTCTGGAACTGTAGAGGAAGTGGCTAGCTTCTGCTTGGCCTCTGGAACTGTAGAGGAAGTGGCTAGCTTCTGTTTGGCCTCTGGAACTGTAGAGGAAGTGGCTAGCTTCTTCTTGGCCTCTGGAACAGTAGAGGAAGTGGCTAGCTTCTGTTTGGCCTCTGGAACTGTAGAGGAAGTGGCTAGCTTCTGCTCGGCCTCTGGAACAGTAGAGGAAGTGGCTAGCTTCTGCTCTGGACCGATAGCTTGTGCACTTGCTGAACCTGAAAGGGTAGTGGCCTTTTCAGAAAGAGAAGCACAAGAGCAAGCAGTACATACATAATAAATACTCCTCACAGGTCAAAGAAATGAGAGGGGGAGTTACATGAGGGTTGGTCTCAATAGTGAGACCAGTAGCAGCTGCACTTGAAAAGGACTTGGGGATTGTGAGTCCTTATGCCCTGAAGGGGAACACTTGGTGGCAATGCTGAGGCTTTAGGGGTAGAGACTAAATATTTCAACTGGAAGAGGTACTCATGGGCATTCCATCCAAGATAATCCTAATGTCCATGGGTAGCTGGCAAAATGATCAAGAGTTATTGAATAAAGTTCCAGTGAATACTCATGGGTTTCTGCAAATGTGTTAGTTAATATTGTGTTATACAGAGTATATATATATATATATATATATATACTTGGGTACCTCAGAGCCATCAGCAGAGTAGTAGACTGGACACTGTTCCAACCAAGCAATCTGTTACAAGGTTCCTCGGTACCCACTAGTTTAGCCAATGGGACTCTAGATTGAGGACAAGAAAACCTGGCTGTCTTTGAGTGTACAGGACAGTGGTCCCAAAAAGGGGTCTGCAGGGGATCGGGTGGTGCCCTTGCATATGGCGCCTATGCTTCTGGAACTGGCAGGAGTTGTAATCTCCTGGTCATGAATCAGGCAAGAATGTCCTGCTCATGAGGGTGCCCCTGCAGCGGCCATTCCACACCCTAAACTTGAAGCAAGGTGTGCTACAAAGATGCCCATGCCAGGTCCTGCTCCCAAGATAATATAGAAGCTCGTCTATGTATGCCAACATATAGGAAATATTAAGCTGCAACATAAATGGTTTAGAAAGCAAAATGGAAGATCAAGGGTATCAATCTTTCCTAGGGATCAAAGATATTATATGTTTCCAAGATACACAGCCATGGCACTTAGCAATATGAACTTCTCTGTTCCAGCTCGGAAAGGCGAGTGGGGACATCCACGCAAGGGCAAGAATAGATATTATTGTCTTAACATCCCCTAAAAAGAAGATTTCAGCAGAAATGCAAGCTCCAAAAATGTAAATTCTCTGGAAATTCCCATTATTTTTTAAATAATGTGTACAGAGGACCAGTTGGGGATGAATGTACCAATGTAAGAGCCGAGCACTGATGAACCTTCTGGAAGATCGACCGAGGTTCAACGATATATCATCCAACTGCGGAACTAGAATTGAGAAAGTGGTAATCAGAGATTTTAATACCAACATGAGCCCTTGATTGTAACGAAGGGGGTGCTTGAAAAAGAAGATAAGGCCTGGATCAGCCCTACTTTAGTGGCGAAACTCAAATTAGCAAGATACCAAAATACCCTGAAATTGACCTCTATATTTGCTAGAACAAACCTTCATGGCTGCAATGCCGGATTGCCTGCTATGTCCCGGCTAATCCCACATGTGTCTCTCAAAACAAGAAAAGGCACTTGGACGACATGCCGGTAGACTTGTAGAGATGGGAATGAATTTGTGATTTCTCGGTTGAGCCCAATCCACAGCGGATCACAATCTATGGAGTTTACAGATTAGAATATGAGCATCACAAGAACCTCCGAAAAGTTAGATACCTAATAATCACAGGAGAATTACTTGGAATAGTGACAATACTTTTTAGAACAATATCTATATATCCAACACTTGTCTCCAGGAAGTAAAGCTGGGACGGCCGTTTGATCGCATTCTGGAAAGAACATATGAAATCTTGTTAAATAACATAAACCCATAGGTTACCAAACCATGTTCAACCTTAAGAGCGAATGGGAGAACAAAAAGGTCATGTGTCAGGGAGTAAAGATTTGCAAAAATACACTTGTTCACTGCCCTAAAGTTCCAGGGAAGACCAGGGACATTAAGCTGGCAAATTATAAGACAAAACATGACAATGAATACATAAAATGAAGTAGAGAAATAAACCAGAACACATTGCTGAAAGCAGCCAAAATAAAGATCAGAAAGGGTCTTTGGACAATGTGGCCTATGATGTGTTGACGAGGATTGAGCCCAATATACCACTTTATAATTGGCTGACGTCATTGTGTGCCTTGTCTAAAGGTAACAACCTACAATTAGCTGTGATCCCTTGCTCATATAAAACATTAGTGAGACAGCTCTTGCATGAATTAGTATTCGACAACCTACTAATTAGACAAGCTTTTAACATACAGGTTCACGTGCTTAAATCATGCCAAGAAGCCAAAATACAACCCTGTTCACAAAAAGCATTGGCAAAGCCAATAATGTTGGTGTTTGCAGTTGTTTATTGAATTTTACATTATGTAAAAATGCAGTACATTTGTGGGCACTATTAAGATATTAATTCCAAAAACATCTGGGATTAGAAAAAATGCACCTACTGATAAAGGGTACTTCAATATACCAGTTTTGATGTTGTATCAGAAGCACTCCATTTTACAACAGGCTAGCTACCTGAAAAGTAACCTGTATTTTGAAATACGTCACTGTGCCAACCTCGAAATGTCAATTGCGAAGGCCCTTGAGCTGTGAAATACCTTGTATACACGGTAATGTGCGGGTTGCACCGCATAGGTCCCTGCCAGTAGTTTTGCAAGGATTGTGAGGAAGCAAGTGAATACGTCTATTGGTGAAGACCGATATGTAAACACTGAAGCATATCTCCGGCGTAACCCGGCATTGAGATTGAGGGTGGGCAGCTCAGCAACTGCCGCCCATGTGAAGCAGACCGAGAACATTAAGCGATGATGGCCTGAGAGGCGGGGGTGATCTGCTGAGTAGATGTGATACGGAAAGAGGCTCAGATAAATGGTACAGAACAATACTGGGCTGGAGCCAGGATTGAGACCTAGTGGGAATAATCTACATGAAGATGACAAGAGAAATAATGAGTACAATGACGGGCAAGAGACAAACGTTCCCCTAGTGATATGGGCTGCTGACTGAAAGAACACCCCCCCAACCCCGAAAAGAAATTGAATGTATTAATTGAGTGGGGCGATACAAGCAGAAGAATGGAAGAGGGCTCTAAACCACATCAGTCACTGCTCAAGGGATCCAGAAATACAACTCAAGCAACAAAAGATGATTCTCAGGACATAAAATGAGGAAGTGGAATTGCAATGAGGAACAGACTGAGTAACTGAGATGAGCAAAGGCATGTGTGTCTGGGGCATGGAAGAACATGAGATACTGGGACGAGGAAGAAGGAAAAGCACTGAGTCAAAGAAGAATAATAGGGGCTCGGAGGGGGAAATCCATGAGGGATTGGTGTGAGGAAGAGCATGAGTAATTGGGAAGGGAAAGAAAGTCCTGGGATGAGGAAGAGGATGGAGGGCTGGGGGGAGCAGGAACATGACAGAATGGGACGAGAAAGAGGCTAAGTTACTAGGACAAGGAAGAAAAGGAGGAACTGGGACAATGACAGCATGCAGGACTGGGACAGGGAAGAACAACTGGGGAAAGGAAGAAGAAGAATCGGGTTGTGCAAGGTGATGAAAGACTGGAATGAGGATTAGGAATAATAACTGCAGCGAGGAAAGAAGTAGGTCTGGAATAAGAAGAGGATGAGTGACTGGAAAGAGGAAGAGTATGATGGATTGGAATGAGGAAGATGTGAGGGACTGGGACAATGACATTTATAGAGAAGAGGCACTAGGACATTTATGAGGGACTGGGACATGGAAGAGACCAGAGGGACTGGGACAAGGAAGAAGAAGGTCTGGGAAAAGTATGACAAAGAAGGGCTGAGAAAGAAAGAGGAAGAAGGCTGGGGAAAGAAAGAAGCATAGAAACATGTAAGGAAGAGAATGAGGGATTGGATCGAGGAAGCAGATGACAGATTAGGATGAGCAAAGGCATGAGGGACCAGGTTGAGTTAGACAAACTGAGTCAAGGAAGAGGAAAAAGGACCTGGGCATGGAAAAGATGAGGCACTGTGACAAGGAAGGGGGTGATGGATTGGGACAAGGAAGAGAAACCTGGATGAAGGAGGGTATGAAGGAATGTGGTAAGGAAGAGCATGAGGGGCTGGGATACGTAAGGATGTGTTGGACTGAGATGATGAACATGATGGACTGGGATGAGGAAAAACAGGGTTGGAGGGTTGGGAGAAGGAAGAAGAAGAATAACTGGGACCACTAAGAGGATGAAGGACTGGGACAAGGACTAAGTATCAGTGACTGATACAAGAAAGGTCATGTTGGACTGGGACAAAGAAGACCATGAAGGACTGGGATGTTGCCAAAGAAGAAGGGCTGGATGAGTAAGAAGAAAAATGACTGAGATGAGCAATAAGAAGTAGGAGTCAGAAGAGGATGAGGGACTGGAATGAGCAAGATGTCGAGGCACTATGAGGAGGAATTGTATGAGGGACTGGCAAGGAAGATAACGACGGCCTGGGACAAGGATAAAGAACATGGACTGGGGCAAGAAATAGAAAAAACAACTGTGACAAGAATGAATAATAAGGCTTATTTCAAGGAGTAGGATGAGGGAATATGGTGAGGAAGCGAATGAGGGACTGGGATGAGGAAGAGGATGAGACACTAGGATGAGGAGGAAGAAGAAATGAGATGAGGAAGAGCAATAGGTACTCTGAGGAAGAAGACAATGAGGGAGTGGGATAAGGAGAGCATGAGGGATTAAGATGAGAAAAAGAAGGAGTATGGGAAAGAGGAAGAAGGAAGAGTGGAATGTGGATAAGGGACTATAACAAGCAAGAGAACAAGGAACTAGTGCGAGGAAATGTTAGAGGTACCGGTACAAAGAAGAAGATGAAAGTATGGGATCAGGATAGGGAAGAAGGGCTGGCCCAAGGAAGGACAAGGAACAATACTAAGGACTCATACTAGCAAGAGGCTATGGGGCTAACATGAGGAAGTGGATGAGAAAACGTGAAGAAAAAAAGTTTTAGGGAAAGGATAAGGAAGAAAAAGAAGGACTGGGATAAAGAAGAAGACACATTGGGAGCGAGGATTTGGGACAAGGATGTAGAAGGACTGGGATTCAAATGAGGGATTGGAATGAGCAAGAGGGTGAGGAAGTGAGATGAGGGACATGGGCAAGGAAGTAGAAGGTTTAGGACATGTACTGAAAAGAATCTGTGGAGTACAGCAAGAAGGACAAGGAAGAAGAATAAAGACCAGTAGAAGGAGGACTAGGAGAGGCTGGAATAATGAGGAAGATGATTGCCTGGTAGGAGGAAGAGTATGATGAACTAGGGCTACGAAGAAGACTGTGATGGGAAAGGAGAAGAAAGACTTGTTGGAGGATGGTGAAACTCATAAAGGGCTTCTGGAATTATTACTTAGAAAGGGGACTTGCAGTGACTGCAGTGTAAATCACCAGTCAATCCAACAAACCGGCCGACTGGAACTCCCACTATCCGTCAGATGCCAGAGACTGAAAACTGGCCACATACATTTTCACTCATCTGAATGCTCTTTGGGGGACTTTCAGATAGACCTCTCTTCTCCCTGTAAGTGAACATGCAGCTTCCAATGTTCTTCAGCTAGAAGCTGGACCCCGTATGGTTAACTGCAGAAACAGTTTTGCAGAGCTCGGGACCCTGGATGGTGTATGCATGAAGCCCCCTCACAATGCTAGTGACAGTTCTGGAGAAAGTGCACAGGCACCAGGTAGAGGTGGCACTGGAATCAGCACTCTGGATGAAGCAAGCTTGTCTTCCAGTTCTATTGTTACTTTATGTGGCTTTTCCAATCTGTCTTCCCGAAAGCAAGTGCCTTCTGAGAGATGTATTAGGAGAGTCAAGTCTGTTAGTGTCCAAAGACAGTCTGATGCTTTCAGCTTAGAGGACTTATCCGGATTACATGGCCACAGTTCAAAGGGTAAGGAACTTGCCAGACTTCAGCCACTGACTATTAAATATATGCTCATGTATCTGTCCAGACTCAACGGGGTACACAAAGGCTGTGCTGTTTTCCTTGAAACTCCGGGGGCGGCCACTATGTGGCTAGAACATAACAACTTGGACGGAGTAGAAGAGCCTGTCACATGGGCTGTCAGCTACCTTAGGCAGGAGGTCAGAGCGTGGTAGTCCTGATGTCTATTGGGTTGACTGTTAAAGCTTGTTGGAATGGAACTGGTACCCACTGAAATCACTGCAATGGAACTTTAGTTATACTGGGGCGACAACTGGCCACTTACCTTAGACTCATAGGTCTAACGCACGAACGGTTGGTGTCGTGGCGCCCGAGCGCTGCATGAATAGAGCAGCAACTGGGCGTGAATGTTCAGTTATGTTTGTTGTTTGGACTGTTTTAGGTTCTTCACGTAAAAGGGTGAATGCAAAAGTATGGTTCAACAAGATGGTAGATGGTTGGGGGAGGTTGGGGACATTAAGAAGGGTGGTGGAGGCGGACATACGGACAGCTGGGAGGAAGAAACCAGGGAGCAAGCGGGGACAGCCTACTGTGACCATGGCAGCTAACGTTAAGGTACTGACGTGGAACATACGATGGATGGGCACATACTTGCGCAGAAATCACGTGAAATCCTTCCTTAACAAAAAAGAGGTGTCTATTGCGCTGTTGCAAGAAACCTATCTCATAGAAGGCGAGATGGCAAAGGAAAACTACACAAAGGACCAGAAGAATAGGGAATGGTGCATAATTCACATTTACTTTTTTATAAATATCAATAAATGTCGCTCATTAAATTCATATTCATTTTATTATCATAAACATATATAAAATATCAAGTTTAAAAAAACATATCACAAAATACTTATCACTAAAATCAACTCACACTCAGTCATTCCTACCATTCATTCACTGTTTTAAAATGTATACATCACATCTAACTCGTTAACCCCTTGGTCGACAATTTTTCTATTTTTATATGAAAACATCCTCCACTTCAGTGGCAGATGGTACTTTCCTGTGTTTAAACAATTACACAGTGAGAAAATAGTCTACATATGTTTCAGTTGACGGGATGTCATAGCACAAACAGCAGACTCACAGGCACAATATGCAATAATCTTGCTAGACGCGATAAAAGCGTTCGATTCCCTGTACTGGGAATGGCTGCTTACGGTACTGAGAGAGTTTGGGTTCGGGCAGCAGTTAATTCAATGGATATTGATACTATTCACTGCAACAGTGGCAAGGGTCAAATCTGGGAGGTTGGTATCGGCGGCATGGGAAATACAAAGGGGAACCTGGCAGGGGTACCCGCTGTCACCCATGCTTTATGTGCTAGAACCATGCTGGTTAGAACCAATGGCAATTTATTTGCGCAAGCAGTTCCCAGAAGCAAGCATATGGGTGGGAGGCGTGGGCCACCGTGTGTCGCTCTACGTGGATGATGTGCTATTATACCTGAGGGACCCACAGCAAAATGTACTAGTTATACTGGAGGTGCTTGACAACTATGCAAAAGTATCTGGAATCTGCTTCAGTAGAGATAACTCATGTATATTCTCACTGGCAGGCCTGAGAGGGCTGGGGTTGGACGAACTGCCGGAGGTGGGGCTTCAGTGGCAGCTGGAATCATTCAAATATTTGGGAGTGAACATATGTCACACGCCAGAGAAAATGCATGAGGGTAACAAGGTAGCCGTGGTGAAGGGTCTGAGAAAATCCATGACATTCTGGTCCAAGTTACTGTTATCTCTGATGGGCAGGGTAGCCATTACCAAAATGATAATCTTTCCAAGATTCTTGTACTACTTCAATAAGGTCCACTACTACATCAAAGCCCCCTTCTTCCGATTGCTGGAGGTACTGCTGCGGGAATTCCTATGGAGTGCAGCCAGACGTAAACTAGCACTTGCAACACTTTGATTACCCTATAAGGAGGGGGGTCACAATTGCCAGATTTGGGGAAATATTATTTGGCAGCACAGCTGCGTTTTGTAACCAGATGGCTGTCAGATGAGACTACCTCTGAAACCGTACTACTACAGCGGCTGGTGGCTCCGGCATGCCTGAAGGAGATACTCTGGGTGCCACCGGGCTGCTTAGGGGACACTCTTATGATTGTGACACTGGAGTGCCAGGTATGGTGTAGAGTTGTGACCTTGCTGGGGCTTGGGTGCCCCTACTCACCTGAGACTCCAATTGCTGTGGATGTCTGCAAAGACCAGGCGGTGGTGAGACACTGGGAGAGGTGGGGTATCTACACTTGGGGTGATATGTATGTGGAGGGAGTTTTTAGGGAGTTTGGATCTTTGATTGAAAAAGAAGGGCTACCTAAAGGTCAATTCTTGTGGTACCAAAGGCTTTGGAAAGAGGAAAAAGGAAGGTGGGTGGAATGCCCTGAGGAGCCGGCAACGATCCTCTTGACGACCCTAATGCACAGTCTGGCTGATTGCTGGAGACCGGTGTCCAGGTTATACACTCTGTTGATAGATAAACCCAACCCCAGGTGAGCAGTGCTGAAAGAAAGATGGGAGGTGGACTTGAGGAGTCATAACAGAAAAGGATTG
This sequence comes from Ambystoma mexicanum, assembly GCF_040938575.1. Taxonomy (NCBI): domain Eukaryota; kingdom Metazoa; phylum Chordata; class Amphibia; order Caudata; family Ambystomatidae; genus Ambystoma; species Ambystoma mexicanum. Next base: position 30,825,243 of record NC_090923.1, on the reverse strand, counting down.
GGAATGTATACTGTTACATCCTCGGAAAGTGTCTAGGAATTCCCGATTTAGACTAATCCAGCTAAATGTTCTGTATCGCACCTATATGACACCACACCGGTTAGCTAACTACAATAGCAACACACAATCATTGTGTCCTTGGTGCAGAATGGGGGAAGCAGGGCTGATACACATGTTCTGGGGATGCATGCATATACAAAGGTTTTGGGTACAAATAGAACAGGCCTGCAGAAAGGACGGGAATGTAATATATGGCCGGACTCTGAAAGAATGCTTGCTTGGTGCATACTCCAGAGACAGAAAATTCAAACATGTGGTAAAATTCATGGATACGGCATGCATATTGGCCAAAAGATCCAGATCAATGTTTTGGAAATCACCAAAAGGCCCGCAATACACACGCTGGTATAAGGAATTTGAGTGATGGGCAAATGCAGAGACCAGCGTGTGGGGCGGGGTGGTTGCCAGAACAGAGTTGAATGCAAGTGTTACCTATGAAGCTTGGAAAACGCTGGTTTGGGACAAGTTTCACCCCTCCGACGACAAACCCCCAGGAGTGCTCATGTATTACTACAGTGTCAGACAAAACCTGTTGCACATAAAGGACAACACACCACCAGTGCTGCCCCGAGTGTGGTTCCCCGTCAAAAGACTAGGAATATTGCATGAAGCACCACCTAGCCACCTGCAAAGACCAATTGGAGGCCAAATTGTGCATGTTACCTGATATGTGAAGAAAGTTTATGTTTGTTTGTTGTGTTAACTGGTTGTTAATAACATGTAATTAGATGTGCAAGCAAACATACTGTGATAAAAGGAAGCAACAGATGCATATGTAACTGCTTATATATATCAATCCTAATAAAAACATGTTAAAATAAATTAGCTTAGAGGATTCCAGGCAATGATAGCGAATCTCAGGTCTTTTAGGAAGGACTACACAGCTCATCCAAGACTGTTGGGCTCTGGCTATCTCTAGCTCCTACAGAACAGCATGAACGATTAGGAGCAGCTGGCGTGTTAAACAGAGTCAACTCCTGTTTCAGCCCCAGTAGCTAAAGTTTTGAATATTGTACCTCCCTTAGCAGAGCCAGGGAAGGCTTATTGGATGGGGAACAATTATATGTTATTATGTACATACAGGCCTCACATCACATCTGATGGTTTATGTATGCACTACACATCTCGGGACCCAATTGATATATCCTTAAAAAACTCATATCTGGGTCAAGCGCCTATAAGGTTTCCAAAGTCTTCAAATCTGGGGTATCCAAAACAACACCACAACACAAGCATAAACCCCATCCACCCTGTAAAACGGAAATCATATAGTGCCACCTTTTGATTTATATTGGCCTAAGCCTAGTGGCTCTATGAGGAAAGCCACGTTGCAATGTTCCAATTTTGGATTAACTTCGCCGCCATTTTAAGTATCGTCTGGCATTTTAATTTATGCTTGTATGTTTTCACTTCTAAAATGGTGGACTGTGCTTTCAGCTTGCAACCAAGCCTCCCGACCTTTGAGTTCTGTTAATGTTTAGACTGTCCAAGAGCCGACTGTCTAGACTAGGTAATGAGACCTTGTACTACACATGAACTGTTGTCCAAGCATTGTCTACGCTCACAAGACTCATCCCTGTATAAACGTTGGAACAATGTAAAGTAAACCTCAAGCGTAGACACAGGCCAAACTGCATTGTGTTGGAATATATACTAAGGCTTACCGTGGGATCCGAGAACATACACCACCATTGTAACTCCATGGAAATGCAAACTTATGTAATCCATTTGCATATTATTGTATAAGCTGTATGTGAACTAGGCACAAACTCTAGACCATGAATTATTAACCTGAAGAGGGGCTGGACAATATTACTCAAAATTGCATAAAAGCACAAATGTTTAGATGTCCAGCACTCTCTCACATCTCTCTGTCAGGCTGGTATACATTGCAGGGTGTTGAGAGCCAGATAGCTATTTGTGTTTCTTTGTAAACTGTGCAGAATAAAAGATCTTTGAATCTTTTCAGCCCGTGATTGGTGTATTTCCTTTGTGGTACTCAGCCTCGATAATTTCGTGTTCTTACAGCTGGCGCCCGAATAGGGACCCTCAAGATTGATGCCACCTCGTTGACGAGTTGACGCGGCTATCAGACTAGGATTGGCTGGTGAGAAAGGCGGCCCCTTCTTGGATGAGACGTGACACCTCAACAGTACTGCATGGCCCGATCCCTGGACGGTGAGCTTGTGGTCCGAGACGGCATCTTGACGAAAGGTCCATATTTCGAGGTGGGCAGTTTTGCCGTAATCACCAACCACGAGGGACCTTTGTTGTCCTTAGTAATCCGATCAGACTTCCCTTTGTCCTTTGAATCAGGTGAGTCGTGCCCCGATTCCTAAGTACCCTGATATTTGATTTGGAGTATGTTCTCGCGAGTACAATTATTGCCAGGTATCACCAGTAATCTGACATGCCTGAGAAATTGTTTGCCTGTTTTAGGGCATTGTTCCGCAGAGACAGACAATCTTTGGAATTTGGCCGTCTGGCACCACTATGTACTGCAAGTACGGCATTGGAAGTATAGTATTCAATGATATTTGCACCTCCACATTATGTACCTATTCCTGTTGCCTTACCTCTTCCTGCTGTCGTTCCTCCTCCCGTAGTAATTCCTGCTCCTCTTATTACTCCTCCTATTGCTTCTCTTATTGTTCCTCCGCCAACAGCTATTGCTCCATTTCCTATTGTTGTTCCTCCGCCTGTACCTCCACCTTTGCCTGCTGTTGTGGTTCCGGTAGATATGTCTTTAACACCACTAATAGCACCTTCATTGCCTATTGTACAGGATTTTTCTGCACCTTCCTTTCCAAGCGGTTCTGCTCTGCTTGTAGTTGATAAGGGACCGGGTGTTGAATCAAAAATTGTAACTCGTAATACAGTTTCTACAGAAAGAAATCGAGACTTGAATGCATGGGCTAGACAATGCATGGAGGCAGGTGAACAATCTGATGTTTTCGCTACACTCTCTAATCTAGTTTTCCTGAGGAAAATGTCTTTATTGAAGGGATGGAATCCATTTATCCGTAAAGTGGAACATACTGAATGATGTAGATATCCCACAAGGGTTAAGGGATTTGAATATTTTAGCATATTCAAGAGATACTGCAGAGAAATTATATGAGCACATTGAGAGGGTTTTTGAGTTTAGAAGGGAGTTAGAAAAGTTATGGAATGATGAAATAGATGGTGATAGTTTGGATGCTATTTTTGTACAGAAATGGTTCCTTCCCCTTTGTAAGTGGGTGAGTGAAGAAACGCGAATTTGCACAAGAGATGCACTTAGATGGATTTCAGGCATGTCGATATCTCCCGTAGAAGTATATGACAAGTATAGTCAGTATAAGCCAGAAATGCAGAGGAAAGAGATACAGGTAATGGTAGAATACCCGCAGGATGAATGTATAAAGACAAAGATTTGTTGTCTCGCAGAATTATTGAATGTCTATAAGAGAGCTTTTTCGTCTGACACTCCTTCTGCTGCTTTAGCGCTCGATTTAGCTCTGTTACTCAGTAAGCGTTTGGAGTTGCCTGTTTCTCAGTTACCTATGAGAGAGGTTCCTCCGACATTTGTCCCAAAAGTTGAGGTCCCGGCTAATGCCGCAACGGGTGTAGCTGCCTATGATATTGATGCACATTTTGTATCACAATTTGTTCACGTCCCGTTCTCAAGACAGGAGGTGAATACTATTAGACAATCCATTCCAGATATTAGGAAAAATCTGACAGGGTTTTATAAAGAAATAGAATCAGTCTTGCAATCGTCAGTATTCACCTTGGGTGACATAGATTTGTTATTTCCTGTGCTCCTACCTGCTGATTTATAGACACAGATTAGGTCTGTAGACGATGCAGCGGGGTTAGGTGACACATGGGATAGTTTGGTCAGCCAAGATAGAGAAAGGAAAGCTGGTGAACGACCACCACAGGTGATACTGACTTTGCCCGACAGAATAGTGACAACATTGAAACCCTTAATTCCTGAGAGAAGGATTGTTTGGGACAAACTTACTGTTTGTATCCAAGGAAAATCTGAGGGGGCTACCGAATTCTTCAATCGGTTTGAACAACTGATTTCAGATTTTAGTGGACAAGATTTGAGCACTGAGTCCGGAAAACGATTATTTGTGGTGTGGACAAATTTGTGAGTGGATTATAACCTGACATCCAGCCACAAATTATGACTTCTGAGAGTGCTTGGCAAGCTAAGTCTCAGTCTGAAGTAATGCATATGGCTCAGTATTGTGAGAACCAGTCAATAATGAAAAGGAAAGGATTGAAAAGAAGAGGGGAGACTTAAAACTAAGGTGTTGTTGCAACAGATAGAGGACCTAGAGGGGGTAGTACACAGTTTCGGGGACAGTATGTTCCACAAGGTAATGCACCGTTGGGTCCTGTAAACGTGAACCAATGTGCTTATTGCCGACAAGATGGTCATTGGCGAGCACAATTCCCGATCCTCCAGCAGAGGTCAATTAACACATATGGTGCCAGGGGTAGGTGACCCAGAGGCCGCCCTGGGGTAGGGGGTCTTGGTAGAAGTCAGTCCATTCAAAATTCCCAATCTTTTTTACAAGATAACCAGCAATCTAATGTAGATAGCAAAAATATCTTTGATAACCCTTCTACTGCCTATCTTTCTGAAGATCTTCCCTCTGATGATATATTGGTCCGTCAGGACAGCCCAAAGCAGTGTCTGGAACCAATGCCTATTCCCGTTGATCAGAACGGTCCCTACATTGAGATGATAGTGGGGAAATAGGAAACATCTATTTTTGATAGATACAGGAGCACAGAAGTGTTCCATTGATCATTCGCGGGTTCCAGACCTTCCAATGTCAGGGCAAACTAATGTTTCTGTAGGGTTTTCTGGTACACCAGTGGTTAGTCCGGTTTCTCTGCCGGTACCGATTTCACTGGGTCCATTCACGAATCACTGTCCATTTCTTTTGACATCAAACTGTGGAGAGAAATTGTTGGGGTTGAATCTGTTGAAGGAATTAAATGCAGTAATTCATTGTTCTTCGGATGGAGTGCGTTCGACGATTTCACCACCGCAATCTTCTACCTCACAGTTTCTGACTAGATCATTGCCACTGGAATTTAGTGAAGGTCCGGAGTTTTTATGGGCGATTGATGACAATGATGTTGGTGTTTTGCAGATTGAGCCTGTTAAAATCATTTTGAAACCAGGAGTAAAGTTGCCACGTATTCCACAGTATAAGATTTTGGTTGATGGTGAGCAAGCTTTGAAATGTATAGTCTCTGATTTTGTACACCGTGGCGTCATTGAAGAAATTGCAGGTAGTTAGTTTGTGCAATAGTCCGATTTTACATGTGTATAAGAAAGGGGATAATGCAATTACTTTTCGTTTTAGTATCGATTTACGCACTATCAACAAGATTGTTGCTCCACAATTTCCAATTGTGCCTGATGTAACAACGATATTAATGATGATTCCAGCCTCTGCTACTCATTTTAGTGTTGTGGATCTTAAGAATGCCTTCATTAGCATTCCTATACACAAAGATAGCAGATACTTGTTCACGTTCACCCTAGGGGGATGCTAGTTTACATTCACCCGTGCGCCACAAGGGTACATGGAAAGTCTGAGCATTTACAGTAGGGCTTTGAAAGAGCAGCTCGACACACTTGAGTTGCCTACCACTTGTAGATTGCTACAATATGTCAACGATCTTCTTTTGGCTGCAGATTCAGAAAGTGCTTGTAAGGAAGGCACTGTGTTATTGATTATTCATTTAGCAAAACATGGACATAAAGCTTCACTGAAAAAGTTTCAATATTGTCGACAGGAGGTCACCTATTTAGGCTATCTCCTGTCAAAGGAGGGAAGAAGATTGACACCTGAACAAATTAAAATAATTTCTAGCATGTCTGTCCCAAATACACAGAAGGAAGTCAGAGTGTTGATAGGAATGACTTCTTACTGTAGACAGTGGATCCCAAACTTCACACTAGTGATTAAACCAATGTTGGCATTGAAAAAGAAGGGCATTTCTTTGCCATTGCCGTGGAACTTGGAACACCAGAAAGCTTTTGATCTGCTCAAGACCGCTCTGTGTTCAGCACCGGTTTTGGGCACACCAAATTAGGAAAGGCCTTAGAGTTGTATGTGCATGCACGTAATGGATATGCCTTGGCAGTTTCAATGCAGGAACATGGGGGGAAGAAAAGGCCGTGCGGTTACTTTTCCTCCACCCTTGATCCTGTTCTATGTGTTTTGCCGACATGTCTGAGAGCCTGAGAGCTGTCGCTGCTGCTGCTGTGTCTGTAAAACAGAGCGAGGGTATGGTCCTAGGCCATGCTTTAACCTTGTTGGTACCTCACTCTCTAGACGTTCTTTTAAACAGAATGCAAATGCAACATCTTACTTCCGCACGATTAACGAGATATGAATTGATCTTGTTTGCACCGCATATCAAAATTAAAAGATGTTGTTTATTAAATCCGGCTGAATTGTTACCTCTTACACAAGATATTGCTTGCAGTGAAGAAATGTCACATGACTGCCTTTATACCACAGAACAAGAAACTAAAGGCAGGATTGATTTGAAAGATACACCTTTGAACGATCCACAAGGGGAGCTGTTGTGCGATGGCTCCGGCTTCAAACTTCCAGATGATATATCCACTGCTGCTTATGCCATCACTACACTAAGCACGATTGTGGAGAGCAAAAGAATCTCGCATAACTCCGCACAAGCCGCAGAGATTAACGCACCAACTCGAGTTTCTGAACTTTCCGAAGGGCTTAGAGTAAATATATATATACTGATAGTCAGTATGCTTTTGAGGTGGTTCACAACTTCGGCAGACTTTGGGCAGAACAAGGTTTCTTGACCTCACATGGTGCGAAGATCCAATATGGCACCTTGATAGTTCAGCTACTCTCAGCGCTTGCATTTCCCACTCAGCTAGCAATTTTGAAGCACATCAGAAAATCGTAGACAATGTAGGAAAAGGGAATGCTTTTGCTGACCAGATAGCCAAACAGACAGCTACTAATTTCTATTCAGATATGTATACTACAAGGGAAGCCACAAATGTATGTACTATAGATGAAAGAATTGATTCTATAAAGAATATCCAAGCACGTGCCACTCTAGAGGAAACCAAGCAATAGGCTGATGGCTTGGTGAGGTTGGATGGTGAGGGGTGTTGGGTGGATAACTCAGAGGGAAAATGGATGTTGCCAGACGCGTACATCACTATGATAATTTCAATGGCTCATGGTCCCACTCACATATGCGCTAGGAAGATCTGCAAAATGTTAGAATCTGTCTGGGTAAATGTTAACATCCCAAAAACTGCTGAGTGATTTGTCCAGTGTTGTATGGTCTGTTTACAGCACAATGTGGGGAAGGGTACATCGACACCAAGGGGTAGTTTTGGTCCACCTTATGTCCCTTTCGAAGTAATCCACTTTGACTTTATTGAAATGGAGCGTTGTAACAATTTCAGATATTTTCCGGTAGTTATTTTTGCTTTTTATTAAATGGGTCGAAACCTTCCCTGTAAAAGATGCCACAGCAATGACAACGGCGAAAACCATGCTTAAGGAATATTTTCCTAGGTTTTGTTTCCCTAGGGTCATCTGATCGGATAATGGTCCACATTTTATCGCTGCTGTTATTCTGCAAGTATGCGCGGGATTACAGATCGATAAATGGTTCCATTCGGCTAGACATGCTCAGAGCGCTGGACTGGTAGAACGACACATTTAGAAGAACAAACTCGCTAAAGTGTGTGCCAGCACCAATTTGAAATGGCCGGACACCTTACCGATAGTGCTACTTTCCATGTGCACAACTCTGCAGACTAGGACTGGGCTTTCCCTGTTCGAGGTGGTAATGGAGAGACCAGCTAACATTTGGAATCTGCCTAAACCACGGGCCCTGAGGGATATAGAGCACGTACTTCTTTCTGAATATTGTGAACAGTTAACTCAAAATCTGTATTTAGTTTATCAACAGGTGCGAGAAGCCCTCCCAGTTAAATACGAGGGGCCAGGTCACAGCATACGACCTGGCGAATCGGTGCATACTAAATTGTTTGAGAGAGCATCCTGTCTTGCACCACGTTGGAGAGGACCCCACCAGGTCCTATTGGCCACACAGACGGCCGTACCAATAGCCGGAAATAGACACTGGATACACTTGACGCATGTCAAGAGGATACCTTTCCCTTTGCCACATGACGGAGAAGATAAGGAGAAACGTACTTGCTCTGTTCCCAACGATCAATCAGCATTGATCAGCACCAAGGATGTTCTGGAGACACTCCCTGAGCCCGCTGGGCCTGGGGAAACTGCTGCTTTGTCTCCAAACTCTTCTACACATCCTTTTGCACCTTTGTCCGGTTCTGTTGCCAATTCATCACTTCCATCAGGAAGCAACCACACACTGTTCGCAGATCACACGGTACCAGGAGTCACAAGGTACAATCTGCGTCCACGGAGCTAGACTTACTGCACAGCTCGGCTGTGCCCACAGGGGAACAACTACAGAGCTTGTCCTTTGCCACACCTTTTGCACCGAAGGAAAAATTAGTTGGCCGGGGGATAGGGAAAGACTAAGAAAATGTGTGATCAGGAGATCACCACCAAACGGACTACAGAGTTTTTTGCAGGAATCTTTTTGGATAAGAGCTTCAAGGAACAATGTCTGTTATCGTCCCTACTCGTGCGGAACAAACGAGTAACTGTGTGACCAACAATGACATTGGACGATCAAATACATGGTCCTTGAAGATGTATTGTTTTCTTGTAATTGCGTTAACCAGTCTTACAGTATTGATTGCCTTTGGATTTTGGTATATGGAAGAAGTGCGCACACTTGAAACATTTTTGCCTACTGAAAGTGTTACTATTATGTCTACACCTTTCGTGCACCTGCACACTTTATCTCCTAGGGATTCCCAACATAGGCCGAGCTATCATAATAATACATTACTTTTTTATAATGAATGCAACACATGCGATTTTGAATAGGACGATTGCTGGGTGTGCTCTCATTTACCACAACATGGGGGAAAAAGGGTTGGGCTGTTAATTCATCCTTTGCCTTTAACAAGTGCATGTTATGCTTCTCTAAGGGCACTGTTCTTTGGTCAGTGGAATGATAGCATCTCAGGGAATTTTGATGGGACAAATTTGAATGAGTTTGAAAGGCGAGTTCTAACGCCTCTAGGATGCTCACTCTTTGCAGATAGGAGTAAGCTTAATGTTGCTTCTATTAGGCCTTCTGATAGACTGTCCCAACCTTTTCAATATCTGATTTATTTTAAGTTGGCTCCCGTAGGTAACAGGGATGCCACGTCACCTTCTTACACTATGAATCATAGTCCCACCTCTGTCTCTTTCTGCATACAAAGGAACGGTAATCAGTCAATGGGCGATTTTGAGGGTTGCACCAGTGTTGCAAACTTGACGAGTGAGGACAGACCTTTGTATGTAGGTGAACCTGTCTACTTCGTTTTGTGGTAATGAGGCTTTTCCGTGGCTATGTAGGGATTGGCAGAGAACTTGTTATTGGGGTATCCTGCTACCAGGGGTATACGTAGCTAGTACCACTGAAATCTCTAGGGCTCGTCGGACGAGAATGGTGATACTCCTTCACAAGTTCTGGGCGATGTAGCAAAATCTTTTGTACCATTTTGGGGACAGATTATGAATTGCGAGGATATCAGGAGACTAGCAAGAGTACTGGAGAGAACCATCAACCGGACCACTGACATACTCTATAACATGACTCTAGAGCAAAAGGCAATCAGATTAGTGGCACTGAAAAAACGGATGGTATTAGACGTCATCTTGGACGTAGTGGAGTATGCAAATTAGTGGGGTCCGCTTGATGTGTTTTCGTGGCAGATTCCTCCCAGAACATCTTTAAGTCAATACAAAATCTGCACGTCCTGAGTTCAGAAGTGCATGTTCCCAAGGGAAACTGGGATCTTAGTAGTTGGTTCTGGAACTTCTTACGGTCTTGGGGATGGAAGCTTCTCTCAGTTTTAATGATAATTCTTGGTATTCTGTTGTTCTGTTGGTGTTGTATACAATGTCTTCCTGCCATATGTTCAGTGTTAGGAGGATGTTGTGCACAAACTATGGGAATGTTAGGACCGAAGGTACACGCACCGGGAAGAATGACCAGCGAATTTGTGATGAAGGATATTTTCACCGCAGATCTTATGGCGATCGATATATCTGATGAATGTGATTCAGGATGTACAGACATTGAAACATGGAGCTACAAGTAAAGCGACTATTTTTAGTTAAGCTCTTGGCTTAGGCCAAAAGGAGGGTTTGTAAAAACGGAAATCATATAGTGCCTCCTTTTGATTTATATTGTCCTAAGTCTAGTCGCTCTATAAGGAAAAACACATTGCAAAGTTCCAATTTTGGATTGACTTCGCTGCCATTTTAAGCATCGTCTGCCATTTAATTTCTGTTCGTATGTTTTCAGTTCTAAAATGGTGGACTGTGTTTTCAACTTGCAACCAAGCCTCCCGACCTTTGAGCTCTGTTAATGATTAGACTGTCCAAGAGCCGACTGTTTAGACTAGATAATGAGACCTTGTACTACATATGAACTGTTGTCCAAGCATTGTCTACGCTCACAAGACACATCCCTGTTTAAACGGTGGAACAATGTAAAGTAAACCTCAAGCGTAGACACAGGCAGAACTGCATTGTGTTGGAATGTAGACTAAGGCTTACAGCGGGATCCGAGAACATACACCACTATTGTAACTTCATGGAAATGCAAACTTATGTAATACGTTTGAATATTATTGTATAAGCTGTATGTGAACTAGGCACAAACTCTAGACCATTAATTATTAACGTGAAGAGGGGCTGGACAATATTACTCAAAATTAAAATTGTATAAAAGCACAAATGTTTAGATGTCCAGTATTCTCTCACCTCTCTCTGTCAGGCTGATATACATTGCAGGGTGTTGAGAGCCAGATAGCTATCTGTGTTTTTTGTAAACTGTGCAGAATAAAAGATCTGTGACTCTTTTCAGCCCGTGATTGGTGTATTTCCTTTGTGGTACTCAGCCTCGATATTTTCTTGTTCTTACAACCATTACAGACATCTGGTGGAACTCACCAAATTCCTTGCACAGCCCACAGTACCTGCTGTTTTCACCTCTGGTAACAGGCTCTCTTCTTCTTTTCAACTTTGGCTCCCCAACCCACGTGTCCTGCTCTTTTGCTGGCCACCCCGCACAGCAGTTGTCATCGTTGACCTTGCATGAAACATAGTTGTTAACATTTCTCTTATGACTCTTCAGTGTGGCACCGCACCACTTTGTAGCAGCAGGCACCAACACTCTATTTTTACCCCCAGTGCATCACTGGTGCAGAAAACAGAACCGAGCAATGTTGATGCACCAGAGCATGCACAGTTTCAATTGTGTCACTTGCTGGGGAATTCTCATGTTCCTAACGTTCTATGTCATTATTCTGCAGAAGGCGCCGAGCCGAACAGAGCTGTAACGATGCCGGACCCCTGGCCCGCATTATTGATCTTGGCCACTACATGAGCCCTGTGCCACCTGTGCACCAACTCTGCACTGCTTTAGACACTGCCCCAACACCTGGCGCTCCATGCCACAGAGCATTCAACAGTAAGTGCCAGCCCTACTGACTCCATTGCCTCTTGCAGCTATGGCACTCCCTCTGGGTGTTGCACTCTAACAACCGACGTTCATCCGCCCTTCACTTCTTTTCTTGGCTTGGTTGCCCCTCGCTGACTTGGCTGGCCCTTGTCCTAACATGCTGCCCCTGGAGCACTGGACCCTTTACCTTCTGGATGACTGCCGCTCACAAAACTCATCCACCCCGAGAGGCGACAGTGACCTGAAGTCTTCAGGCTGTACACCGCTGCACTTGTCAGCTGCTTGGCCACTACCAGTCCCCCTCGGCTTGGCTGCCTCTCTGCCCACAGCTCAAGCGGTTCTCCTGCCTCTTGCAGGGTTGACTGCCTCTTTGGTCCCATGCTACCTCTTGCAGCACTGGCTCAGCAGCCCTGGCAGTGACTGACAATTTTTAACTGGAGAGAGGGACTTCTCATTTGTGGCGTGGGGGCTGGTGAATGTCTCTTTATCTAGGTGTTACTGTTGCAAACTGTCCTCTTCTTCACCTCTTCTTTCAGCTGTACCCCGACACAGCTCTGGTACCCTGGGTTCCTCATCCAGGTCTTCGCCAATGATACAATGTGACCTCCCAGCACAGATGCAACAGGAGCCACGGGTAAGTGATGTAACTCCTTCTAAGTTACTAGTTACATGTATATATCCAGGGGTACATTAGGGATACAAGTAGGACAACGAGATAAGGAGACATTGTTGTAACTCGAATAAAGTCCAGGTGAGACATCAGTCAATTGAAGTATCTTTATTTATGACGGCCCGGCGCTCACTCTGCATCCACCGCTCTCATACACACCAACTGCCCATCTCTCAACCTCACGATCCACGAACCCCCACACTCATTCTAACCATAACATTCCATGCTTCCATTCTGGAGAGAGCACAAGCCAACCTTCACTTATAACAAGATAAGAATACAACACAATCCCCCCCTTGAGAACAACAAATAAAGTATAACAAAATAACTGAGGACCATAAAACGGAACAATGGAAAACATGCAATAGTCCTTAGCAAAAATTCCAACAAGTTGAATCTTCCACAATTTGTGAATGACCAGCGTTAGTCCATGACATAATCCTTTGACCACGCTGGACGTTTTCAAAACCTACTCCTAGACCAATCTGTAACTCCGCTCATGCCATCCACATTCATCTCTGCAAACAATCTACCTTGTTCTCCGCTCCTAAAACTTCCTCGTCTTCCGATCTCCTCTGTGAACAATTCACTGGCATTCCTCTCCTCAAGACCCCTCCTCATCCTCTCCTCAATCCTGGCTTTGTCCCCCTGCCATTTCCGCTTGCTTATGCCATCCAAATTCCAATCAGAACCATCTTGAACCCTAACCACATACTTCCTTAACTCTCACAGGGTTGGAGTATTTAGCCTCTCCCTTTCTCACCGTCCTCCCCTTCTTAATTCTTACGAAATCACCAGGAACAACTTTCATCCTGATAATCTCCTTATGATTAGCACACTTACCATGATCAACCTTCACCCTCCTCTGATTGACCCACACCGAATTTAACACTGTATTAGGCTCTCTGCCTCTCATCAACTCAAATGGAGATTTACCATTATCACTTCTGACTGAAACTCTACTACTCCACAATTTCTCCTGAAGAGCTCTCTCAACTGGCATGTTGCTACTTAAAGCTTGTTCTACAGTCTCCACAATTACCCTGTTACATCTTTCCACCAAACCATTGGTTTGGGGATGGTAATTGGCCGAAAATCTCCATTCAATCACTACTTGTCTGGCAAACTCACTCATCTCCTTGCTCCTGATGTGTACACTGTTGTCACTTATTATCACTTTGGGATATCCTTCCCTTCTGAACACCTGCTGCATAAAACGGATGACTTTATACGTGTCGATCTTACCTACCAATTTGATCTCCATCCACCTCAAGCAATAATCCACCATAACAATCAATAATTTCCTCTCATTCGCTATATTGTCATTTGGGCTCACAATATCAAAGCCAATCTGCTCCCATGGTTGTTCAGGCTGATACATTTTAATGGTGCAGTTTTTAAAACTTTGCAACTCTTATCACAATTCTGGCAGGGCCAAAAAACACCAAAAACTGTTTACACCATGATGTCAACCCCAGGCCACCAATACTTGGAACAAACATTTCTCTTTGTGCCAGAGGCACCGGGATGTAAGAGATAAGCCTTCTCTAGTAAACTTTCACGTAAACTCTGGGGCGGTATCAGCTTATCACCTCTTAGCAACAAACCATCCTCTAAGGAAGTTTAATCTCTTATCTCCCAGAATTGGAGACAACCCTCATCCGCCAGTGTCTTATTAGGCCCCCCATTCCTAGTATAATTGATGACCTTACCCAATATTTCATCCTTTTTGATTTCATCAAACCTTTCGTCTTTCGACGTGACTTCCAGCACTACAGCTGCTCCTTCCACATCTTCACCTTGCTCCATCTCCTCTACGTTCAACAGAAACCTTGACAGAAAATCTGCTACTTGATTTTTCTTACCAGGAACACACCTCACTTCAAAGTGGTAATCCTGAAGCTTAAGACTCAACCTAGCTATCCTAGGGGATGCTCTACACATGTCACACACTGATAATACCTCCGCCAAAGGCTTGTGATTGTACATACTACACATTTGCTTCCCCAAAGATACTTCCTAAAATAATTTACTGCCCACACAGAGGCCAACATTTCTCTCTCAATCATCCAGTATCTGCTCTCAATTTCTGTTATTGCACTAGACGTGTGAAAGATCACTTTCTCATCTACATTCTCAGACCTCTGCAAAAGTACTGCCACTAATCCAATACCACTGGCATCCATAGTCACTTTAGTTTGCCTGCTAAACGCAAATCCAGCCAACTCAAATGATTCGCAATTGCTCTTCCTAATGCACTCCTCAGACTTCTCACACTCATTGTCCCACACAAACTTAACATCTTTCCTAAGTAATCTTCTTTATGGTTCTGTCATACTGGCAATATTTGGCACAAACTTATTGTAATACTCGCAAAGACCTAAAAACGATCTGAGATCATTTTTGCACTTAGGGTCAGGTGACCCTTTGATGGCTCTCATATCTTCCAATTTAGGCCTATACCCCTTTCGACTGACAACATGACCCAAATATTCAACATCTGCCTTCTTAAATTTACATTTGATTCTACTTTCAAACCCTTTTCACTCAATCTGGACAAAACATCCTATAATCTCTCATCATGTTCCCATGCCCCCTTTCCAAAAACAATGATGTCATCTTGATAAGCCAATGTTCCTTTGAGCCCCTTGAGTACTTGGGTACTTGGGCCATGAACCTCGGAAACACAACAGCCGCAGAGGCTAAGCCAAATGGCTTCCTTTAGTATCGATACAGATCAAATGGTGTGATGAACGCAGTGAAATGTCTACAATCTTCCGTCAGGCCAATTTGATGATACGCACTGGATAAATCTAAAGTAGTAAATGTATCCGCCCCATCAATACAATTTAGCATTTCTGAAATAATCAGTAATGGATACACATCTACTACTATGTTTTTCCTCACACCTCTTAGGTCCACGCAAATTCTTAATTTGTCATTTTTCACCCACTGGGAAGATTCTATTTTTTCAATCACACCCTCCACTTCAAGTCAATTACATTCCTGCTCGACTTTGTCTACTAAAGCAAAAGGCAATGATCTGGCTTTGTTGTGTGAGACAGGTCTTGCTCCCTGCTTCATCACTATTCTCTGAGCAAAATTTTTCAACAACCCCAAATGTTCCTGGAAAACACCACCATAGTCTTCCTTCATATCCTTTTTAACTTCAGCCTTGTTGTTACTCTTAACCAATAACACTGGTTCATTCTCACGTGGGTCTAGTCGTATTCACAAAGCTGCCTGATCTCTCCAACCAAGCACATTCACCCCCTTTATTGCCACACAAATCTTTACTTCAGCTTGGCGATCTTTAAACTGAACAGTGCTTCTAAACCATCCTGCAATGTGAATTTTTGATCTTTCAATCCAGGGTTTTCATTGTCTGGTGAGAATACTCTTGCCTCAGTCCCTCATGCAAAAGCTTTTCCCAGGTTTTCTGCGTTATGATGGTATATGGCGAACAGCTGTGCACCATAACCGAGAGTTTCCAATTCTCCACTATTATTTCACATTGCCACATTTAAAGCATTCGTCTTTGTCTCTGCTTCGTGGAGAAAATGTCTTTGTCTCGTTCCTGAACCAATGCCTCCTTCTCCTGCTTGACTCATCTGTTTTCTCCCTATCTCCTTTACTTCGGACCACACTTATGGAAGCTTGTTCTGCCAATTCTTGCACTGGTCTGACAATGCTTTGTGTGGCACCCTGAACTTGACTCGACTCCAACTTCTTGGTTTTCATCTCTTTGGAGCATAAATTAGTATGTTCTACTCTCTTAGCTATGGCAATGGCCTCTGGTAATGAGGGATTCTCCACCATTCAGAGCCTGTCCTGTATCAATGAGTCCTGGGTGTGAACATTTTTTGATCTCTGATTAATTCGTCCAAAGTAATGCCTGTACCGAATCACCAGGTCTGGGCTAATTACCTCAAAGCTGACACGTATTCTTCAATTGACTCTTCCTCTCTTTGTGTTCCAGTATAAAAGTTAAATCTATTTATTACCACATTTAACTCAGAGGCATAATGTTTGACCAACTGTCTCAAAGCCTTCACGTACTTGTCTACGTCATCTGCCTCGTTGACTGACAAATCGGGCAATTCTCTGTACTTTCTTTGCCCTTATAAGCCCAAAGCATGTAGCAACAGCAGCTTCTTCTTTTCAGCTTCATCTTGCTCAACTGTTTCCATATAATTTTTCTAGTATTCTCTCCATTCTGGCCAAACCACGGCTGGTTGTCCTGGGCTTGGCAGAAAATTTGCTGGTGGATGCACTGTTATTCTTTGCATGTTCTTCCTAGTATACTCCTGTCTTCTATTCTCTTCACTTGTAATTGTGCAGAAAGGAAGTTCAATCTATTCTCATCTGAAAATGTCTTTGTTGGAATGGATAAGTAAAAAAAAACACATTTTATTTTCTGGTACTGTGCTGAGGAAGAGCTTGACTCACTTGACTAGTGAGGATTACCACCTGACTCACTTCAATTTCCAAAATGGCGTCACGTTTTCTGACACTTTTAGCTCCTTTCACTTATAACAAGATAAGAATACAGCAGACATCCACCGGCACCCTCTCTCTCAGTCTAGTCTCACACCGACTGACTCTCTTGGTACACACTGCACACAATATTCTCATACCACTCAGTAACCAGGCACTCATACCATTTGGTCCTCATAACGAGTCCGGTGGTAACCCTGCTGGTGCTTCTGGCGGGGTGCCGCCGGTCTCGCTATCCTTCATCAGTGACTGACTTCCCAGTGCCACCGGGACATTACAAGTCCCAGCAGATCGGGAGGTTAGGTGCCGGCAAATGTTAATCCCCATTCCCATGGAGCCCCATAGGACTCCATGGGAGGACTTCATGGGATTGGGGAGACGGAAGCACCGGTACCATTGCTAATGGTGGCAGTGTTTCTGTGAAAACCCTGTGGGCGGGAGCCATCGCGCACGGCTGGTCTCACCTGCCAGGTGCGATGGCCCCCGACTGCAGGGTTGTAGTATGGCAGTCCTGTAACCGGGACTCATATTCCAGACCGCCACAGTCATAATGACCCCCTTTCTAAGCTACATGGCAACACTCACAACATCCCCATAATTTCGAATAACGGCAACACACACAATATCCCCCTTATCGCGAATAACCCTACATTCTGAATGATTCAGTCTTCTTGGTAATCTTCCTTCCAGAGTTCATCAGACTCGGCTCTCAATGTCCTGTCGTGAAGTTCTTCTTTGCCATCAAACTAAAGGCTTGCCTGTATTTTTTATATAAATGGGAAGTGCCTATTGACTGTCCTGTTGAAATCTTTGGCCGAACATTTCTACCTTTCCAAGTAACTAAAAATATATAATATTTAATTTACCTGTAAAATTGTCCTGAATACTTGGTTGGAATTCATTTTGAGAATGTTTAGGGAGACAGCGTTTTTTAAGCATTTGTTCTCTGTATTGTGGTTATTTCTTGATGTGTAATATTCTTTGAAAGTGTATACTTTCAGTGATATACTAACGACTGCCAGCTTATTGCATGTAGTGTTTACGTAATGTGTACTGTTGTAGCAGCCCTTTCTTTTTCTAAGAGTGAAGCCAGACTGCTCTGTCAGACCATAGAGAGAAAGAAATAACTCGAGGGAACCCCCTTTTGGCACTACTGAGGTGTCTTCTCAAGCCGTAGCCAGAAGACTTGTGGAATTTCCCCTTAACATGCACTTTGGGTATTAAGGCTGAACTCTCTGGAAGCAATGGACATAGTACAAACCCAAAAATAAAAACAATGTCCTTGGTTCAGTCTGGTTAATTATCAAACCAAGATATTGATTAGCAGAAACTGCAGAACAAGCTGAAAGCAACGATACAAATTCCAATTTTCTTGAAAAGGATTAAAAAGTGAGGAATTGGTATTATAATACAGATCAAAGTCAGCACCAACCTACACACTGATGATGTAATAGTGGTATCAAGCGCCATTGGGTTGTCTTGGTGCCCCATGGAAGCTGGCTAAGAGATTAGGTATGCCTTCTAGAAGCAAATGGGCCAAATGTAATAGTCAGGTGGGTGAAGCAGTCCAAAGAAGGGATAGCAAGAATGTCAAGAAAGTCAAAGAGAACAAGCTGTCAGCTACACATTGATCTGGATAAACTGAGTATGCTGATCGGATTGCTGCCTGGCTGGGGGGTGTAGTTAGTCCTGGCAGTTTCCAGAGGACTAGGAATCACTAACCATAAATGGTCTTGGAATACTGCATATTTTTAGCATCACAGAGCTTGAGTGGTTTGGGACATCGCCACTATTCACAGGCATCCAGGGGGCCATTTTGTATTCCATTTTAAATGCAAGTAGAGATTGGCTCAAGCTAACACTTGCATGCTAGCAGTCCTATCTGTGCAATTTGTATTGTTTTTATGATGGGGTGTACTTTAGGCATGGAAATCCAGACAGTCCTACATTACCATGCCCAAAGTACACTCCTTCACTGAAACAATCGCAAATGATGCCCAAAAATATATGTGCATGAAAGATGGCATTTGCATAAATCCCCATATCTTACATCTGTTTTTCTAGGTGCGCAAAATAGATGGAAAGCAATACTGATTGCAGCATTTTAGTCCACATGAAAATTGAACACACTGGGGGATTTGTCTTTACACTCAGTTCCCCAGCTCCATGCATCAAATGCGCATATACATAGTTTGTAATTTGGTGGCAAAGACCATCAATGGAAGTGTTGGTGGCCTCTCTCTGGGAATCAAGCTTCATCGCGCGCAGCATCACAAAGTCACTTTGATTTTCCTCGACCAGGGCCTCAGAAGCCTTCTCTTTCCATTCCTCCAGGGCTACTCTCCATTCCTCCAGGAGGTATAACCAATCAGGGATGAGCACAGCAAGATGCCCGGTAGGCCTATCCAAAGCGCGAGAACCCTTGGATGAGTGCAACTTATGAGAGGCTTGTGACCGGTGGGAGACCACTGTGCCTGCCTGTGGGAGGAGTGCAGAGAAGTAATATCCCTTCTGCTCTTGTCAGCAGTGTCCACGCCCACCAGGTGTGTGGGCAATAGTGCTAGGGCATCCAGCTCACTGCTGGTCCCTGGGCAGCCCTCCATTTCCATAGCTTCCTCGAAAGTTTGGAGGCTTTTTCAGTAGTTTGGCCTTCTTAACCTTACCACCATGGGGCCGACCCCTCCCCCGAAAGAGATTGTGCAAGACACATGTGGTCAGGATCTGCACTGTGCTTGTGTCAAGTTCCATGGTTGTAAAAATACATTGGCAGTACAAACTATTGTTAACTGCCCATACTTAATTTGGCTGAATGATCATAAGTATCACCATGTACTATGCTTAAACTCTGGCAAAGCTTATTCTTAGATATTTCCCTGCCACCAGCATTGTCTGTGGCGAAGGAAGTGTCCACATCAGTGGCTCCCAAGGAAAGCCTGGGCATTCTGGAGCATCTAACAACTTGGCTGAACATCTCATAAATCTGCAAGGAGCTGGCCAATCCTGCTGCAGTCTCTACCTCTCCTGTTCCCTCCCATGCCCTGTGCAAGGCCTTGGCCTCTCATTTCACCACTAAATCTCAGTACATCCTGTCCACCTTGTCTTCCTCCTCTTCCTCCTCCTCTACCACTCCTGGCCTATCTGAGGCTGTCTCTCCTCATACTTTTTCCTTCTTTCCCCTGCTCAACCCTGATGATATTTCTAGACAAGCCTGATCTATGAAAGTCTCATCAAAGCAGGTTCTCCCCTGCTCATACAGAACCATAAGGATCACGTGGACACCCTTGCTCCAGCCTTGGCCGATTTATGCAATCACTCTGTTGCCAGTGGTACATTTCCTCCCCCCTAAAGCGCTCTCTTGTGCAACCCCTTCTAAAGAAGCCCTCGGCCGATCCTTCCTCTCCGGCTAACTATCGCCCCATCTCCATCACTCCTTTCCTGGGCAAACCCTTGGAAATGCAGGCCATCTCCCTGCTTAATCTACATACTAAATCTGTTGGTTGCCTCCATGACCACCAGTCTGGCTTCAGAACGGCCAGAAGCACAGAAACTGCTCTCCTGAACACCCCTGAAGCTTGCTCTCCAATCTTGACTCTAATCGCCCCTCTGTCCTCATTCTCCTCGATGTATCCTCTGGTTTTGACACGGTCAACCATGCCATCCTGCTCAATCGCTTCCACGACATCCTTGGTTTTACTGATCAGGTCCTGGCCTGGTAGACCTCCTTTCTCACCATCCAACCCTCTCAGGTCCAACTGGGGTGTATCCTCTCTTCTATCTCTGTCTCTACTTGTGGTGTTCCCAGGGGTATAACCACTCTCCCTGGCTCTTCAATCACTACCTGGCACCTCTTGCCCACTGCATCGCTACTATCTGCTCCAATTTATAATGTTATGCGGATGACACTCAGCTCTCTTTCAGGCTCCCCTCAGCCACCTCTGCATCTACTCTCATACCAGAATGTCTGGCCGAAATTTAGGAATGGTGTGCTGCCAATGATCTCTGCCTTAATGCAAGTAAGACTGAGACCCTCCTCATTGGGACACCAACTCCCTCCTTTCCTCTCTCTCTCTCTGGCCACCCATTCTGGGCCCTCTTCCTGTGAGGCTAAGAACCTTGGTGTAATCTTGGACTCCACCCTCTCCTTCTCTCCTCACATGTCTGACATCTCTAAGAAGTCAAACTATCAGCTGCACCTCCTAAGAGGTATTCTTCCTTTTTTCACTTGCCCCCAGAGGTGCACTGTCTCCAGGGCTCTGGTTCTCTCTAGGCTGGGCTATTGCAACAACTTCTTTCTAAATCTTCCTGCCTCTACTCTCCGACCTTTACAATTTATCCAGAACAGGACTGGAAGACTTGTCCTTGTCCTCAAGCCCAGGGATCATATCTCTCCAGCACTGAAATCTGTTCACTGGCTCCCCATGGCTGCAAGGATCAAGGTCAAGACCCTCTGCATCGTCCACAAGTCCTTCTGGGGCCTGGGACCGCTCTACTTCCAACTTTGTCTTCAAAAAACATCTTCCTTCTCGAGCTCTCCGCTCATTCACCTCCAACTCTCTGAGGGTCAGACGCTTCTCCAAGCAGAGAGTTGACTGTAGATCTATATCCTCGGCTGGGGCCTTCCTATGGAAAAGCCTCCCTGCCTCTCTCAAACTTGAGCAGAACCACCTCCGGTTCCGGAAGCAACTCAAGGCCTTCCTTTTCGCTTCCGCTTTCTCTCCTCATCTCCCCTACTGATGCACCGGACTGCTCCGCGCACTGGTCACCCTCTGAGCTCGGGCCTAGGCTCCTGCATGCCCAGTTGCTCTCGCACTGCCTCCAGGCTCCCCAGCACTTAAGGCTCTGTATCTGCAACCCTACACTCCCTTCTCTCTGCACTTATGAGCCTCCCGCTAGCTGCACTTGTGAGTTAACTGCACTTCCCCCTTCGCCTCCCCCTGGCACTTCTCCCCTCCCTCTTCCCTGCACTTGCACGATCTGAATGACACAAGGCCTAGTAAGATCGTTATTTTGTCCTCCCTTTGTTTTCACTCCAGGTGCGTTATAAATACCACATCATATCATTACCTCCCCAAGGACTTAGTCCAACTGGATGAGGATGGCGGAGGATATTTTTGACTCGTTGGAAAAGTTGGTGTTAGCTTTCTCCCTCCAGGTGGTGGAAGAGGAGATGTAGGGTGCAGCCCACATGAGCCGTTTACAGATGTTTGGTACTGATGTCATTATTCAGTTTACTCCGGAGGAGCGGCCCATCTATTCCAATATGAAGGCTGTGATCCTCTAGAAGTTAAGTAAAACCCCAGAACAATACCTCAGCAGTTTTAGAGAACCCTAGAAGAATGCCTCGGCAGTTTTAGAGAAAGGAGATACACCTTTGAGACAATTGCGTATCTATCCTGGAAGTATCTGTACAGCATGGGTTGCAGTTAACAATGTTGGCACATTCCAGGGCATGTTCAATTTGATTGCATGTCTGTATCCTTGAAAAATGTGAGCTAGAGTTACCCCAGCATTTAGTGGACATGGATATCACAGACTCTAGGGAGCTTGAGATGGCTGCTGAAAGGCATACAAATACCTGAGTACAGAAAAAAGCCCAGTCTAATTCACTTAAGTAAGATGACTAGAGAAACGATAACAAACTCAAGGAGGGGAAGGACAGAGGTCCAGGCCCTTCATCAAAGAAATGCCCCCAAAAACCAGAAGATAAATCCCTGTCCTATGGTGTGTCAGCACCCTCAGAAAAGCAGAGTGAAGGGCCCTCTATCACTGAAGCCCCAGCATCCGCAACACCCAAAGGTTGTTTTCTGTGTGGAGACCCGTAAACATATGAAGGGGGATCCGGCTTGAAGGGAGACAAAAGTGGACTCCTGAAAGAGGAGGCCATAGTTAATGTGGGCATTTTAGCAGATGAAGTCCCACTACGCCAGGGAGTTGCCAAGAGTTCCTTCAGTATTAGGCGAAATGGTACTGGGTCCTTGGAGTGGGCTCTAATTCCAGGCAACCCTCAGATATTTCTGGACAGTGTGTCCATGAATGGGGAAAACTCTTTTGCTTCGCGCGATACTGCTGCAAGTATCAGTATTGTACGAAAATAATGAAATAGAAATGCTGAATGTGCTTTGACTACGCATTCGGCAGGAACGAAAATGGCGAATCCCATAATACTGAAGAAGAGGGTCTGGGGTTTGCAGTGATGTCCCCGGCTCCTCTTGTTCAGAATAAAGGGTTCAGGGGCTGCAGGTGTACCCCCCGCTTCCATTGAAAGGATTGCGGCACCAGCGGATGATAAAGTTTTGAAAAAAAGAAAACAAAAAAGGACCTTGCGACGGCGGCCCCTAACCACTTGAGGATAGGAAACTTGCGCCGCATGGAGACAGGAGAGTCAAGGTTCATTCGGGAGTGAAGTTAAGTAAGTGGATGAATAGGTAAGTAGGGGGAAAGGGGTACAGTGTGATCCATATGATCATTGCATGCTGCCGTTTTCAGATTCAACATTTTTATATTCGAAACAGCAGGGTGTGCAGTGATCACGTAGATCCCAAGTATCACAGCTGTCTGGCGACAATGGGGGAAGGAATGCCAGTACATTCCCAGACCAAATCAATTGGTAAGAGGGTTTGATGGTCTGACTTATTGTCCCTTGGTCATGCCAGAGCTTATTTGTAGAGGTAACCCCTGCCTGAACTGTGTTGCAGTCAAGAACTCCATTCCAGTAGGGTGCTTGTTAGGAAATTTCCCCTCGACTCAGTCATAGTCGAGGCAGTACTTAGAGCAAAAGCTCGATGAGCAGCACAGGAGGAAGCATTTGAGGGTATCTTTACCCACCACTTTTCGCTATCCTCACGTTCCTGACGCTTCCATTTATACAATATCCGTAAAGCTTGTCCTTTTCTGACTTATCAAGCTACAAAATTGTTGATATCCTCTTGATCTTCTCCTGAATGTTCTAATGCTCTACCGCTCTCTTTGGTCTTCCACTTACTCGTCTTGCTCTCCTGAAATCTGTTTTTAATACCTCCATCCATCTTCTTTGTATGCTTTCCTTTTGTGACTCCATTTCCTCTTCTCTTTTACTCTTGGCTGGCTATCGTTCCAATCTCAACTTAAATTTAATTTCTTATGTCTTGTTTTCAAGTCTCTCTATGGTTTTGCACCTGACTACCTTTCCCCGCTGGTTTCATTCTATACTCCTTATCAATCTCTTCGTTCTTCTTCCCAGTTTTGTCTCGTAGTTCCACATCCTCATGTGCTTAGTCTCGCTTTCAATACTTTTCCCTCTTGGCTCCTCTACCATGGAAAGCTCTTCCCTATTCTCTCTATTTCTGTATATGCTTTATTTCATACATCGCTGAAGTCTCATTTCCTTCACCCTGGTTAATATTACAGATTACTTTTTTATCATTATCCTTATTCATTTTATTGTACTGTTTTGATTCTCCGGGCAGCGCCTTCACTTAAGTCGCTATATAAAATACAAATAAATACAAATACAAGGTTCTTACAGTGCTGGAGGAGTTGTCTTCAGCTTGTGGGCCAGGTCCGGCTGACTTTTGTCAAGATGAGAGGGACTGTCCCACTCTGGAAAGGAGCAGGTGCAGGGCGGAGTTCCTGAACCACTCTTAAAAAGGGAACAGATGCAGAGCAAAAGCCCTGACCTATTCCAAACCTGTAACCAGTGCAAGGTAGGAGCCCGGACCAGTTAACAGACAAGGAGCCCAAGGTTTATGGGGTTGGGCACAGCCAGGAGCTGGTTGTTCACCAAGGGCCCCACAAGTTTCCTACCGGACCTGGTTCCTGCCAAACCCGCTGGCCACTTACATGTGGCTGGGACATCTGACAGCTTGTCAGATCATTTCTGAAATCCCTATGTGGATTCAGAGATGGAAACTATGCACTCAGTCATGTCCTGCATAGATACTGACAGGACAAGGGAGGCAAACTAGACCCCCTGAAATCCACTACCTGTGGTTTGTTGATTGTGTGGGAAGAGAAGTAACTTCTCTCAGGTGGGATCCCCCCAATCTGTCATAACCAACAGGGGATCCCATGTTATCTCTGTGGCAGTGCAGACACCAAGAAACCAAAGTGGGCCTCTCTCTGCCAAGCCCCTTTCCAGCACTGGAAAACTGGCTTAAGCAGGGCCCCAGTTCAAAACTGTCAGACCAATGGGCAGGGAAATAAAAGCCAGTCTGCACCTGTGGCTGATGGGGGTTAGGGAAAAACTGGGCCATGATTGAGAAAAATTCAGAGCTTGGGAATTGGGACATCTCTCTACAGAGAGCTAAAGTGGACAGGCGACCGAAGTCTGGGTCTGAACCTGCTAGCGCAAATGGCATCCAGTTATTTCCTCGCCTTAACGGTGAGCATTAACCTGACATTTTTGGCTGGGGGGCGTGTGACGGATGGCCAATTGGCAAGGGTGCAAATCCCTGGCTTTTAAGAAATTTTAGTACATAAAATGAAGTCAGTGATACCTTCTCCAAAGGGGTAATCTGCTAACCAGATCCCCCTTTGTTGCAGCTCCATGCCAAAAGCATAGTACATTTGTGCCCAGCTGTATCAGTAGCCTGATCTGCAGCACCCGCTCTGCTCATGGTGCAAAGCAGGTTCAAAGGTCACAAGATCCCCATTCGACTGCCGCAGCACAGCAAAGTCATTTCAGCACCGTGGCCACATTTAAGATATGTCCCTGGCACCCAAACTACGATGAGGACTCAGCCTCTCTTTGATTCTCTTCATCCTGAACAATAGGGAAGGCACTGAGCTGGTGTCTGGGTTCCTCCAACCAACCAAACTATTGTGCTGTGTGGGATGTTTTTATCCACGCATCCAAGCCCTACCTCAAAACTGTGCAGTACTGACATGGAAAACATCATGATGGCCAGAGCTTCCCAGAAAATGCACAGGGAAATGCATGAAGAATAGGCTGCCACTCATTTTTGCCGATGTTATGGGCACAGAAGGACACTGCCTAAAACCACCATTGGACTACCCACACAGTAGTCTGAAACCATTGGGAATGGCAATGCTGATTGCCAAAAGCAAACCCATAACTGTTGGGAATTCATTTTCTTAAATCCCAAAAAGGGGTGCAGTACCAGTACTCACCACTATCAAAAAGCCGGCGTTTTAAAACAACACCAGATTTTACACCTTTTTTTGTGTAAAACTGAATAAATGAACCCAAAGCAGGCCAAAGAAAGACTTACTGAGAGGTGGATCCATTGTAAAGTTATATTCTGAAGTGACTTGAAGGTTTATAACAAGACTGGCTGAGCTGTGGATTTCAGCAGTTTAAGTAAATTTGGTCTGAAAGACACTAAAAATCTAAATGTTTAAAAGAAATGAGTGACCTACTTTTGAGTGTCACATAGGTTGCAATTGTTTAAATGTCATAGTTTTAAACTTAGAATCAGCATTCTAGCTGCATATGTAAAAATGTTTACTTTTATTTGAATGCAGGAAACTGGGGAACAGAAATGACATGTAGCTAAAAACTGGCTTAAAGAGATTCCAATTTTGCCTGGCAACTACCCCCCATCAGGAGTGAAACTTGAGTCACAGCTGTGTTCCCAGGCCTATCTGCCTTTTGCTGGCCACACTAAGGATATGCCATCTCTCTGATAATTGAATTAAGGGGAGCCCCCACAGAATACAGGAGCTCTGAACAATGCAACCCCCTTCACCCAGGCAGATGGTTTATTGCAGAGGTCGTAAATGTAGCTTCCTCCTGGAAGGGAAGGGGAGGGGCACTGCCTGTGAGAGCAAGCTGGCTTGGCAGAACTGGAAAAACCAGAAATTCAACCTTGTGCTGGGGGGAAACCACACCCCTTTGGGGCCAGAACATAACTCTAAAAAGATGAATAATTCATAGTACGGACTTGTGAAAATTATTTAAATGACACCATAATTCTTGTGATTCTGCCCACATTTTAAGACGTGTTAGGACCCGGTGGTATGTTCAGGGGGGTTTTAGCGGAAAAGAGGATATTACTCAAAATGTATGCATGTTAAAAATCTGACACTTCATCACTTAATGTCCATACCCCTTGCGCACATGTGTGTAAATTTGGGTTAATGTCCGATATTGCGAAACCAGTTAAAAAGTGCAAATGTCGCCATTTCTGAATGCAAGCCCCCAGGAAGAGCAGATTTGGACAAGGGTATACCTCCTGTGATATGTGAGGGTTGCGTGTAATTTTAAACGAATGTGTACCTGTGCAAATATGTTTTTTTTATCAAATATAGATTGTGTGCAAGTTGACAGGAGGAGTGGACTCTCTGCAAGCCATAAAATGACATCGCTCTGACTCACAGTTCCTTCCCCAATCATGGGAGAGGGGAGAATTGGGCCAATGACAAGTGGAGAGGGGTAGGGTCTAGTGATGCTACACACACACCCATTTTAAAAACAGATAAAAGCAGACAGACGGGACAGATAGGGACCTTCAAATCCATTTGCAGCTGGAAGCTCTGCCGGAAAATCCATACTTTACCTCCCTCAACCTTCAGAGAGCAGACATAGAGACTTCAAATCTATCAAATTTCCAGAACCAGAGAGAGAGCAGAGCTGACCCAGATCACTGTTAGCAGAACCAGAGACCCAGACCAGACCAGCAGAGTAGAGCTGACCCAGACGCTGTGCGCAGAGACCGTCCGGGGCGAGTGAAGAAAACCTGACCAGATCCGTGGCGAGGCCCATTCTAATTCAAGAATATAGTGTGAGTACCTAGTAAAACTGTGCAGAACCAATCTCTTAGTTAAAATAATATAATTCAATCTATTTTAATCTAAGTAGAACTGCCTCCTAACTGTCACCTGTCATTTGTAAAGCTGTCACCTGTCATTTTCTAGTTGCAAGCTGCACTTGTCTTTTTGAACTTTAAAATTTCATATCTGAAAAACGACCTTTATTTAATCGCTCATATCTCCGTGACCGTTTGTACTAGAGACGTGCAGTAACTTTCCCCTGAAAGCTGAGAATCGTGGCTTTTCTGCGAACCTAGAACCGCATTCCTAGACCCGTTAGTTGTGCCGCAATCGCGGAAAACGCACTCGCGAATTTACCGCGATTTGCAAATTTCTCAACGTGTGAAAACAGCAGTTTTCTTGCTTTCAGTTGCCAAAAATTCGTTTAACCTGCTAGTTACTCCTAGATCCTTGCTAAAGTGAGCCTGGACTAATATTAACTAGATACCACTCACCCTGAACCTCTAGAGGGAATTAAAAGCATTTTAGCATATTTTTCACTTCATTGCCAGCACATATAAAAGCATTTTGGGCCTGTGTTTAAAACTCCGATCTGTAATCTAAGCTTGCTGGGGTGAACTGAATTACATTTGATTGCATTTCTGAGAACTGTGTGCTTTCCTTCCATTTCCTTGCATTGCATAAAGGGGGGAGGGGATTGCCAGAGAAAAGTGATTACATTGTTTTGTTGAACGCATATTGAGTATTTTCTGTACTGCATTTTCATTCCACCTTGCATCCATTTGAAACCATAAAAGTATTGTTGCTATCTTATCCATCCTATAACCACTCATCATTGATTATAAAGAAGTGTGCTAGTGCCAGACTATCCATTATTGATTACTGCTCAGATTCAGTGTGATATTCAATTATTAATTTATTATAAGGTGTGATATATATATCTATTTAAATTATCAAATAAACATTTTAACTTGCAAAACAGAACTACTTCTTGGCTCAGTGGGGTCAGGGGGATTCAAAGAGAGGGGTGTTATATAGGGGTAGTCATCCAGAACGCATGAACTGGACATAAAGATATATCAATAAGGGTTTCCATTCAGTATCCCAGACTAGGCATTGACTTAGCTGTAGTGTTGAATTGAATTCTCTTACAAATTGGGGGCTCGTCCGGGATGTTTGGGTTAGATCTACCATTTGTGCAGATTAATACAGCGTGCCAGCTGACCAGATACACATATCCGGTCGGATCACCACGCTGTGTTACGCTGTAAAGCACTCCTCAAAAGGAACGCTCCAAGGAAACGGTCTGTTTTGCAAGAATAAAATACTAACTCTTGTAAGTCAGGAAGGAAATCAAATTTCCAGAATGACGACACTCGTGGACATGAAAATAGCCAGAGAGCACCTCTTACATAAGCTATTTGTGAGAGGTGAATGGACCGAACAGGGCCAGGATGCGTGGTTGCAGGCAATCACACAACAGGTCACTGAAACAGGGTCAGATATATATAGAGATCAGGGTCCCCTACATGTGGCCCTGAGTGAACTATACATGGCCCCGAAGGCCAAGGATGAGCACCACAAGATTGCCAGGGTAGCAGCATATTTATATTTACATATGGGAGCCATGCAGGACAAATGCGCTGAAGGCCAAGATCTGGCGAGTAGGCAACTGCTGGCATTACAGAAGGTCCAATCTGACCTGGTCTCTTCTGAGCAGAGGCTGCAGAGGAGCCAGGAGTCAGAAGATGATAGTAGGCAGCACATCATTAAAATAAAAGAGGATATGGACATCCTGCAACAGGAAAAGGCAGAACAGGATACCAGATTTCTGGCCTTGGAGAAGGAATACCAAGAAGGTTTGGACTCCCTACTGCAAAACCAGAAAAAGCTGGAGCAACAACTGGACTTCAACAGGGTATGTGCTGAGCAGGTAGTCACCCTGCAAGGCCACCTAGATAGAGTGAAGGCAGAGAGCAACAAACTAATTCTGAAAGACCTGGATACCCAGGCAGAGTTTGATCAGGAGCACCAAAAAGCTGGTGCCTTTCAATGGCAGAGGGACGACCTGGCAGCACAGATGCAGGCTCTCAGTCAGGAAAGAGACACTTTAGGCCAGGAAGTCTGCCACTTAAAAAAGGAAATTGAAGAAAATCACCTGGCCCTCCAGGGGCTGGGTGACCTCCAAAAAGAAAACCAGAACTTGGTAGAGCACACCAGAAGGGTGGAAGAGGCTCTGGCAAGAAAGGAGCAGGCCAGTAGGGATGGGACTCAGGAGGTAAACCTCCTGCAGCAAAGACTGGCCCAGTTCTCCAGGACCAACCAGGAAGCACAGAGGGAAAATGAGGCCCTCTGTCAACACAATGATAGGCTCCAACAACAGGTAGCGATGCAGGAGAGACTGATAGAGTCTAGTAAGGCCTTAACTGAGGAACTGAAGGCACAAATGCAGGCTCTTGCATTGCAACAGGGAGCAGGGGCGGATAGAGATGAGGTTCGCTGGGAAAGGGAAACTCCGGAGCATAACCTCAGGAGCCCTAGTACCAGAGGCCCTCATACCTCTCAGTCCCTGGACTCTGCCACCCCCATGTCCCCTGGCGCACATGAGCACAGGGCCACAGGGATGGCAGATTACTATCCAGCCAGAAGCATGGGGCTCATAGGCCAGTACCACCCAGGAATGGAGGGGCGGGCATCCGGGTATGGGCACCCAAGCACAGTGCAATTTAATGGGGAACCCCAGGAGAGTAGGCCCATTAAGGGCATCCTGAAAACCTCTGCCCAGTTAGGTCAGTGGAGGGGGTACCCATCAAATCCTGGCAGCCAGGAGGGATCTGAAGACTCCTCTGAGTGGTGCAGGACACAGGAGACCAGGTCCCCACATTCTGCCAGCCATTCCCAGGCTCGCAGAATCCGGGAAAACCTAGAAGAACAGACGGGAACCTCTGGGAGCAGTGCCTCTGAGTCAGAAGATGAATGGACCAGGGTTACCCGGACCAAAAGGGCCAATAAGGCAAAAAGGGCCTTGCTTAAGGACCCATTGAAGCAAATAAAGGCAATCAGGAGTGTCATCACGCCTTATCACAAGAACGCCAAGTATTCTGTTTGGGAGCACTTAGAGTTGTTTGAGCAAATGATAGTGACTTTCCATTTGAAGGACAGCCAAAGCTGTATTCAATATGTAAAGTGGACCTTCTCCCCGGAATACTCCAGTTTCTTTGCGGGGCTGGAGGACCAAAATCATGTAAGATGGTCCACCTATAAGGCGGCCATCTTGAAACATTTTTCTGTCCACAGAAATCCTCAAGAGGCTCGCAAGGCAGCCTACAATTTGCAATGTGGGGAGGATCAGGCCCCACAAGAATTTGTGCAAGAACTGAAACGTGCTTTTGCGCAGACCACCAGAAGGGTGCGCACAGACAGTACAGAATTCATTAATACATTTTTTCATGCCTTGCCCAAATACATAATGACCCAGCTCGTGAGGGATTTTCACGAGAAAAGATCTTTAGACTGGGTCATTGAACAGGCTACCCGGATCTATGAGGTGCAGAAACCGGTAGATAGCAAAAGTAATGCCCAGAAAAACCCCAAAGCCAACAGCACCCCTGCTGCTGCCAAGGTGGCAGAGGTAAAGGTCACCCCCGTTTTGGATTTGGAGATGGGGGGGCCTAAAAACCTACCTGCACCTAATAATGCTAGGCCCAGAAGGTCCTCGGGCCAGTCACAGACAGGGAGCCAGGGAGGCAGCCCCACAAATGGGGTCCCTCGCTCTCCTGATTATGTAAGTCCCCGTTACAAGGGAAATCGACCCATCCTGGGTTACGTGTGGACTCCTCCAGCCCAAGGGGGGGGATCCAGCCAAGCACCTAACCCAGGGAACTTCCCTCCCAACTTCCCACAGGAGGGCAGAAATTCTCCAAATCCTGGGCAGAACCTTTTCCCCAGGTATCCACCCAATTTCCAGCCCCAAAATCCTCCACCCTTCTTTCCCCAATTCCCTGAGCCCAGACAACCGAATCCGGGAGAGGGGAGGCCAAGGGCGGAGGGGTATCCAAATCTTCCCAACCAGGGGTACTACCAAAGAAGGGATAGCTACCCTTCCCGGGATCAGCCCAGGGGAGAAAACAGGGCCCCGTATCAGCCTGAGCGGGTTTCCCAGTTAGAGCGCCAGGTTCAAAACATGGCGCGGGATCTGGGTCACATACTGAGGGCTCAGCAGAACCCTCAGATCGGCATGCCGGCGCAGAACGCACCCAACTCTGGACCTGGTGCCCCAGAACAATGACGGGGGCAGCACCCCGATAACTCACCGGTTCCCAGGGAGGAGGCACAAAGGGAAGGGGGGTGTAAAGCCTTGGAGGACGCTTCCTTCCTCACTTGTAAACAGCCCCTGGAAACCCAGGAACCGGAAACAAAATCTCTTGCCCCTGAAAGTCTGCCTCCTAAGGAGCAGAGGGGGGGTAGGAGAAACAAAAGACCCAAACAGACTCAGTTTGAGGAGGAGGTACAGATCTTCCAATTTGAGGGAGAGGGATCCTCGGAGGATCCTGGGAAAAGGATCTTCTCCTTCAGAGAGGGGGGAACTCCTCCCAAAGAAAAATGGGTCCCTAGGGATGCAAATCCAGACTGGGGAGATGTGGAGACTGAGCTACCGCCGCCCACCATCTCATCCCAGAACCAACAGCAAGAAAATCCCCTGGTTCAAACCCATCCTGGTGACTGCCTCCAAAAAGGGGGGGCGGCCCGGAACTGGAGCCAGGGGAACCCACAATGGCTCTGATCTCCAGTTGCCAACTTTTTCTTTCAGATTCCCAAGGCTCTCCACAGAATTCTGCCCAAATCTCTTCGCTAGCAATGTCCAAAACCAGAAAGTTAGCCCACCAGTTGTCCAAAAATGTGCATTATTTGTGCCCCCTTGAGGAGAAGGAGGGAAGATACTATGCCTGAGTACAAGTACAGGGGCAGGGTACGATTTTGGCACTGGTGGACACTGGATCTCAAGCTACCCTTCTGTCCAGAAGGGCCTTTGACGAACTGAATGCAGGAAGGGGAGAGAATTACCAAATTCCTCTCACCTCACTTCCTGGACAACTCCAGAACTTTGACGGGAAGGAAATTCCCGTCGAGGGGACGGCAGACTTGGACATTAAAATTGGGCGACACAAGTTGAAACACCCAGTCATAGTTGTGACTCCAGAGGGCACCCCTTGTTTACTGGGGAAGGACCTCCTGAGAAGGTTGTCACCCCTAATAGATTGTGTAAACAAGGTCCTCTGGACCCAGACTAGCCGACCCATAAAATTAAAACAGAGTGTCAACCATGTTAGTTTAAACGGCACCTGCCACATGGTTGAACAAAAATCTGACCAAGTAGAATTTCACTTCCAGAATAGCCAAATTCCAGACGTGACAGTAATAGCAGTAGGACAACAGACTGGTGATGGAGGGTCCTCTCTATTTCTGAAAATCAACCTTCCTTCCAGTCTAAAGTGGTACTCCACGCTGGAAGGAAACACTCTGAGATTCTATACTAATCCACAATCAAAAACTCCCACCCCTATAGTCCAGAAAGATGTGAAATCAGGTCAGAGCCTGGCTGATATTCAGCAAATTGGAGAGCAGTTGTTCATCCCTGTCCAATTAAATGATGGGAAGGACTCTGTTCTCGCTCGAGTGTGTGTGAACAATGGTAAGAGCTTCATCAGCGAAGCCATGTTCCGCCAACTCCCAAAAGATCCAGCCATTCCCACATTCAAACTGATAGACAAATGGGAAATGGACCTAGAAGCACCTAATTCCAAACATCTCCTGCCAAGCAGGTGTATGCTCAAAATCTCCATTGGCAACAAGAGCATAGTCCATAACTGTTGGGTCGTGCGAGACGTCACTGCCGCCTTTTACTTAGGCAGTGACATTCTCAATCGCTTTGCCATTAGTTTGGACCTAATAAACTTCAAAGCTTGGTCCCGATTAGCGGATAATCCCATGGGCTTTGATGATCCAGAAAAAGCATTTAGGTCAGCTCAATTGCTACCTTATGCAGTTGAAATTCAGATCAAAGAGGAAGTCACCATCCCAGAAAGGACCCGACAATTCTCCCTGGAAGTGAAAGCTAAAAGAGGACAATATTTGCAAAACCCTGATGCGTACATACATCTAAATGCTTCTCTCCAACAGCAAGGGTTAGGGGTAAACCCAACTCCATTAGTCAACATAGAACATGACACCATTCCAATAGAGGTGGATAACAGCGACTTAAAGAGTATTACTCTAGCCGCAGGCACCATTATTGGAATGGCGGTTGATGACCGACATTTTTCCATAGATTTAGGTAATGAACTGTTAGGGCCAATCCCCAAGGACTGCTTTGACAGTGACAGTGACGACAATACAACACCAGACTGGATTTTTACCCGGCATGGGGGGAACTTCCTGGTGTACACTTCTTGCCCTTATGGTAAGGAAGATGTGACTTGTGACTTCAGGAGGGATGAGGTGATTTTCCAGGTCCATGAGGGCTGCCTTTCCCACCTGAAGCCTCCGGTCCAAATCAGCACTCTGACCAGGGACTTCTCCACCCAGCTGGAGGAGGCCGCGGAGATAGCCAAACCAGAAGTCTTTCCAGGCTTCAGGCAGATGGTGGAAGAGAGAGTCAACCTAGCTGATGCCTGTGTGACTCTGGAACAAAAGCAAAAGTTGAAACAAGTTTTCTTGGATTTCCAAGATCTCTTTGCGGTAGACTCATATGACTGTGGTCGCACTGACATCCACACAACAACAATCCCCACGGACCCCGGCATGACTCCTGTGTTTGTGAAGCAATATCGCTTGCCTCTCGCATCAATGGAGTCCCTTACTGAAATAATTAAGAACCTTGAGTCCCGGGGAATAATCCGTCCAGTCCACAGCACCTTCAATAATCCGGTGCTGGGAATATTAAAGCCAAACGGCCAGTGGAGGCTCTGCGCTGACCTTAGGGAACTCAACACACGGGTCCATACTTCCCGATGGCCTCTGCCCTACATTGACCAAGGACTGGCCCAGATTCAGGGGTCACAGGTATTCACTGCAATAGACCTGACCAATGGATACTGGACCGTGCCTGTCAGCAGGGAGGACCAATACAAACTGGCTTTTACCTTTGGGGGCCAGCAGTACACATGGACCCGGACTCCCTTCCGATACCTTAACTCCGGCAATGAATTCAACATTTTCCTACATAAGGCCATGCCCGACCTGGGTGCGAGGGGTAACCTGGCTTATGTAGATGATGTCCTCATCAAAAGTTCATCTGTGGAGGAACACATAGCGGAGATCCGTTATGTTCTGACCCAGTTGAGGGCCGCCGGAGCAAAACTTTCCTTTCAGAAAGCACAGTGGTGTAGAACCCGTGTTAATTTCTTGGGGCATGAGATTACTCCTCAGGGTCTCTGTCCCCAGGAAAAGAAAGTGGAAGCACTTCAGAAACTGAAGGACCCCACAACTCTGCGGGAACTAAGGAGCCTCCTTGGACTGACTAATTACAGCAGAAAGTTCGTTGAGGGCTACGCAGAGATCACCAGACCCCTGATTCATCTCTTGAAGGGGGGGTCAAGTGGGAATGGGGTCCAGAACAAGCCGAGGCAGTAAAACAACTCAAAAGAAGCCTCTCACAAGCGCCCTGCCTAGCTTACCCTGTCAGAAACAAGGAGTTCTTCCTGGAGACGGGGTTCTCTAATACGTGCTTGTCGGCAGTATTATACCAAAAGCATGACAAGGTCAATAAAGTAATCTCCTATGCGAGCAAAACGTTATCCTCTTTGGAGGAAAAATTCAACGATTGTGAGAAGGCACTCCTGGCAACGGTGTGGGCATTGAAGAATTACCGCCCGTTTATCCAGGGGGAACACATCATAGTGGAGACTCCACACCAGCCTCTGCAATATCTCCAAAGTGATAGAATCCGGGCCGGAAATGTGAGTAATTCCCGAATTACTTCCTGGATTCTGTCAATGCAAGGCTTTCCTGTGGAGGTCAGATATGGCCAAAACAAGAAGAGTCCCCTCGCGCAAGGTCTGGCTGACTTGCATGATTGTGCCAGAGAAAACTGTCTCGAGGACGAAAGTCTAAAAATCAAGGACAACACTGAGGCATACCTTGATTCCCCACACAAAGTCTTTGAAGAGGACAAGTGTGAGGGAATGCCCACTGTCTATGTGGATGGATGCTCTTACCATGTTGACAACGACGGGGAGAAAGAACTGGTGGCCGGCGTAGGGAATGCATGGGTGAATGAGTCCCCAGAACCCTCCGCTGGATACAAAATTGGTCCCCGAAATAGTCAGGTGGCAGAATTGATGGCTGTGCATCAGGCCATCCTCACTGCTGTCCAGCATCAACTCCACGAACTGGTCATAATCACAGATTCGGATTATGTACGGAACGGGTTCGTGGAGCACCTGGTTAATTGGAAAACCAGAGGCATGTTATGTGCTAACAACAAACCCTTGAAACATGGGAAGTTGATCCAAAACATTGATGATCTGGTCACCTCGAATGAGATGACCATCTATTGGAAAAAGATCAAGGGTCATTCCAAAGTAGAGGGACCAGACAAAACTGGAAATGACTTAGCTGATCAGCTGGCCAAAACCGGGGCCATCCAAGGGGATCTAATTGAGATTGAGTCCCTGTTGGGGGAAATCCAGGTCACTCCTATCACTAGGTCCCAGACAAATGCTCACAACGACCTTTCAATTGCACAATGGAGTAAGGAGACCCCTGATGCTGATTTGATTACAGCTCAGAAGGGGGATCCAATTATTGGTAAGTTTTACCAACACCTTGAGGACCCTGAGAACTTTCCCCTGACGGATACCGATTACATTGGGAAAGAGGACCTAAGAGTGTTGATGAAATGTCCAAAAATGTTCCGAATCCAAGACGGTTTGCTGGTAAGGAAATCCAAAGCTGGCCACGATCAGTGGGTGGTTCCTACCTCATTCCGAAGCCTGATGTTAAGTCACGCCCATGATGCGGCCACCGGCGGTCATAGGGGGTTTCACACAACATTGGAAATCTTAAGAGAGGTTGCATACTGGCCACACATGGGGCAGGACCTTGACCAATACTTGAAGGGGTGTCTTGTGTGTGCACAATTTCAGCCATCATCCCTCATGCACCGTGCGCCTCTCCAAAAGAGGGGGATGACACTGCCATGGTCAGATTTACAAATCGACTTTGTAGGCCCCGTGATTCGCTCTTCTAGAGGGAATAAGTACATGTTGACTGTGACATGCTTGTTTACCAAGTGGGTGGAATGTCTCCCAGCCCCAAATTGCAAGGCAGAAACAGCAGCTGCCCTGCTGATTAACCACATCTTTTCCCGTTTTGGTCTACCTCAAAGGATTGAGTCAGACAGGGGTAGCCACTTCACCAGTGAAGTGATGACAAAGATGTGGGAGATACTGGGGGTCAAAAGGAAGTTGCATATTGCTTACAGGCCAGCTTCTTCTGGGGCAGTAGAGAGATATAACCGAACCATTGTGAGCATATTAAAGAAGTTTGTGGCAGATTCTGGGCCAAGTTGGGATATCCGATTACCTCTGGTCCTAATGGCCATCAGATCTACCCCTTCATCTGCAACCAAAATGTCACCATTCGAGTTGATGACTGGACGCAAGATGGTGCTTCCTCAGCATTTGCTCTACAGGACCCAAGAGCAGACACTAATAAATGCCTCCACAACTCATGAGTATGTGGAGAATTTAAGGAAACACCTTCAACATGCTTTTGCTTACGCTCAGCGGAATCTAGAAAGATCGGCTGATAGCATGAAGACCCATTATGACCTGAAAACTTCCAGGAAGGAATATCAGGTGGGGGACTGGGTCTATCTATACAATTTCCAAAGGAACCAGGCCAAACAGCGAAAATTTTTGCCTACATGGAAGGGACCCTTTGAGATTATAGACAAAATCTCCCCTGTGGCCTACAAGATCCACATCCCCAAAGGTCCTTTGGCAGCGGGGGAAGACAAGTGGGTCCACATAAACCAGTTGAAGTGTTGCCATCCCAGGCACACTCTGCAACAACTGGAGGAATCCTCTGGAATCCTAGCGGGTACTGTCTCAGACTAATTCAGTTCCAACCATAAAACATACCACTTCTAGTCTCTAAAATATTGTGATTTGCATGAAACTGTCTCTTAGTTATACTGTTTTTTTTCAAAATAAGAATGTAATGTTTCGTTATGATGAAATGCATATGCTGCCCCACTATCTCAACAGTGGTGGAAAAACGTCTATGAATAGGTATTGCCGCTCTTCCTTTGTCGTCCTAGGAGAAAGAAAACCTGGAGATGGGCCAAGGAGGACGATCCGGAGACCGGGAGCAGAGACGCAACGGGCCTGGGGTACCGCCCAATCTTCCCATCAGGACCGGCGAGGAGAACCGATCGATCCGACCGGATGGAGAAAAAGATGCTGAACTGTGCCATTTATTGGAAGAAGATGAGGAAACATCCCAGGTCTTGCGAGTCCCATCAGTGAAATAGAATGGCCATCGCAAGAGGGGGGCTTGTGGGATGTTTTTATCCACGCATCCAAGCCCTACCTCAAAACTGTGCAGTACTGACATGGAAAACATCATGATGGCCAGAGCTTCCCAGAAAATGCACAGGGAAATGCATGAAGAATAGGCTGCCACTCATTTTTGCCGATGTTATGGGCACAGAAGGACACTGCCTAAAACCACCATTGGACTACCCACACAGTAGTCTGAAACCATTGGGAATGGCAATGCTGATTGCCAAAAGCAAACCCATAACTGTTGGGAATTCATTTTCTTAAATCCCAAAAAGGGGTGCAGTACCAGTACTCACCACTATCAAAAAGCCGGCGTTTTAAAACAACACCAGATTTTTCTTTTTTTGTGTAAAACTGAATAAATGAACCCAAAGCAGGCCAAAGAAAGACTTACTGAGAGGTGGATCCAATGTAAAGTTATATTCTGAAGTGACTTGAAGGTTTATAACAAGACTGGCTGAGCTGTGGATTTCAGCAGTTTAAGTAAATTTGGACTGAAAGACACTAAAAATCTAAATGTTTAAAAGAAATGAGTGACCTACTTTTGAGTGTCACATAGGTTGCAATTGTTTAAATGTCATAGTTTTAAACTTAGAATCAGCATTCTAGCTGCATATGTAAAAATGTTTAGTTTTATTTGAATGCAGGAAACTGGGGAACAGAAATGACATGTAGCTAAAAACTGGCTTAAAGAGATTCCAATTTTGCCTGGCAACTACCCCCCATCAGGAGTGAAACTTGAGTCACAGCTGTGTTCCCAGGCCTATCTGCCTTTTGCTGGCCACACTAAGGATATGCCATCTCTCTGATAATTGAATTAAGGGGAGCCCCCACAGAATACAGGAGCTCTGAACAATGCAACCCCCTTCACCCAGGCAGATGGTTTATTGCAGATGTCGTAAATGTAGCTTCCTCCTGGAAGGGAAGGGGAGGGGCACTGCCTGTGAGAGCAAGCTGGCTTGGCAGAACTGGAAAAACCAGAAATTCAACCTTGTGCTGGGGGGAAACCACACCCCTTTGGGGCCAGAACATAACTCTAAAAAGATGAATAACTCATAGTACGGACTTGTGAAAATTATTTAAATGACACCATAATTCTTGTGATTTTTCTGCCCACATTTTAAGACGTGTTAGGACCCGGTGGTATGTTCAGGGGGGTTTTAGCGGAAAAGAGGATATTACTCAAAATGTATGCATGTTAAAAATCTGACACTTCATCACTTAATGTCCATACCCCTTGCGCACATGTGTGTAAATTTGGGTTAATGTCCGATATTGCGAAACCAGTTAAAAAGTGCAAATGTCGCCATTTCTGAATGCAAGCCCCCAGGAAGAGCAGATTTGGACAAGGGTATACCTCATGTGATATGTGAGGGGTGCGTGTAATTTTAAACGAATGTGTACCTGTGCAAATATGTTTTTTTTTATCAAATATAGATTGTGTGCAAGTTGACAGGAGGAGTGGACTCTCTGCAAGCCATAAAATGACATCGCTCTGACTCACAGTTCCTTCCCCAATCATGGGAGAGGGGAGAATTGGGCCAATGACAAGTGGAGAGGGGTAGGGTCTAGTGATGCTGCACACACACCCATTTTAAAAACAGATAAAAGCAGACAGACAGGACAGATAGGGACCTTCAAATCCATTTGCAGCTGGAAGCTCTGCCGGAAAATCCATACTTTACCTCCCTCAACCTTCAGAGAGCAGACATAGAGACTTCAAATCTATCAAATTTCCAGAACCAGAGAGAGAGCAGAGCTGACCCAGATCACTGTTAGCAGAACCAGAGACCCAGACCAGACCAGCAGAGTAGAGCTGACCCAGACGCTGTGCGCAGAGATCGTCCGGGGCGAGTGAAGAAAACCTGACCAGATCCGTGGCCAGGCCCATTCTAATTCAAGACTATAGTGTGAGTACCTAGTAAAACTGTGCAGAACCAATCTCTTAGTTAAAATAATATAATTCAATCTATTTTAATCTAAGTAGAACTGCCTCCTAACTGTCACCTGTCATTTGTAAAGCTGTCACCTGTCATTTTCTAGTTGCAAGCTGCACTTGTCTTTTTGAACTTTAAAATTTCAAATCTGAAAAACAACCTTTATTTAATCGCTCATATCTCCGTGACCGTTTGTACTAGAGATTTTCAGTAACTTTCCCCTGAAAGCTGAGAATCGTGGCTTTTCTGCGAACCTAGAACCGCATTCCTACCCCCTATAGTTTTGCCGCAATCGCGGAAAACGCACTCGCGAATTTACCGCGATTTGCAAATTTCTCAACGTGTGAAAACAGCAGTTTTCTTGCTTTCAGTTGCCAAAAATTCGTTTAACCTGCTAGTTACTCCTAGATCCTTGCTAAAGTGAGCCTGGACTAATACTAACTAGATACCACTCACCCTGAACCTCTAGAGGGAATTAAAAGCATTTTAGCATATTTTTCACTTCATTGCCAGCACATATAAAAGCATTTTGGGCATGTGTTTAAAACTCCGATCTGTAATCTAAGCTTGCTGGGGTGAACTGAATTACATTTGATTGCATTTCTGAGAACTGTGTGCTTTCCTTCCACTTCCTTGCATTGCATAAAGGGGGGAGGGGATTGCCAGAGAAAAGTGATTACATTGTTTTGTTGAACGCATATTGAGTATTTTCTGTACTGCATTTTCATTCCACCTTGCATCCATTTGAAACCATAAAAGTATTGTTGCTATCTTATCCATCCTATAACCACTCATCATTGATTATAAAGAAGTGTGCTAGTGCCCGACTATCCATTATTGATTACTGCTCAGATTCAGTGTGATATTCAATTATTAATTTATTATAAGGTGTGATATATATATATATCTATTTAAATTATCAAATAAACCTTTTAACTTGCAAAACAGAACTACTTCTTGGCTCAGTGGGGTCAGGGGGATTCAAAGAGAGGGGTGTTATATAGGGGTAGTCATCCAGAACGCATGAACTGGACATAAAGATATATCAATAAGGGTTTCCATTCAGTATCCCAGACTAGGCATTGACTTAGCTGTAGTGTTGAATTGAATCCTCTTACAGCTGCATCCAAACCAGCTTGACACTGCATCGTGTACTAGCCAAGCACATCACCTGCTAGGCCGAAAACATCTGCTCAATGCCGGAACCCGAACCAAATCTCTGGAGAGTCACTAGGCGACTCTTATCTGGGGGTCATGACCACGGCTCAGCCCTTCTAGCCCAAGAACTGCCACCTAATTGATAGCACATTGACGCACCCTTGATCACCATTTTCCAACGGTCGCCCGCCGACTTGAATCGCTGCAGCATCACTTGCCAACCTATGCCAGCAGCCAAAGCCTGACTCGGCCGGGCCAACTGCAAAGCGTTCTTGGGACCTCCCCGACCTGCATCACTTGAATTGCTGCCATTCGACAGCACAGAGCACACGCATTTGACCCTACTCGAGGCCTCCACGATCCTACATGCCCGACTGAGCCTGATCAGCTTGGATCAATGTTAAACCCTGGTCTGATGCGTCAGCTCACCAAGAACTCAATCCAAGTACAGTTGACACTGACCTGCCCTCAGGGTCCACTGGGACCCTAGAGACTGGTTAGGTCATGATTGCTCCTGTTTTCAACCCAATATCCTTTTTTATGGTAGTACCTTATCTGCCACCCCTGGAACTACACTCAGAGTGCTACTTCTGTTGCAGTCTGTTGCACCTTCTCTGTTTATTTCTTTGGGGTGTGGTTTTGTATAGTGATCTCGTTTCGTTCTACTTGCAGATGGTGTGTTTTCTAAAAGTGTTTATATTTTCATAGAACTTGATTGGACATTCCCTTTATTTGAGACTGTGATGTTTGTGTCACTACTGGTTCACCTTCACACCCCTCTAGAGAGCATATCCTTCCCTCTGCCTGTGTTACCCTAAAAGACAAGGGAGCTATATCTATTGATTGTTCCTGTTTTACCTTCATGACCGCATTGCGTTTTGGTTTGTAGAACTATGAGGGCTAAGAGGGCCAATCACCCCTACTCACCCTTGTACTCCTGCAAGGTGGAATCCAATTCGTCACTATTTGTCTAGTTTTGAACTGGCTTCAGCATCTCTCAATACTCTTTACTTCGGCTCTCCACTATTTGTTTCATGAATGTATATCTGATTGACGCTCTTAAGCCTCCTTGTCCATGGATAGCACAGTATAAATGATTAAAGTAGAGTAAAGTAAAGGCACAACGCTGCACTTCCATCATCCTTCTTCATGTCAGTAACATTCTTACTCTGGTGAAACCACCGCTTCTCACCATTGTCCGCCACTCGTCATTGCTGTCTGTCTGATGCCACCCTGATACAGGATCGTAACGCTAACAAGGCATATTCACTGAACACACAGTGGGGTAACACGGATCCCACCCTTGTCGCCACAATGAATGTAGCAGTGCACATCA
Organism: Ambystoma mexicanum; assembly: GCF_040938575.1. Taxonomy (NCBI): domain Eukaryota; kingdom Metazoa; phylum Chordata; class Amphibia; order Caudata; family Ambystomatidae; genus Ambystoma; species Ambystoma mexicanum. The sequence goes on along the minus strand of NC_090923.1, from coordinate 30,782,664 downwards.
ATGAATGACACGTAGCGGTGAAGTAAGTCTCTGACGCGGGTTAATGTCTGAGACAACAAGTCAGTATCCAGTTGCGGAGACCATCTGTCACAGAATACAGTTGATGTCCGAAACCACCATGGCCCAAACATTCTAACCCGAGCAAATGTTAGGTACATGTGAGATAGGCGGTACAACCAGTCCCTTGTTATGCTTCATTTTCATTGAAGTCCTTCCTCTTATTTTTTCTCTGCACATAACTTGATAGAAGTGTAGAGAAGGAGCCAAGTACCGCCACCTCAACCACCTTGCCCATATTACCTATATGTTGGGAGCCAGAGTGTGAAACACATTCAGTACCAGTGAAAATACTGATACCGAGAAGAATCCTGGAAGCAAGATTCCCATTGAGAAAGCCATACTTGCATTGGAGACAGTATGATGGCCATTAAATGAAATCCCGGAAAAAGCAGACAAATGACTGAAAGCAGATTGGTGATGTCACACAAAGCCAGAATGACGTACAGAGACAAGAGAATGTATGTATTCTATAAGGCATCAAGAAAGTATTGAAGATAAGTGACATCTAGGGGTCGAGATGAAGAGGGTTATGCTACATAAACAATGAAGATATCAAGTAATTTTGCATGTGTACAGATGCAAAGAAACGCAAGCAGATGAAGTATTCTTAAGGCTAGCTATGTGGTGAATAGATTGCGGCATGCACCAACGTATACATATATAGGAGAAAGTAAAGAATGAATAATTCCATTACGTGTTATAGCAGAGCTGGACCAGGAAAAAGGGCCTTTTCCAGTTTGTCGCAGTTGAAACGTAATGAAATTACAGAAGCGTATCTTAGAAGGGCAAGGCAGGATGAGCACCAAGAAGCCAAGGTCTTATGGGACTGGGATGAGCAGACTTTAGTTACAATAATGTGAAAGAATGAAACTCCTGTTCAGAAGTCATGGACGATGTCAGAGAAAATAGTGTTTTAAATGCACCAGAGCTCAAATTTGTGGTCTTCAGTCACGTGGAGGGATGAAGCTGGACAAACATGACCTACGCGGGGAGGCAGAGCATGCCTCTACTCTCCTGTATTCTCTAGAACAAGGAACATTTCCAAGGCTGAGTTCAAATGCTTAATTGACGTGCAGACCACTGAGGTGATGATAGATGATATGGTAATTGGTGGGAAGCTATGGTTATGACCAGCTCACCAGCACCTGGAAGTTCAGCCTGCGTGCTGCTAACATAGGTGGAAAAGTACTGACGGATGTAAGAGTGCCAACCAATTGTAGAGGGCTGTGTAATTAAGGGCCTTATATTGTGTGTAACCAATGGGACGTTGTGTATTTAGTGACGTTCATAGTGACCTGTTAGCCTGTTAGAGGGGAGGGCTTAGTTGCCGCACCTGATGTTAAGGAGTCTTTTACTTTCTTAGACTAGTATAGAACGTATACTTAGATGTTGCCTTAAACCCAATCACTTGCTCCAATAGGTTTTTGTAGTTTGCCACATATGGTGATGTCAGCTATGATGAGTTTTTGTTATAAAAGTAACTTTTTTTTAAGATGCTTTGTGTCACGCACTCCACTCGTCCCTCTGGGGGTCCCATTCCTCATCCCCGTGCCCCTAACACCCCTCGACCTCTTGCCCGGTTCCGGGACTCGCAGGTTCTCTCTTCGTCCCAGTTGCCACGGCGCTGATTGCCACAAAGCTTGGGTCGGCATGCTGTTTGCCCGCGGAGACGTCTGCCCCTTTGGTGTCTTCCGTGGCGGCTGCTAGACCGGCTTCTTCCGTGTCACATGACCACCACCTTCCGCTCACATGTTTCTGGACTACACTCACGTGATGCGGTCGCGGGTCATGTGACCAGGAGGAAATAGCAGCGCCAGTATTTAAACGGCTGTGTCGCAGTGCTTCGGTGCTTCACAGCTGTTTCCTCGGATTCCTGTATGGCGCTACTTACCTTCTGTCTCACCTTTTGGATCTTGACCTCGGATTTGTTTCACGGACTGGCAGCGGATAACCCTTGGCTCTGGTACTTACTTTTGGATCATCGTTACGACCATGGACTGCTTCACGGACTCCTACTACGTTCCGCCTTTCTTGTGCGGATTCTGGCATCAGGTGGGCCCGGCACTTGCAACGTTGCTGGGATCGCTACACACTGAAAAGAACAGCCTTGCTGGGTCTCGGAACCTTCCCCATAGGTACAACCGCTACTCCACAGACACCTTTTGGTAAGACCGTTCCACTTACTTGTTGATTGGTTGTTGGTTCTGTTTTGGCTTGATACTTAACCGGTGTTTCCTTTACAGTGGTTCGGGGTTCCACGAGTACCGCAGTTCCGGAAGAACATCTCCCACCTGTGGCCTCAAAGGCTGTACAGAGAGTGACTTTGATTCTCTCTGTGCGGCACTTGTCGACAGAGGACTCTTCGGCTACACGACAGTCAAGACACAACAGACCGTGAAGCCATACTGTTGTGTAGCTATGGAGGGAGCTGCGGATGACCCCTTGACCACTATGGTTCAGGCCATAACCATGTTTCATGCAGACATGGCTGCAGCAAATACAGCCATTCACAACGCTTGGATACCATCCAGAGTGCTAGACACCCTCTACCCTCAGATGTTGAATTTGGGGATACTCCACCAGGGCCCCCGCCCGTCCAGCCTCCCGTTCCACCCACTCCTAACTCCATCCCCGTAGTACTGCCCTCTCCTTTTCCTTTGGCCGCCCCTGAAAGGTATCATGGGGATCCCGTCAAATTCAGAACCTTCCTGAATCAATGCAAGTTGCATTTTTTGTGTAGACCCTTGGCCTTTCCGGACTCCACCTCCAAGGCAGCCTTTACTCTCTCTCATTTAGCAGGCACTGCTGCTGCCTGAGCCAATCCACTCCTGGAAAACAACAACCCAGCCCTTTACGATTTTGATCTGTTGGTCACTGAGATGTCCCGAGTGTTCGATACACACCATAAAGTCCAGTCCCGAGACCTGGAACTCCTGGACCTGGGGCAGGGTAGGGGGTCTTTAATCGAATACATTACTAAGTTCAACCAGCTTGCAGCCGAGACTTCCTGGCCCGAAACCAAAAAGGCTGTTGTGTATTATCGCGGCCTAAACAATGCCATGAAGGACTCCCTTGCGGTTGTTCCCTCCTTACTGACCTCTTACCATGATCTAGTCGATTTAACCCTGCAATTGGACGCCAGACGTTCTGAACGTAGGGCTGAGGCCGGTTTCATGCACACCACTGCCCCATCTCCTTCCACCTCGGCCCTCTCAAACACCAGTTCCAAACCCATGCAAATTGGGGGCATCAGGAGCCCGATCACACCCATAGAAAGGGAACGTAGGAGGGTGGACAATGCTTGCTATTATTGTGGTATAACTGGCCATTACATGAAGGAGTGTCCCCGTCGCCCAAAGCTGAAACCATCGGGTTTTCGGAGTGCTCGACCCTAGACTCGGGGACTGGCTTGAGCGCTCCTTGTCATACCTCGAACCCTGTGTTTGCTTTCGGTCGCATCCGACCCACATATGTGCAGGCCATTCTACAACCCACACCTGACATCACACACCCGGTTACGATTATCATAGATTCCGGGGCTACAGGTAATTATATGGACATCACGCTGGCCCAAACCCTGAATCTATCTCTTCTAGCCAAAACCCGGCCGGAACCAGCACAGGCAGTTGATGGGACTGCTCTGGTTTCCGGACCGATCAAACAACAGACCGCCCCAATGCTCCTGACCATACAAGCTATACACAGGGAGACCCTGAGTTTTGATCTCATTTCAATGCCCCAGTTCGGTGTAATATTGGGAATACCCTGGCTACGGGAACACAACCCCTTAATCGACTGGAAACAGGGTTCTGTGCATTTCGAATCCGATCTCTGTCAACACTTCTGTCTAACCGCAGCCACCAGCATTGAGACACCCGCTCAAGCATTGGGGGTCATGGCTCAATTATCTCTGGAGGATCCCGTTATTCCCTCCACAGAACACCACACGGTTGGACTGGTCTCCACACTCATTCCGGCCCAATACCAAGACTATCTGGAAGTGTTTGACCATGGTTCATCGGAAGTCCTACCGCCACATCGTCCGTACGACTGCCCGATAGATCTGGTTCCGGACAGCACTATCCCCACAGGTCGTATCTATTCCCTGTCTCCTACTGAGGATCTAGCCCTCAAGGAGTACATCCAAAAGTCCCTCCGTCTGCGCCAGATACGTCCTTCTACATCCCCAGCGGCGAGCCCCATTTTCTTCGTTCCCAAGAAGGAGGGTGACTTACGGCCTTGTGTGGACTACCGCAGACTCAATGCCATCACCAAGAAAGACCGTTACCCCATTCCACTAATCACGCCCCTGTTGGACCGTCTCACACACGCCACTGTTTTTACCAAATTAGACCTCCGCGGTGCCTACAATCTGGTTCGTGTGCGTCCCAGGGAAGAATGGAAGACCGCCTTTTGTACTCGCTATGGCTTGTATCAGTATACGGTCATGCCGTTCGGTTTGTGCAACGCTCCGGCCACGTTCCAGAGGTTCATGAATGACATTTTCTCTGACGTCCTGGATGTTTTTGTTGTGGTCTATTTGGATGACATCCTGATATTTTCCCAGACCATGAAGGATCACGTACAGCATGTCAGGGAAGTTTTGTCTCGCCTACGGACGCACTCCTTGTTTGCCAAACCTGAGAAGTGCCAGTTCCATGCCGACTCCGTAGAGTTTCTTGGTTTTCACATCTCATCTGGAGGGCTAGCCATGAACAACTCCAAGGTTCGTGCGGTGTTGGATTGGCCGGTCCCCGATTACCTGAAGGCGCTCCAGTCTTTCCTTGGCTTAGCTAACTTTTACAGGCGGTTTATCTCTGGGTTTTCTTCTTTGGTGGCTCCCCTCACTTCCCTGACTAGTCCTCGCACACCCTTTCTATGGACGGACACACATCAACAGGCCTTCGAGGCTTTAAAGACAGCATTCACTACTGCCCCTATCCTGCAGCACCCGGACCCAGAACTGCCATTCATGGTGGAGGCTGATGACTCATCCTTTGCCCTAGGTGCTGTATTGTCACAGACTTGCCCTACCTCTGGTCGTCTTCACCCTGTGGCCTTCCATTCCCGTAAATTCACAGATGCCGAGTCCCACTATACCGTGACCGAAAAGGAACTACTGGCGGTCATGGACGCATTCCGCGTTTGGAGGCATCACCTCTTGGGTGCTAAGCACCGTGTCATGGTTTATTCCGATCACCAGAACTTACAAGACCTGGCATCCCTGAAGTGTATCAACAGCAGGCAGGTCAGGTGGCATCTCTTCTTTGCGGTTGGACAGATCATGGTTTGATGGCTCTGCATGAAGCTTGATGGAAGGTCAGTCTATAGTGTTTGCATTGGACAGATCATGGTTTGATGATTCTGCATAAAGCTTGATAAAAGGTCACTCTATGGTGTTTGCATTGGACAGATCATGGTTTGATGACTCTGCATAAAGCTTGATGGAAGGTCAGTCTATGGTGTTTGCATTGGACAGATCATGGTTTGATGATTCTGCATAAAGCTTGATAAAAGGTCACTCTATGGTGTTTGCATTGGACAGATCATGGTTTGATGACTCTGCATAAAGCTTGATGGAAGGTCAGTCTATGGTGTTTGCATTGGGCAGATCTTGGTTTGGTGGCTTCTAGGAAATCATGGAAAGGTAACACTACATGTTCATTCTTTCCTACCCTGAATTCTCGTTCATCTGATTGCTGTTCCTCCAGGATGTTTATTTGTGCTTCCAAGAGAACAGGTTTATTAAACTTGAACATCACTGAGTTCATAGTGGCTTCCCTCAAAGTTGACTTTCGGGGTACCTCTCCTCGGGCAGATTGGCAATCTGTGCCGCCTACACCTTTCATGCATCTCCTTTGATCTGCTTGTGGTCTCCAGGGTTGTTGCTTATTTCCTATGCGCAGGTGTTGACTCTAGTTTCAACATTGTCATCCCTGCATTGGTAACTTTAAATTAGGGGACAGTTTGTCGGATAATATCTTTTTCCCTCTTGCAGATCCCTTTCCTTGTTGTTGGGGATATTTTGTGTCATTGATGCCTGCACTTTGTCTTCCAAGTACCAATAAGAGCATCCTTGTGCTTTCTGTGTTGAGAACTCAATAACAGGCTTGTGAAAAACCCCACTTATACTTTAAAGTTTGGGGCAAAGAACGATTAGAAGAACTATTAGGTGAGTTCATTGAAATAGTATTTGAATACCAACATAGTGTTAACAGCAGTTTCTTTGCAAGCTGCCCTGCCTCTATCTCACAAATCAAGTAATGACCCTGCACCATTTTGGCCATGGTCATTTTCAGCAATTACCACTATGGCGGCACGTTACTGTGTCAAGAAGCGTACATGCTAACACGGTTATTGATGACCTCAGATCCGGTTATCACAGAACAGACATGCGTCAGCATCTGCCACTGACTTTGTGTGAAGAATCCACTGGCCAGTCTGTAGTATTGACCTTTTAGGCCCTACAGCATTTTCAATCTGGAATCCCAATGTGTCAGCACTGCACTCTTCAGCAGGTGATGTGGCGACTGGTGGTAAAATGATGCACTGCATTTGTGGCACTGTGATACCTGGAGAAGTGTGTGGAGATCTTCAGCACCATGCCATTAGGGCAGCAAGAACATTAAAACCCTTGCCATCCACCACAACAGGCAGTTGTAACTTTCTGAGACTTTGCCACTGTCCCTTTACCTTCTTCATTGTCTCCCAAAAGTCAAATTGTCTGTGGATGTTGCGTTGAGATCCTTTACATAGGCACTAAACTTTGCTTCTGTGGGTCGCTGCGCCAAGTCCTACGATTATGGTAATGGGCTCAGAAGTGGTAGGAAGCTCAAATGGGCAATGAGTCCAGTTATGGCATCTATGGATCTGTCAAATGAAAGATCCTCACATGAAGATCCTGGTAACCTTGATGTTAATTTTGATGCCATTCAGGAAGCGGTAGTAAATTATGAATATAGAGAACATAGTCTCAATAATTTGCCTCTGCCTTCAGGTATGATTGAGGAAGGTATTGTAATTCCGAATGCCTCTATAAATGTTGAAGTCCAGTGTATGAACGATGAAGGGGCAGTAACCTTGAATGCCTCAAAAATTGAACTACTACAGAGTATGAATGAGGAAGGTGGGGCAACCTTTGAAGCATCTAAAATTGATCAGATGCAGAGTATTAATTGGGAGAGTGCTCTATTAAAGGATGTTCTTAAAACTGGATATCGAGCCTCCTCTAATCTTGCTTCCTCACCGATTAAATATAATGTTAAAGAGGTAAATGAATTTAATGTGCTCTTAGTATGGCTCCTAGTGAGTCAGAGTTAGATGAGTGGATGCACAGTAAGCTTGATTCTGGGAATCGTAATAATACAGCGATGGGAGGCTTGAATGACTGTTCTATTCTTGGTCCCATCATTGAGATGGAAGTGAGTAAGAGAATGGGATTCTCTATGGGGCCATCTACTCCAGTCTCAAATAGAATGATGGGCAGAGGGGACGTTCACATGTTTATCTTACCAACCCATTTTGGCCACAGCTGTCACTCTTTTGCAGGAAATTTGAGTGAGGATGGTGACTATGGTGGTAAAACTCGTATAGGAGACAGTCTTGAGGGTAAAACCTTGCAGAATTGTATAAGGCCACTAGTAACTAAGACAAATCCCTACATGGACCCTAATGAACAAATTGAGCAATTTGAAGAGAAGACAGGTATGAGTTCTAAAGTGGTCAATTGTGACGATGCCAGAGTGGATGAGGAATTGGATTTGCGTGCTCGTGATGCCCCAGGCTTTGGTATGGATTTCCCAGTTCTTACAAGGATATTGGACCAATTAAATGAGGGACATGAAAGAACGCATTGTGATTTAATTGATTTGAGAGCAATTATAACTGAGCTCCTGTGTAGGGTTAATAAAGTAGAGGGGTGCTGTTTACCTGTGATGCAGTCTCCAATCTAGTCTATAATAAAAACAGATTACCTTTCAAAGACTGCTATACACAAACTCCAGGAGTGGGAAGAAAGGACGGAGAGAGCGATATTTCATCGTCCCTACACATGTGACCTGAACATGGTGGACAGTGCCTATTCATTCGAGCTAGGTAGAGATTGCTGCTTCCACCGGATTGAATACTGGGAGATACAAATATAACATAGGTTCAAAGACAAATGTTCTGTCTCATGGCTTAGGAGATCAGAGAAGGTAACTTATTGGGAGCACACAGCCCTTTCGGAGTCATTCCCATCACCTTGAGTGTTGCGCTTGGCTTGGTACCTATCCAAGGCTCCAAGGATGAGAAGGCCCTATCTGTCCAATCCCTATTCACCTTCTCTGATGAGTGTATACAACGTTGCACTGGCCAACCACCTTTCACTAACCTGCAACTTTGTATTTAATACTTTCGGGGCTGGTCTCAGGAGGAGCCACCAAATATGGTTACTCAATGGGTGCACTAAGACCTACAGAAAAGTTTATGTAGCTCGACTTACTGACCCATCTCGTCTCACATTAGGTTTTCTGGGATTTCATTGCATTTTGTGATGTAACTAGTGAACAAAACCAGCTGACAACCACCAAGACACTGAGAGTGTGTGTGGAGAACATTATGTTGTTCATGCTGCAATCCCTGTCATTTGAATGCGTAATAAAGACTGTTGATCTTTGCTTTATGGCTGGGTCTTCCGTTCTTGGAGCAGGGGATTTCCAGGACCCTGTTCCTCTCGGTACATCGAAAGGCTGCCAATAGTCCCCTAGCCGCTTTTACATTACAGTACAATCAGAACACTTAAAGCATTCTGATATCCTAAAAAGCTGAACTATTGATGTGCCTTGTGGCCCCTCAAGAAGAAAGTCAGAGGTTAACCAAAATAAATTACTTTACTGTGATATGACTTCCAGAGACACAATCCTCTGGTGCTGCTTCCGCCCTCAGAATTCCATCTGGATGAAAAGAGCTACCTGGCCATGCAACTCCAGAAGTGCCATCTAGGAATAGTGATTGGGAATATGCTGGTAAGTGACTGCTGTGTGGGGGATTGCCGCTGATTATGTAATATGATTCTGTACCCAGATACGTGCTTTGCGGGCCCTTAGCGATGAGATACCCAAGACCATCAGAACCTTCCCTTGGCACAGAGCTTGCTTACACAGTGCACGTGGCCACATGCCACCAATGCATGTCCTTCTTGACATTTCACACTGTGAATTTGCGTTATGGGCTGAAACATGACCCACGCTTATCTGGTCACATGTGTACCCTTCATGCGCTTTGCGAAGCTTCTTGTGGTGGGGTGCAGTAGTGGGAAAAGTGAACCCAAAAATTTGATTCCACCTAGCATGCAATAATTCAATTCAAATCCACTCCATGAAAACAAGATTATTGGTGTTATGAATAACAACCATTGTAGTTGTGTATTTAATTGTTTAACCTTTACAAAAGAGTGAGAAAAACAAAAATTATTATATATTTCCCATACCGCGAATACCTGGATGGCTCATGTCGGGCCCTGGAGATGTTGCCCGGTTTGTGACGCGGTGGCGCTTTTCTTCCTCTATGAAAACTTTGGAACAATGTGGATGGATTGAGACTCATTCCGCCACGTGATCAAAAACAGGTGATAAAAAACTTCCACTGAAAACTAAAGCTGAATAAAATGATCACGGGTTCATGCGCAACGCCAGTGTTATCTGAAAGGATTCAGAAAGATACCCGGGTTTGCACTGTCTCCTCAAGGACATCAAAATGATGTAGGACCACAACAACCAGTCTATAGATTTGTTTACATTTGTAGGTTGCAGCTTCTGTGAAAATTGTACTGAATACAATTCCTTTTGTTCCAATGTAAGTTCTTGGGTGTTGTTCTTCTGAACAGTTTCTGCCTTTTAATACCAATCTGCAAGAGGTTTGGGGGGTTTGTAAGATTGGATGCATTTATACCGACATGGTTTGAATGTGATTGTCATACATGTTGGTGGGGGAAAACATGGGTCTTCTTTTATAGAATTGGAACAGAATGAACAGGGGGCCTAGTTGTCACTGAGCAACGGCATAGAAATGTAAGTGCATATTTTAGATAAACTGAGCACAGATAGACAGTATCTGCAATTTAATGGCTCAATCGTCGTTCCATGCTCCGTGTCTAAAATGTATTCTTAGTATCAGTGGTGGCAGCCAAGATGTGTAGTGCCTTTGCCCCAGGAGAGGCAGCACCATCTCTAGATTAGTTATCATCACTGTTTGTATCGTGTCCCAGAGGGGAAGTGAGGAATGCATGGCTTCATCTTTTGCTCAACGTGAGTGGATGCAGTTTGCTCCTCTCCTCCTTCCATGCCATATGAAGAGTACTGAACCTATCCCACTGTCAACTTCTCTTAATGCGTCACAGAGTATTGTTTCACACCAAAGAACAAGTTACTTACCAACTGTAACGTTCTTTCGACTGGATGTTCCTCCCACGTATTCCTCATCTTGTGATATTCGTTATCGCCAGCGTCGCTGCTCTGGAAAAAAAATTTCGGCAGAGGGCGCTGGGCTCGAAGTCATGGCGTCAATTGTCCCTCGACGGGCTCCGTATCATGTTGACGTCACTGTTGGCATAAATAGCTCGAACCGTGCCCGTTGGCTTTAGTTCTGTTTTTCGAGGAAATAGTCGTGGAACACCCAGGCGTGTCTTGTGACTGATAGGCCCATCGTCAGAGGAAAGTGTAAGAAACGTAAACTGTACTGCGGGGTATGCTGGGAGGGTCGATGAGGAATACGTGGGAGGAACATCCAGTCGAAAGAACATTACAGTTGGTAAGTATCTTGTTTTCCGAATGGATTGTGTCCTCCCACGTATTCCTCATCTTTTGATAGACTCCCATAGCAGTGGTCAATTTGGAGGTTGGAGTACTAGTTATTGTTTTCATAGACGGAATGAAGTACCGCCCTGGCAAATAAACCCTGATTGAGGGAGGAGGCATCTAAGCAGTAATGCTTGATGAAGGTATGCATTGATGCCCATGTTGCAGCCGAGCAAATATCTTTTGCAGGGTCTACCCTCTTCAAAGCCGCAGAAGTAGCCATTCCCCTAGTGGAATGGGCCCGTAGCCCATCTGGTGGGTCTCTTCCTGCTAATCTGTAGCATTCCAGTATAGCTAGAATGATCCAGCGGGATATGGTTTGTATTGTCACCGCCAACCCCAATTTCCGACCTGTATAACACACAAAGAGTTGGTTATCTTGACGTAATTTTGACATTCTTGAAATGTAAAAACTGAGGGCCCTTTTGGGGTTCAGTCTATGCAGTCTCTCCTCTTCTTTACCCAAATGAGGAGGATAGAATGTTGGTAAAATGATTTTTTGTGACAAATGGCAATCAGAAACTACTTTCGGTAAGAAAGATGGTTTAACCTTAAGAACTACCTTGTCCTTGTAAAAAGTAGTATATGGCGGTTTGCATGAGAGAGCCTGTAGTTCACTAAACCTGTGGGCTGATGTTAAGGCTCAAGAAGGACAGTCTTCAATGTTAGAAGCCTCAAGGGACAGGAGTGTATTCAAAAGGAATACAAGTTAGACATTTAAGAACTAGGTTTAAATCCCAAGTTGGGACATGAAACGGTACTGGTGGGTATACATTGGTAAGTCCTTTCAGGAACTGAATTATTAATGGAATTTTGAAGTAAGAAACTTCTTCTGAGGAGCGCTTGAAAATGGACAGCGCAGCAAGACATCCTTTAATTGTTCCGATCTGGAGCCCCAGATTGGCTAGATGCTATAGGAAAGAAAGCACCATTGGGGTGCCACATTGAAAAGGGTCTAGATCCTTATCTTTGCACCAGTTACTGAATTTGTTCCAATGACACCGGTACTAGGATTTTGTTGCTGGCCTTCTGGCCGAAAGCAAAATGTCCATTACGTCGTCCGAAAGGTCCCAATCCCTGTATCTCAACCTCTCAGAAACCATGCGTGAAGGTTGAGTGTCTTGACCTCTGGATGGAGAACCGACCTTCCTCTTGCGAGAGAAGATCCTCTCTTTGCGGAAGATGTATTGGAGGGCAGATAGACATGTCCAGACGGTCTGGGTACCACGTCCTCCAGGCCCAATCCAGGGCAATTAGGATCATGGTTTTCCTGAACTTTCTTAACCTCCTGATTACGTGAGGAATCACGGGGACTGGAGGAAACACGTACAGTAGGGGGAACTCCCAGTCCACCACGAACGCCTCTCCTAGAGCTCCTCTCGGGGGGAATTCCTTTGAGCAATAATGTTCACACTTCCGGTTTACCTCTGTCACAAACAGATCCACTTGAGGGGTTCCCCAAAGGGTGAAGATCTCCAGAAGGACTTCCTGAGCTAAGTCCCACTCGTGGGACACCGTGCTCTGCCTGCTCAGAGCATCTGTCGCCGTGTTCTGCTCTCCGGCTAGGTGAACGGCTGATAGAGAGATACCTTCCCGTATTGCCCAGAACCAGAGCTCCATTGCTTCTCTGCACAGTGGTAGTGATCCTACGCCTCCTCTTTTGTTGAGGTAGTACATGGCCACTGTGTTGTCCGTCATTATCAGGACATTCTTTCCTTGTACAGAGGGCAGGAACGCCTTCAGCGCTAGTCTGATTGCCCTCAGCTCCAACAGGTTGATGTGTAGTTTGGACTCCGATGGAGACCAACGACCGCTGATTGTCAGATCGTTGGTATGAGCTCCCCACCCTGTGAGTGAGGTGTCCGTTACTACTGTTATGGTTGCCAAAAGGATTCTCCTTTGAGGATGTTGTCGATGCAAGCCCACCATGGTAGATTCTGAGCAACAGCGCTCGGGACTTGCAGAAGATCCGACATACTCACCGAGAACTGGGACCACTGAGTTCTGAGGGCCCACTGAAGGGATCTCATTCTCAATCTGGCCTCTGGCATCAGAAAAATGCAGGATGCCATGAGGCCGAGCAACCTCAGAAAATCGAAGGCCGGCAGATGCTGGGCTTTCTGGAATTTTGTTACCATCTGCAGAATATGCAGAGCTCTTATCTCGGGAGGCGAGGCTTTGCCCGAGGAAGTGTCCACAATTGCTCCAAAGAAAATCTGGAGTTTTTGGGATGGTATCATGTGGGACTTCTTGAAATTGAGGGAGAAGCCCAGATTGTGAAGGAAGTGACAGGTGATCGACAGATGTTTTTGAGCTTGTTCGGGAGAACGTGCTCTGATCAACCAATCGTCCAGGTAGGGGTAGACGTGAAGCCCCCCTCTCCTGAGATTCGCTGCCACTACCGCCATCAGCTTGGTGAAAACCCTCGGGCGTGTGTCAGCCCAAATAGCAGAAGTCGAAACTGATAGTGAGAACCGCCAACTGCAAACCTCAGGTACTTTCTGTGCTTGAGATGGATTGGCACATGAAAGTAAGCATCCTGAGGTCTAATGAAACCAACCAGTCTTGAAGTTGGAGAGCCTGAAGGATCTGAGAAAGGGTTACCACCTTAAACGTGTCCTTCCTCAGGAACTTGTTCAAGTTTCTTAAGTCAAAGATGGGTCTCAGTCCTCCGTCCTTTTTTGGGATGAGAACCCTTGTTCATCTCCGCCACAGCTACATGTTCTATTGCACCTTTCTCTAGCAGGGCTACAATTTCCTGCAAAAGGAGTGGGTCTGGAATTTTGGCCGAGTTAGCTCCTGGTGGATGATTGTGAGGCCTTTTTAGAAAGGGAAGGCAGTAACCTTGAGCTTCTGTTTCCAGTGCCAAGCATCTGAAGTAATGCCCCGCCTTTCTTTCAGATGCTGAGAGATTCTGCCTCCCACTGGTGTTTTGTATTATAAGGCCTCAGAGTGATTTGGAGGCGGCTGCAGGAGCGACTGAGGGTAAAGATGCTGTTCCTGAAGATGGCTTTGCAGTCTTTCCTCGTCCACCACGAGTGACATTTCTTTTGCCCCTTTGAAAAGCCTGTCCTCTTCCTCTACCAAAAGAAGAGTAGTACCGAAAAGGATGCCCCCTCCAGGAAGATGAGCCCGAATAGGGTTTCTGAGGTTGTCGCATGGAGGCACTAAGGGATTTAGCTGCCGCTTTTGAGGTCTGCAGTTTTTCTAGGCTCTCATCAGCCTTAATACCAAACAGCCTCAAGCCATCAAAACCCGACTTTCTCAACCACGCAAATCTGCGTAGCTCTGTGCTTGATGCCATGGATCTGCTAATATTTTCAGCAGTATCCAGTCCAGACTGGAGACAGTCCCCATTGCCTCCTTGCCGTCTTTGACAATATTCAGGAAGCCTTCCCTTTCCTCGCCCTCCGGAATATGTTCAGCAGCCGCCGAAATGAATTCCCACAGCGTGTGTGTGAACCTGGCCAGGGAACAGGTGAGATTGGTTGACTTTAACGCCATGCTACCCGAAGTAAAAACTTTACGGGCCCAAGCATCAATCTTCTTATCCTCTCTATCCGGAGGTATGGATGGATATGCAGTTTGTCTCAAAGTAGTTGCAGACTGAATAACCAGACTTTCTGGAGTGGGATGTCTATTCAGATACTCGGGATCAGAAGTAGAAGTTCAATACCTCTTAGGAAAATTGCTGTTGACCGCTGCAATGTTTCCCAGTTCTTTTCCAATGTTCTCTGAAGCGCCCTATGGAAGGGGAGAACTGGAGCTTTCTTGGGGCCCTGAACAATAATGTCCGTCATATCGTCCTGTTCAAAAGTGGGTGAGGCTCTACCCCAGCCCATATATTCTACCACTCTGTTCATTAAACTCCTGTACCCTGAATCTGCATGTTCTGCCGGGTCAGGTCTTACAAACTCCAATTCAGGTGACGTGTCAATGCCACTAGCAAAATGCAGAGTCTCGCACAGGTCTCTCATTTTAGATTCTGGGTCTATAAGTTCCTCTGGAACTTGTCTAGGGCCATATTGCACTCCAAAAGGAGAGATTCCTCATCCTCAGAGCCCGTTTCTTCAAATATTGAAGACATAGGGCCTCATTACACGGATGGCGGTAGGGATTTAACATTACCGGTAATGGAATACCGGTAACGTTAAATGCCCATGCGGATTACGACCCGGCTCACCGCCGTTAGCGGCACCGCTAAGTACGGTGCCACTAATAGCGGTCAGTCCGCGTGCGCGCGACCCGCCATCCCGTAAATAACGACATGCCGCTAATAGCACACCATCACAAGGCAAGTACACATGGCAATAGCGGCATGGTAAATCCCCCAAAACCCCTTACCGGCATGGCGCTAATACCGCCATCGCGAGCCACCCGTTAAAAGAACTAAGCAGTGTTAACACCTGCCACAGGTGGCCAAAATCAGCACAGGTGGAGGCAATGGAGACTGTGGCTGCTCAAAAGAAGCACACCACACCCCTTCCCACACCAAGATGGTTCCAATACTGGCAGAATTACATGGCCTGGAGGACCTGATTGCAGCGCTGCTGCTACAACAACAGGCAGCACAGAGGAGAGCCAGGAGGAGGAGGAGGGCTAGACAGGCACAGCAAGCACCACCACGCCACCTAATCATACCACAGAGGCACCCACCAATTCCCCGGATCAGAGCCAGTCCATTTAACCTAACACCTGAGCAGATACACACTCTGTACCGTCTGGAACGGGACACCATCACCAGCATCGTGGACATGATACACAACGACATTGTGAGCCTCATAGATATCCGAACTGCCATCCCCCCTCTACTCAAGGTGGTGACAGTGCTCCACTTCCTGGCCATCGGAACCTACCAGCATACAGTGGGACAGATGCATGGCATCTCACAACCAGTATTCTCGCGCACGCTGAACCAGGTACTCGATGCCCTCCTGAAGCATGCACCCGAACACATATCCATGCCACGGACGGCCCAGGAGATTGCAAACACCAAAGTTGGCTTCTATACACTGGCAGGCATCCCAAGTTGCATTGGGGCCATTGACTGTACCCATGTGGAATTGGTGGTCCCACATCACAATGAAGTAGTCTACCGAAACAGGAAGCAATTCCACTCCATCAATGTCCAAATGGTATTTGACGCCAACAAGATAATCACACATTGCTGTGCCAGATTTCCAGGATCTACCCATGATTCCATGGTCTTGCGGAACTCAACTATCCCCCGCTACATGGAGCGACAAATGGGACAACGTTCGTGGCTACTTGGTGAGTAGCAGGCCAAGCACATGGCAGTGTGATTGGGGGGGGGGTAGATAGATACTCCAACTGGGGGTGCATTGGGGGTGGGTAGATAGATACTCCAACTGGGTGTAGCCTGTAGTCCGTCACCCAAATGCACATACAGATGTACGCAAATGTCCATCTGGGAGGGCAGCAACGTACTTGAGATGAACGGACATGCAAGTATATGCTACACAACACAGCTGACAATCCAATTCTAGTAACATCAAACATCAATCCTCATCCACATTGCACGACACTCCACGCCACGAAATACACAAATGTCATCCATGCCGTCAACATAGTCATGCAGCATTCCTACAGCACAACATCAACAATGCATTGTGCCCTTCGATGCATGCGAAGGGATACCCCCTAGCCATGGCAATGCACCACGAACCCATGGCACCACTGAAGTGATGCCTCTCAGCATGGCAACAGCAATGTTGGAAGGACAGTACCCCACCAGTGTGGTACCAAATGTGCCTGGCCACAGGGACACCTATGACCTGGCCTCACCCAGAACATGTCAATTACTGTTGGCGGCATCAATGGGGCATGTCTACTTGCAGGCTTACGCTCACCTTTGCACAAAGCAGTTACACAGACCATTTTCATTTATGCAGTTGATTGTGTACATGAATCCCAATGATAGGACAAAGTATGTGATATGAACAGGCCACACTTGTGTTAAAAAGTAACAGGACCCCATTCCTTCCCCCATATAGGTGATGCCGGCTATCCCCTGAAGAGGTGGCTCCTCACACCTGTACGGAACCCACAGAACAGGCACGAAGAAGAATACAATCGTGCACATACCCGTACCCGCCTCGTGATCGAGCAGACTTTTGGACTTTTGAAGTCACGGTTTAGGTGCATTAGCAGGTCTGGTGGCGCTCTCCTGTATGGCCATGATAAGGTGGCAAAGATCACCATGGCATGTGTCATCCTGCACAATATGTGTATCAGACGGAATGTGCCACTGCCCCCTGACGTTGAAATGGAGGCACCTGATGAGGATGATGATGGGGATGAGGATGGAGGTGAAGGGGATGCAGGTCATGCAAGAGGGGATGGCCAGGAGGGACGTGCTGTGAGACAGCATTTGATCAACCAAATCTTCTGAGCAACATGTATTCGTACTGTGACCTGTATATGGCTGGTGATGCACTGGTGTCTGTTTGCTAGCTCACAATGGACCTTGGCGTCAATAAATTGCACGCACACGATGAAGGAGTCCAGGCCTGTGTTTTGCTCAAACAGTGTATTTATGAACTGAAACAGAAAAATGTGCAAGTCCCCAATCATCCCACCACCCTTCGCCCCACCCCCCACAACTGTCCCATCACACCCTTCCCCCCACCCCCCACAACTGTCCCATCACACCCTTACCCCCACCCCCTACACCTGTCCCATCACACCCTTCCCCCCACCCCCCTCAACTGTCCCTTAATGAGTCTCCAACAATGTTTGCATCCAGGCATGCACACAGGGGAATGGACATTCACACCCTATTGGTCATTGGCAGGACCAGCATTTGGGGGCTGGCTGGAGATGCGCCTGGTGGTGCGTGCAG
Source organism: Ambystoma mexicanum (assembly GCF_040938575.1). NCBI lineage: Eukaryota > Metazoa > Chordata > Amphibia > Caudata > Ambystomatidae > Ambystoma > Ambystoma mexicanum. The sequence goes on along the minus strand of NC_090923.1, from coordinate 30,764,907 downwards.
AGCATCTGAGTGGGCTTGTCTTCCGCGAGCTGGTGGACGAAGAGGTGGCAGACTGTCCCGGTGCTGGTGGTGGTGGGAATTGGCGGTCCATTGCATCCGCAATGCGTGTGAGCACCTCCCGGATGCGTATGAGCTCCCCACACAGCCTGTCTGTGCACGACTCCATCCCCTCCCTGGAGTGCCTGGATGTCTCCCCAAGCTCTGCCCTGAGACGGGCAGCCTCCTCGACATGCTGACCAACCAGCACAGTGAGAGCCTGTTGCCGCTGGATGATGCTGGCCAGGTCAAGGGCAGTGTCGGGCTGTGGGGGTGTGGCTGCTGCGCATTCTGATTCTGGCCGGTGTACAGATGTAGGCTCCGGGGGTCTACTGAAGGTCTCCATGGTCTTGTCACCAGTGACGTTGGAGCCAGGTGTGTGTTGGGGTGATGGCTCTGGGGTTCCAGCAGGGCTTGGGGTGTGCATGGCCAGGTCGAGATCTGTAGGCTCATCCACATCAGACAATGGGGCAATGGCTGCCGGATCTCCTGCCGAACTGGCTGCAGCTGAGGGTGGACCCTCGGTGGCTGTGATTGGAGGGGGGAGTGAACCTCCAGAGGCGGGGCAGTAGGGTTTGGCATGCCACTGGCAGTGGCGCTCAAACAATGTTTTGAACGCTATAAATGGAGCCTTGAGCCTTTTCCCCTTGATGTCGTTGGGGCGTCCTCACTGGGCTATGGCCTTTTTTTCTTCTGCATAGGGGGTGCCTGGGATGCTTCCTCGTTGTCTGTATGTGACCCTGTCAGGGACAAGAAGGGGGATGTCATTGGTTATGGTTCAATGTACTCAATGCAGGCTACATCATGAATTCAGTTGGGGACGTTTGGACTTCATTGTGAAGGATGCAGGTGATGTGTCATTTCAGTGGCTCATCTATGCAGTGTTGTGTGTGACACTTGGCTCTCTTGATGTGTGCATGTGTGTGTGTTTGGGTCTGGCACTGACATGGGCAGGGTGGGATGCATGTGTGGATGTTTGGCCATCCATGAGGTGATCCAGGGCTGACATTTGTGGGGACCTGTACATTCACATTGCATGCTTGCATCAGTGCACTTACCTCCATCAGAAGTGTCTGCCATGCCATGCTCCATCCTCCCAACTCCCTCAATACATTCGACTCCGATGAGGTTGGCGCATGTCTCCTCCCACTCCTTTAACTTGATTGGCGACCCAGATCCGCCAGTGGTGGCAGTCTTATGATTCTCTGCCAGGATCATTCCGACCCGGAGTCTCAGGTCATCCCATCTTTTCCTGCACTCATGTACAGTGCGCGTGCTGCTGCCCACAGCACTCACTTTTGTTGCCACTTCGGCCCAGATAGCCTTTTTCTTAAGGAGGGTCTCCCGCTGCATGTCATTTGCGAAGACCACTGCAGCATTGTCCGATAAGGTCTGAGTCAACATGAGTAACTCCTCAGTAGAGAACTTTTCCTTCCGCTGGCGGTCTGTGGTTTTTTTAAGTGCCTTGGGCATGGTAACGGTGTTGCAATGGATCTCAGACAGCAAGGTAACACAAACAGGTCCAGGGGGCAGAGGATGGCAATGGATTGTGTTTTTAAAGATGGCCGACGTGCTCTTTCCCGTTCCTGTGCGATGACGCTTTTTCCGGTTCCGGTATTTAACTGTCACCGCTATCTGCACTGTCGAGGAAGACGGTAAGTGACTTTTGGGGGAGTTTAACGGCAAGGCAGCATTACCGGCATGGCGCAATGCTCGTGTCCGCGTACTCGTAATGGTACGCTATTAGCGACCTCCTGCAAGGGCGGACACGTTAAGGGCGCCATGCCGGTAATTTGCGGATTTTACCGCACAAAGTGTAATGAGGCCCATAGACTTTAAAAAGTCTGATTTCGGTAAGGGTGTAAATATCCTCTCTTCCTCCTGTTTTTTCTTCGAAGGAATGGAAGGATTCTTTGAAGGTGTCGAAGGAATCTTCGACGACCCAGATGAAGTCTTCGAGAAAAGCGTCAAAGACATTTTAGGCTTCGATGTCGAAGCTGTCGGCGCCGATGAAGTTGTGGATGTTTTCGACAACTTCTGTTTTTTATGAGGTGTCATTGAAACACTCGACTCTCGAGGATTCCTCGACGATTTCTCAACTCGAGTTCTAAAGGTTTCAACCTTACTACTGGGTCTTACCGCAGTAGTTCCCGACTTCCCTGTGTCATCCAATGGGGTTTCTTTGAGGTGGTTGAGGCCGCATTCTCAAAGACCTCCATCATCTTTCTTCTAAAAACCTCCCATTTTCTTGGGGAATCCGATTTAGTAGGGCATTGAACCAATTTGGTCGATGTATCGGATGATGCTGAAGGAGATCTATGTCTCCTTTCAACTTTTTTAGAAGATGACGATCGCCTTGATCTACTACGAGATTGGGATCTCTTAGAGTGTTTCTTGTGACATTCCGATTCTTTTGAATCGGACGATTTTTTTTGTCTTTTCGATGAGGCCTTCGAAGTGGCCTTCGACGCCTCCCGCCCCACCGCTAGTTTACCTTTCCTCTCACAGAGGGCATTCTCTGTCATCGACTGACAGTAGCCACAGTGGCCGGTTCGATGATCTGAACCCAGGCACCAAAGACAGATGCGGTGAGGATCAGTGATTGACATCTTCGAACAGCAGTCGATACACTTCTTGAACCCAGTTTTGGGTGTAGAAGCAGATGATGATGACATTTTCTGACAGAAAATCTCAAAGGGCGCCATTCTCGAGAGTGGAACTGAAGCCAACGGACGCGGCTCGAGCTATTTATACCAACAGTGACGTCAACATGATACGGAGCCCGTCGAGGGACAATCAACGCCACGACCTCGAGCACAGCGCCCTCTGCCGAAATTTTTGTTCCGAAGCAGCGAAGCCGGCGATAACAAATATCACAAGATGAGGAATACGTGGGAGGACACAATCCATTCGAAAGGGGCATTCTCATGACAGAGTGGCACATCTTCTGATTGGCCACACATAGCTTGCTCAATTTGGACATCTTCACAGTTTACAGCAACTGGTGTGGCCGTGGTGAAACTCCCACATGCCACACAGAGGTTTCTGCCTCTATCCCCGGTGTGTTTGGGAGCTTCAGCCATGTTAAGAATAACTTGAGGTACTCGCGTCAATCAAGCCCCTCCCTCAATTGATCGCTACTTTCTGCACCCTCATGCAGCGCCTGTCAATCAAATTAGTGCCATTGATTCACAGATCTTCCAGACATAATCATGTGTGTTTGTCATGTGTGTCCTTCTTTCACAGCAACTTCTAACTTATTAAAAAGCTCTATTGCAGTTCTAATTCCAACTCTGTTATAATTCAATTAATATCCTTCTTTGGATTAAAAAGAGGTCTACTGTAGACCTACTTAAATGTATTAATAATCTATCTCTGATTGCATTTCAATACTACTGTTATGTAGTTTCCTTACTTATAAAAACATCAATTTGTTTGCTCAAGCCAGTTAGTTCCAGCAGCAATAGCTTGATAAGTTGTGTTAACTGAATGCAATATTTGGAAGAATATGAATTATGCAAAATGTCAACAAATTATGTATGTATTTACTCATTTGAAAAAATGAAACATTACCTTCCCCTTTGAAGAATTTCTCCAGAAAGTGCTCAAAATTTGGTGATGGTATCAATGAATGCCAGAGAGATTCAAAGTAGTAAAATGAAACCATAACATCTTTGGGATTTCTGACAACGTAGATCACCTATAATAACACATATTAGAATATGAACATAAGGTAAATATTACAATTGCTCATTTTTATGACAGAAAATACATAGTGCGAGGCATATTTTATCCTCCAATTTGAAACCATTTCATTCATATGCCGGCTGATCTGGATTTTCATCACTACAATATCAATTAGCCATGACCTGAAAATACTGTCAAACATATCCTTCCATTCATGGTAAATAATGGGCCAATCAAAGTTTAGTTCTGCAAACATTGTGGAGGATCTGTTTGAAAATATTGCAGGAGAAAGCTGGCAATTCCCTCTGATTCACCAAGACTGATGGCACTGTGACCTCTGTGTGTATGTCAGGGTTGGATCCCGGATGGCTCGCTTATCAACAGGCAGGAGAAGGAAGCGATGTCAAGGCAGCATTCACATACCTTGAGGCATCCAGCGTTACAGACACCTCAAATTAGTCTCCATTCCCGTCCTTCCCAATTTCCTAGGTCACGTGGGTGCAGGTTGCTGTGTTGACTATGGCATCAACTACACATGCGCTACAGAGCGTTACGCTGAGAGGGGCGGAGCTGAGCGATTTCATGGCAACCCTATTTAACACTTCTGGGTTGCCGTGGACGCCACTTATGATTTAGTTAAAACCACGGCTTTGCTCTTGTACTTTGGTCTTCTCCTGTATCCTGTGCCCTTTTCCTACCTTGCTCCTGAACCTTATTGCCAGTAGTCTTCTGCCTGCCGATTTCAACCTAATCTCTGCCAGCACAAAGACGAACCCGGACCTCTACCTGACCGCTGTTAGGCAGACACCTGTGCAGTTCCCTTTGGGAACACTGCAAAAGATTTAGGACCACAGGTGTTAGCAGTAAACCCACTTGGTAGCCGTCTGTACCACCCAGATTTACCTGGTAGCTGTGGCTGAGCAGTCAGACTTCCCTCAAGAAGAGTTAGGCAGTATGCAAAGTATACACAATAGGCACTCAGATACAATAATACAAGCAAACACTGACCAGAGCTTTGGTATCAAAGTATATAATTATTTATTTAAAAACACACTGTTTGAAACACTCCAGCACTCTTATTGTAAAACACTCTAAACACAGTTACTATTATAATATATACAACCCTTATTCCTTATCAGATAAGTCTTAGTTAACACCACTTATTTCCAGACAGAGGTGAGCGCTTAACTATAGATGGCACTCCAATAAGTTCATGAAGGAGGGAGGGAAAAAGACAGAATATGGAAAGATACACCACTCTAAGATTTAGGAACACTATTAGCAAGGCAGAAGAGCAAAAGTCACTTGTGAGCCAAAGTCCATAGGCTGGGCCCACTCTTAGAGAGAGCAGAGCACAAATGCGCCCAAGATCACACAGTTACACTAGGCTTAGAAAGTCTTGCAGAGAGTTCGAAAACAGTTTAGAGAGGCTCAGAAAAGTTTAGCCAGGGTGTCCCAGGCTAACCCAGGTTCGAAAGCCAGGGGCTAAATCTACCCCGTACAGTCGGTGGCAAGGGAAGCCAGGCGGAACACGGTACCTTAAGTGGGAAGGATCCTCCAGCGGGGGCAGTTGTTCCTGGCAGCGGGTGCAAGTCTCGGCGTCGTCCAGGGGAAGAGAAGATCTCGACTTGGAGGAAAGCTGAAGGTTGTTGCACTGCCAGGGAAGAAACCAGCCGCAGAGTTTTCCGGTTAAAGCTATTACCCTTTATTTCGCGGTCGTGGTAAAACGTGGTATTCCGGTTGCCGGGGTGCTTGGCACAGGCAAGGCGGCCACGAGATACGTCGGAAGGCGAAAAGTCGGTGAAACTGGTTATCCCCACCAGTCAAAGGAAGAAGACTCTCCGGCGGGAGATCTCCTCTGTCGTTGGGAAAAGTGGTGAGACGGTCCAGCAGGGCTCCACCGGTGGTGTCGTCGTGGCAGGTTGGCTCAGCTTCTCCCTCGTCGGATTCTTAGGTCCTGTGGTGACTTCTGACGTTCCAGGCCCCAAAGCCCTGCTTTTATGCAGAAAACCCCCATTCACTCAGCCTAGCTGTCACTCAAACATGCTAAGTGGTGAGCCGGCGGCTCACCACTTAGGCCAATCAGGATGGAGTGCGACTTGAGTTTCCTAGGCAACTCAGTCCAGGGTGCCTAAATCCCCCTCCACCCCTCCTAAGTACCCCAGACAGAGTGGCACCACTTTGGAGGGCTTCTGTGGAGAAGCCAGCCAAAAAGTGGAACAAAAGGCTCGACTTGGGTTGGAATCACAGAAGAGAACACAAACGCCATTTTAGAACCGAGTTTTGGCAAAAAATACCAACCGGAGAATTAATAATAATTAAATAAACCGGCGGTATGTTCGAGGCTATCGTAATTAAATAAATAAAGATAGTAGACTCGAACAATGGGAAAATCCCATAGAGAAATATTCACGGTTGAATATAAAAAGTAGTATACACTGCCACCAGCCAAAACTCGATCAGGGGGGACGGAGACGTGCCCCCTCAACTAACAGACCCCGGGGCAATCGAATTGCCCCAGCCAGTACGTCCACAATATGATGGTTTGTTCTGGTTCTGTTCAGAATTCAAGACTAGTAAAGTCAACGGTGACTTTACATGCCCTGGGAGACAGTAGTCAGTCCCAGGGTATGAAGTCTATACTGGGGGGTCACTATGACACCCCTGTGTTACTGCACTGAGGGTGCTGTGCAACACACATCACAAAAACACATGAAGCCCTATGGAGTAAAAGACCCCGTAGCCCATTAAACACATCTAGAGTCAAAGGAATACACTCAAATCATGTCCAAGATTGAGGGTAAAAGAGTCTCACTCTTGGCAGGAGAAAAAATAAACCCCAAAAATCCAGCAAAGCTGCTGGGGGACTCACTAGGTTAAGAAATTCAGCCTAAACAGAGAATTCTCCCTAACACTCGCCCCCCCCCCCCCCAGACTAAGGGACAGGAAGATTTAATCCACTCCTGGATGAACCTCATACCTCTAGTCGATGACATACATCCTAGAGAGTCCATCAGCATTTTGATGGTGACACCCTGACCTGTGCTCAATGGTGAAATCAAACCCATGCAGGCAGATTGACCATCTCAATAGTTTGGGATTTTCTCCCTTCATTTGCATTAACCATCTCAAGGGTTGGTGGTCAGTCTGAATGACAAAAGTAGAACCATACAAGTATGGCCTAAACTTCTTCAGTGCCCACACAATAGCAAAGCATTCTCTTTCGATTGTTGCCCACCTTGTCTCAGGATCCTTCAGCTTACGGCTGATGAAGCAAATGGGGTGCTCCCTACCCTTCTCATCCAGTTGGCTTAGAACTGCACCTATACCTACATTGGAAGCATCAGTTTGTACAATGAAAGTTTGGTGGTAGTCAGGAGCTCTCAGTACTGGAGCTTGGCAAAGAGCCTTTTTCAGTTTTTCAAAGGCCTGATTGCACTCCTCATTCCATTTGACCTTTTTAGGGAATTTTGGAGAGGAGATTACATTCAGTGGAGAAGCTATGGTCCCATAGTTCTCAATGAAATTCCTGTAATACCCAGTGAGGCCTAGGAAGGCTCTCACCTGGGTTTGAGTAGTAGGTGTTGTCCAATTTTGCACAGCTTCAATTTTGCTGAGCAAAGGCCTTATTTCTCCTCCTCCTCCTACCTCATGCCCAAGGTAGACCACTTTACTTTGGCCAACCTGGCATTTACTTGCCTTGATAGTCAAACTGGCCTGCTCAAGAGCCTGCAAAACATGCCCTAGGTGGTTCACATGTTCCTCCCAGGAGTGGCTGAAGACTGCAATGTCATCCAAGTATGCCATGCAGAAGTCCTCCATCCCAGCTAGAGCTTGATTCACTATCCTTTGGAATGTAGCAGGTGCATTTTTTAATCCAAAAGGCATCATCTTAAACTGGTACAAGCCAACTGGGGTTGAAAATGCAGTTTTCTCCTTGGCATGGTCTTTCAAGGCTATTTGCCAATAGCCTGACGTAAGGTCAAATGTGCTGAGGTACTTCGCTGCACCAAGTTTATCCACCAACACATCTGTCCTTGGCAAAGGGTGGGCATCAGTCTTAGTGACTGCATTAAGAGCTCTATAGTCCACACAGAATCTCAAGTCTTTGGATCCTGCCTTTGGTACTAACACAACTGGGCTAGACCATGGACTAGTAGAGGGCTCTATTACCCCGAGATCAAGCATCTTCTTGACCTCCCCTTTCATATGGGTTCTCAGATTTTCTGACATTCTGTATCCTCTGCTTTTGACTGGCAGACAGTCACCAGTGAGTATCTCATGCTGTCCCCAAGGGGTCAAGCCTGGTGAGAATGAGAACAGGGAGGCAAACTGATTTAACATAGATTTGCACGCCTCTTGTTGCTCAGGTGTCAGATCTGAAGAGAGATTGACTCCTTCAATTTTCTCATCTAAAGGTACAGCTCTGAGGAGATCAGGGAGAGATTCACTCTCTTCTTCCTCTGCTGCTGAAGCTAGAAGCAAGGCTCCTACTTCAGGTCTGGAGACGTACGCTTTCAGTCGGTTGGTGTGGAAGACTCTAGGAGCTTCCCTGCGTCTGCCCAGATCCACCAGATAGTTGACCTCCCCAAGTTTTCCCACAACTTTGAAGGGTTCCATCCATTTGTCTTGCAAGGCCCTCTGCCTTGTTGGGAGCATAACGAGAACTAGCTGGTCTTGAGTGAGCTCAACCATGTTAGCCTTTTGATCATGCCAATGCTTGACCAAAGCTTGTCTAGCTTTCAGGTTATCACTAGCTTCTGCCATCATGTGCGACATTCTCCTCCGGAGACCTATCACATAGTCAGTCACTCTGACTGGCTTGAGGGGAGGAACACCTTCCAATCCCTCCTTAATCAGGGCCAACGGACCTCTGACTGGATGGCCATAGAGAAGTTCAAAGGGAGAATAACCTACTCCCTCCTGAGGGACTTCTCTATAAGCAAAGAGAAGGCATGGCAGTAGAAGGTCCCACTTTCTTTTCAGAGGTTCCTCTAAAGCACCTATCATGCTCTTCATGGTTCGGTTAAACCTTTCTACCAACCCATTTGTCTGGGGGTGGTATGCGGTTGAGAACTTGTAAGTAACTCCACAGGTTTTCCACATGGCTTTCATGTAGTGGGACATAAAGTTTGACCCCCTGTCGGATATTACTTCCTTAGGAAACCCAACCCTGGTAAAAATACCAAGGAGGCCGTTAGCCACAGCCGGAGATGTAACAGTCCTCATAGGAATTGCCTCAGGGTACCTAGTAGCATGGTCTACTAGAACAAGGATAAACACGTTGCCTGAGGAGGTTGGGGGATCAAGGGGACCAACAATGTCAATCCCTACCCTCTCAAATGGGACTCCCACAACTGGGAGAGGCACTAAAGGTGCCACATTCTTGGAGCCAACCTTACCAGAAGTTTGGCAGGTATGTCAGCTCTTGCAAAACTTATTTACTTCAGCCTCCATTTTTGGCCAATAGAAGTAGATTGAGAGCCTTTCCTTGGTCTTCTTGAAACTCAAGTGACCAGCCAAAGGAATCTCGTAGGCTAAGTGCAAGAACTGTTGTCTGTTTTCTTGAGGTACTACAAGGTGCTTGTAGTCTCCAGGTTCAGACTCAGTTGGTTCACTGTAGAAGAGGCCATCGTCCCAGTGCAACCTATACTTCCCAGGCTCTTGCCCATCAGCCTGAGCAGCTGCCTGGTGGTGGAGACCCTCCAGAGTTGGACATTCTCTTTGTCCCTTACGAAAAGCTGCCCTGCTGGGCCCACCTTCTGCCAGTAAAGACTGCAGCTCAGGATGGTCCTCAGGGTCCAGATCTCCAATAGGTTCTTGGCCTCCCACTAGCTCTTCTTCAGAGTCTAGTTCAACCACACAGGGTTGTACCTCCCTCTCAGCCTCAGCTGGAGGTGGAGTTACAGGTGTAACTGTGGACAACCGAGGGGAAGTCCTTGTTGGAAGCACTGCAGTGCTTGCTGCTGGCTTTTTCCTTGGAGTCTTGGGTTGCCCCTTTGCTCCTGATCTGGTAGTTACTGCAGTGAGTTGCACCAGTGGAAGAGGAGTGATCTCTGTCATCATCTCCTGAGATAACCCTCACAGGGTTTTCTCTCTTGCAGGTTTTGTGAGCTCCTGTAACCTTTTACTAGGAGGTCTGGGGGTATGTGACACAACTCCAAGAGCTTTCAGGTCATTACCCAACAGAACCCTAACTGGTACTTCACATTGTATACTGACAGGTATCTTTACAGCCATATCATTACACTGGATGAGAACTGGTAACTGGGGAAACATCTGCACAGGCCCTCCAGCTAACTTGGTGAGGCATTTTGGTGCCTTAGCAACATCCTCTGCCTTGAAAAATGATTCATCCACCACAGTTATGCTGGCCCCAGTGTCCAAAATGGCAGGAGTCTCCTGACCATTCACCTGGACACTGTCTTTATAATACTCTTTAGTATTATCTGGGATAGAATTATACACATCTAAATTCTGTTGTTCCCACAACCCCAGAGAGACTAAATAAACACTGGCTGAGACACCAATGGGTTCATCAGCCAGCAGTAGAAAGTTTCCACTTGCCATTGGGACTTCCTCTTCTGGAGCGAAGGCTAAGGAGGCAAGCTAGATCCCTGAAGGTTTACCCTTGCATCTGGGATCTCCCTTCACATGGTCAGTAGAGCCACAGACAAAGCATTTACCGAATGCCTTCTGGAATGGTGGCTTGTTCTGGCCTCCCTTTGGTTTGGCACCAGAGGGTACACTATTCTGCTGTGGTTTTCCTTGTGGCTTACCCTTATGGTTTTGTTTGGGGCCCTCTTTGGAATTTGCAGTATTAGAATTCTCTTTGGAGTCCTTTTTAGGCTGTTTCCCCTCATCCTTCTTCTGAGTTACCCCAGAATCCTTGTGAGTGGCCCTGTTGGCAACCCAGAAGTCAGCAGCCTTAGCTAGCTTTCTGGAATCTAATTCCTTTAAATCAGCCAAGTACTGTCTGAGCTCAGGAGAGCAGGCATCATAAATTGACTCCAACATAAAAAGATTCTTCATACCTTCATAAGTGTTCACCTTGTAACCCTTAATCCATCCCTCTAAGTTTTTCAACCCTTCACTCACCCAGGTAGCCCAAGGGGTACCATCATGCTTCTTGAGGGTTCTAAACCTCTTAAGATACTGGGAAGGGGTCTTCCCAAATCTAGCTATCTGAGCTAGTTTCACACATTCATACTCTTTCCTATCCTCCTCCCCCAACTCCATTACCATATCAGTTGCAACAGGGGGAAGCCTAGAGAACAACCAGGTGAGTAAATCATTTCCTGTGATGTTCTGGAGCCCATGATTATATTCAAACTGAGACAACCAATCCAACACATCCAACTTAGGCTCATACATACCAACCAATTATGTAGGCATCCAGGGTCTTTTAGGACTGGAACTTCTAGAGGAGCCAGAGTGAGAAGCATTTTCAACAGACAATTTCTTCATTTCTAGCTCATGCTTGAGCTCCATTTCCCTTAGCCTTAGTTCTTGGTTCAGTTCCTGGTGTCTTTGTTCAGCCTGAGTATTACGTTTTTTAAACTCTAATTCAAGTTTCATCTTCTCTAGTTCAAGATATTGAGGACTAAGTGTGGGACTTGGTAAAGGTCCAGTAGGTACAGCAGGTAGAGCAGACAAAGGCCTGGGGGGGACAGTCACATCAGCCTCACCCTCCTCTTCTGACTCTTCCTCAAGATCATCAACATTTGGTTCAGTTTCAATCTCAGTACTGTTATCTACAGTTGCTGGAGTGGTAGGTTCCTCTGAACCATCATCCAGGCTTTGGTTAGCTAACAACCTTTCTATTAGCTCCATTTTCTTGCCTTTAGTCAGGAGATTCTTATGCTTACAGAGAACTCTTAAACAATCAGCAGTTTTTGTAGCAAGGGACTCTTGACTATAACTTTCCATAGTTAACATGTTAGAAAGATTACTTTTTCAGTGCTAAACTTTGTGGTTAGTTGCACTAAGGTATCCTAAAGCACTCTAAAATGTATATTCAATACAAATCCCCCTGCTGTACACCGGTGTTAGGCAGAAACCTGTGCAGTTCCCTTTGGGAACACTGCAAAAGATTTAGGACCACAGGTGTTAGCAGTAAACCCACTTGGTAGCAGCCTGTACCACCCAGATTCACCTGGTAGCTGTGGCTGAGCAGTCAGACGTCCCTCAAGAAGAGTTAGGTAGTATGAAAAGTATACACAATAGGCACTCAGATACAATAATACAAGCAAACACTGACCAGAGCTTTGGTATCAAAGTATATAATTATTTATTTAAAAACACACTGTTTGAAACACTCCAGCACTCTTATTGTAAAACACTCTAAACACAGTTACTATTATAATATATACAACCCTTATTCCTTATCACATAAGTCTTAGTTAACACCACTTATTTCCAGACAGAGGTGAGCGCTTAACTATAGATGGCACTCCAATAAGTTCATGAAGAAGGGAGGGAAAAAGACAGAATATGGAAAGATAAACTACTCTAAGATTTAGGAACACTATTAGCAAGGCAGAAGAGCAAAAGTCACTTGTGAGCCAAAGTCCATAGGCTGGACCCACTCTTAGAGAGAGCAGAGCACAAATGCGCCCAAGATCACACAGTTACACTAGGCTTAGAAAGTCTTGCAGAGAGAGGCTCAGAAAGGTTTAGCCAGGGTGTCCCAGGCTAACCCAGGTTCGAAAGCTGGGGGCTAAATCTACCCCGTACAGTTGGCGGCAAGGGAAGCCAGGCGGAACACGGTACCTTAAGTGGGAAGGATCCTCCAGCGGGGGCAGTTGTTCCTGGCAGCGGGTGCAAGTCTCGGCGTCGTCCAGGGGAAGAGAAGATCTCGACTTGGAGGAAAGCTGAAGGTTGTTGCACTGCCAGGGAAGAAATCAGCCACGGAGTTTTCCGGTTAAAGGTATTACCCTTTATTTCGCGGTCGTGGGAAAACGTGGTATTCCGGTTGCCGGGGTGCTTGGCACAGGCAAGGCTGCCACAAGATAAGTCGGGAAGGTGAAAAGACGTTGAAACTGGTTATCCCCACCAGTCAAAGGAAGAAGACTCTCCGGCGGGAGATCTCCTCTGTCGTTGGGAAAAGTGGTGAGACGGTCCAGCAGGGCTCCACCGGTGGTGTCGTCGTGGCAGGTCGGCTCAGCTTCTCCCTCGTCGGATTCTTAGGTCCTGTGGCGACTTCTGACGTTCCAGTCCCCAAAGCCCTGCTTTAATGCAGAAAACCCCCATTCACTCAGCCTAGCTGTCACTCAAACATGCTAAGTGGTGAGCCGGCCGGCTCACCACTTGGGCCAATCAGGACGGAGTGCAACTTGAGTTGCCTAGGCAACTCAGTCCAGGGTGCCTAAATCCCCCTCCATCCCTCCTAAGTACCCCAGACAGAGTGGCACCACTTTGGAGGGCTTCTGTGGAGAAGCCCGCCAAAAGGTGCAACAAAGGGCTCGACTTGGGTTGGAGTCACAGAAGAGAACACAAACGCCATTTTAGAACCGAGTTTTGACAAAAAATACTAACCGGAGAATTAATAATTATTAAATAAACCAGCGGTATGTTTGAGGCTATCGTAATTAAATAAATAAAGATAGTAGCCTCGAACAATGGGAAAACCCATAGAGAAATATTTGCGGTTGAATATAAAAAGTAGTATCCACTGCCACCAGCCAAAACTCGATCAGGGGGGACAGAGACGTGCCCCCTCGACTAACAGACCACGGGGCAATCGAATTGCCCCAGCCAGTACGTCCACAATATGATGGTTTGTACTGGTTCTGTTCAGAATTCAAAACTAGTAAAGTCAATGGTGACTTTACATGCCCTGGGAAACAGTAGTCAGTCCCAGGGTATGGAGTCTATACTGGGGGGTCACTATGACACCCCTGTATTACTGCACTGAGGGTGCTGTGTAACACACATCACAAAAACAAATGAAGCCCTATGGAGTAAAAGACCCCATAGCCCATTAAACACATCTAGAGTCAAAGGAATACACTCAAATCATGTCCAAGAGTGAGGGTAAAAGAGTCTCACTCTTGGCAGGAGAAAAAAATAAACCCCAAAAAATCCAGCAAAGCTGCTGGGGGACTCACTAGGTTAGGAAATTCAGCCTAAACAGAGAATTCTCCCTAACAACCGCTCCTATTCATTGACTCCCTGGCTTGCTTCAAACAACAGAACACTTAATTCAGAACTATCCTCTTCACTGGCAACAAAACCTTGGATTGTTTTCTGGTGCTCGAATACCATCACCGCGCATAAACACAGCCCGGACCTGCTTGTCAACCGTTCTCAAGATTGAGCAAAGAAACCCAGTGCTGCACCAGTGTATTCCTAAACCAGCGCACAGACTTGAGACTTCCACCGCTGGCGCTTAGGGCGTTAGGCATCCCTGTTCCGTCGGGGTAGGAACTGGGACTAGAGACTTTCTGCCTACCGTATAGGCATCCTTGTGTTGTCGGGTTCCGGGATAGCACCTGCAATACACTGGGTGCCCAGTTGATTTCCACGCATTCCTCTTGCACTTGGTAAGTCCCTTTCCTTTTGTTCTTGCTTTTTCTTGATTGCCAGTGTTGTTCTCTAGTCTTATTGCTCATATCCTGTTCTCTTAGAGCCCAATCCTGAACCTCCTTAACCAGCAGGATTTAGAAACAGGCCTCTACCCAGAAAGGAAGGAGTCATTATTCCACTGGTTAGTTATTGATATTGATATTGATATTTTATTTCTATCACGCTCGTACACAAGTGGTTCAGAGCGCGACAAGGCAAGGCAGGGGAACAGGGTAGAACAAAACAACGTTCTTACTAGGCCCAGTGACATTAAGAATGCGCAAGTGCATGGGATAGGGGGAGGGGAAAAGTGCATGGAAGTGGGGAGAAGTGGAAAGTGCGAACCAAAGGAGAAACCGATAAATAATAATAAATAAATAAATAATAAAGGCAACAAACAGTGGTAGTGCAGCCAGCAATTTGCAAGTGCTCGGTTTAAGGCAGCAGACAGGGTAGGTCTGATAAGTGCAGGAAAAAAAGGGGGGGCTGTATGAGTACAGATACAGACCCCAGTGCAAGGGGTGGCCTAGAGGCAGTGCGGGAGGGTGGCAGGGTGAGCAGGTACCTGGGCCCGGAGGACAGAGGATGGCCAGGTGCACAGTGCCAAGAGAGAACAGATCAGCAGGGGAGAGGGGGAGCGAAGGCAGAAGAAAAGAGGAAGGTCTTGAGGTGCTTCCGGAACCGGAGATGGTTCTCCTCAAGTTTTAGAGTGGCAGGGAGGTTGTTCCAGAGGGAGGCCCCAGCCGAAGACAGAGATCTACCCCCAGCTTGTTTCTTGGAAAAATGACTGACTCTGAGGGAGTTAGATGTAGAGGCAAGTAGATTTAGAAAGAGGCTGTTACAATAGTCCAACTTAGTGAGAACCAGAGCTTGGGAGACCATGACCTTCTAGGGGAAGGAGAGGAAAGGCAGAGTAGCTCTGAGGAAGTGCAGTAGGAAGTTTGACTTTTTAGAGACCTCAGAGATGTGGGCAGAGAAGGAAAGTGTGAAGTCAAAGATGACCCTGAGGTTCTTAGCCTCACAGGTGGGGTAGGAGGAGGGCCAAGGGAAGCCGGCCAGAGAGTTAGGGGAAAGGATGGTGAAGGTGTGCCGATGAGGAGGATCTCCGTCTTGCTGGTATTCAGACAAAGATCGTTGGTGGCACATCAATCTTGAATGGCAGTTAGGCAATCAGAGATGAGAGAGGGAGGGGAGGTGGCCGAGGGCAGCCTGAAAATAAGTTGAGTGTCATCAGCGTAGCACTGAAAATTTGAGCAGAAAATGGCAATGCAGTGGGCGAGAGTTGCCAGGTGTTGGTTGAAAAGCCAGGGCGAGAGCTTAGACCCCTGGGGAACACCACAGGTAGAGAGGAAGATAGATGATAGGAAGGACCCAAGTTGGACCTGGGAGGGTCGGTCAGAGAGGAAAGAGGTCTGCCAGGCCAGAGCCTGGTGAGTGATACCCAGGTTATCACGGAGACGGTTGTGCAGGATGGTATGGTTGACTGTGTTGAAGGCAGAAGAGAGATCGAGGAGGATGAGGACAGAGGGAATGTTAGAGTCAAGGTTGGAGAACAGATATTCACAGATGTTCAGGAGAACAGTTTCTGTGCTTCTGGCAGCTCTGAAGCCAGACTGGTGGCCATGGAGACAGCCAACCGAATTGGAATGAAGGTTAAGCTGAGAGATGGCCAACTTTTCCTGGAGTTTGCCCAGAAATGGAGTAATGGAAATTGGGCGATAGTTAGCTAGACAAGAAGGATCAGCTGTGGGTTTCTGGAGAAGAGGATGCACAAGGGGGGTGGGGAAGGATCCTGAGGCAAAGGAGTGGTTGCAAAAATCAACAAGGGCCGGAGCGAGGGTGTCAATGTGGTCCTTGATGGTTTTAGAGGAACAGGGATGAACCTGTTTTGACGAGGCTTTCAAAGATCGGACTTGTCTAGCGACCTTGTCAGGGAGAAACGAGGAAAGGATGAGAAGGATGGTCGGAGGTGGCTAAAGGAGGGTCAGCAAGCACAGATGGAGAGGAGGAGTAGGGATGGAGAGGGTGGACCGGATATCCAAAGTTTTTGAGATGAAGTGAGAGGCAAGGGCATTCCAAAGAGCTTAGGAGGCAACAGGAGGGGTAGAGACTGCAGCAGGGTTGCCCAGTTCCTTGCAGATTTGAAAGCGTTTGACCGTGTTGTCAGATGTTGCAGAGACACAAGTTTTAATGTGGACTCTCTTCTTGGTGAAAACAGAGTCGGTATTGCCTTTGTAGCAGGCAACAGGCCAGTTTACCTATTAGTATTTCTGATTCATTTTGTCTTGGAATCAACTCTTCAAGCAAACCTGCCTTTTGTTCACTTACAGTGCCTGGCTGTTCGTGTGGTGTTTCCATCTTTCGACTAATTGACTCCTCTGCATTTAGTGCATTGTGTCCAGAGGGGTACATTGGTAGAAAGAACTCGATGGCTACACTTCCGGTTCAACTACCTCAGATTCTGACAGTGTACGTCCTCATTGACATTGGAATTCCCACTCTTGAAAGAGAAAACCACAATTCAGGCTCAAAAATATACTTGTAAGTTCGAAGTTTGGAGTTGCCCTCACATACAATGGTAGAGTAGCCATCTCTTAATATAACATGGGTGAAGCTCATTTTCCGAGTACCCCCTCCCATGCGTCTATAAACAGTCCACATGAGGTTGTAACACACCCTTTTCCATCATACAGACTCTAGAATTTTCTTTCACTGGACCCATGGGGGATTTCCATAAAGGCTTAAAACCTGACCCTCGCTCGACCTACACCGTTCCTACATCAGTGACAAAAGGCCATCTCGATGAAAGAACCCCTGTAATACTAATAAATCTTATAATAATGACAGTGACAATGTCCATATTCATAAGCATGCTCATTTAGTCAACTTAAGAGTGTGAACAGGATATTATTATCTTGACCAAACACATCATGTCTCATTCTGGGCTGGGCACATTCGAGTAGGCATTCTCAACTCAGTTCTACCTGTCAAGTAACAAGGACTGGAATGCTAATGTTTGCAGCTCTCATTTAACTGGGATAACCGAACAATTTCTAGGGGTGCTGTCTGCCCTGTTCGAAGGTGGCTGGCTTGCTGTGCACCACTGTGGTGGTGTCAGAGAAGCAGCACAACTGAAGAAGGAAGCAGAACCATAGCAGCACACGTACTAATGATCTCCCCTACTATATCACTATGTCGCTCCTGCAGTAAGTCACTGCAGCTATGGCACAGTTCTGGAGAGATAGTATGGACTGTGGTGATATGGTGACTGACCACTTGTGAGAGGGCTGCAGTAGAGGCCTTCTGCGTTTATCCCAACCCTGTGAAGATGTGGGATATGGCATCAAACATATGTGGTGCTGAACATGGCACCAGGATTGTCCCAGCGCAGTTTTCCTGCACAGAGTGCTGTGATTCTAAGCGTGAATGCACTTTGGATTTTTTTGTTGGCCAAGATATGTCCTACTATGCTCCCCTGGTCATGGAGGAGGTGTTGGTAGAATATGAGGTGAGACTGCCACACACTGACATTTTGCACGTTTACATCTTCCATGCTGTGATTGAATGACCCTGTGCAAAGTTGGAAGCAGTGTCTTTCCCTGCTGTCACAGTAATTGTGGTATTATCCTCCTCCATCTCCTTCTTGGTATCATGCGTTGTGGTCTGGGCTTTGACTATTCTGAGACTCATCAGTGGATTTCGATGGTGGTGTTGGGGAGACAAGGCTCTTTCCATAGCTTGCTCCTTTACTCTTATGTGATGTTTTCCTCAGGGCAATAGCAGATGCACTCTGCTACTCATCTTCCCCTTTTGCTCCAGAAGCAGTTGTCCGAACAACAACTGTCTACTTCTGTTCCTCACGACGCTGCAATGCCCGTGTATGTGCACGATACGTGGCCACAAGTGCCACTGCTCAATGCAAAACGCATCACTTCAGTTTCCCACTCACATTTCAGGCATTCCAAAAACACACAGCAACTGATGTGGCTGATGTAAAACCCACTCTAGTCAGATGCCTCCACCTGGCACCTTTGGGAATTCTGGATATGCTGGCACTCAAAATGGTGACTTCTCGCTAGTTTCAAGAAGGCGGTACGTGCGTCTCACACTCAGTAATCTCCTGCTGCTGCCAAACAACTGTAAGACTTTTTCTTACAATTAATAATTTATCTCCTCCGTCAGTAAATGTTGGCACACCAAGTACCAGCACTGAAATTATTCTCCTGCTTGACAAAAATTCTACAACCTTTTCTCCACAATGTTTATATTTTCTTGTCAAAAAACATGACCCACTCAGTTACTGACATTAAATGTAATCTACTCCTGCCTCTAAGCACGTCAGACCTTTTCTTTGTCACTAGCGTTTGTTCACACACTTGGCAAAAATAATTGATACTCCATTTACACCCGTTAAATGTACTCTTCTCCCTCCAAAGAATTCAAAGACATTTTCATCAGTATTTTTTATTTTATTGAATCAAAGAGATGTTACAGCCACTGAATGTATTCTCGCACAGGCTCTACATTTTTCGAAGACCTTTTCTTTGTTACTGTTATTTTCTGTCGTTTGTCACACAAAATGGGCCTGATTTATGAGGTTAGGATTACGTGCTGTATCATCTCTTCCCTGTAGCAACAGGATAGGGGTAGGATAGGAGAGCATCCCCACATCAACCTTCACCCAACTCTGAACATGAGTGAATATTTCACCATAGTCATTAAAAGCAATTGCCTAAAAGCAAATGTTCCACTGACAGAGAGGGGTTCAAATTGCATCATTACATAACACTAGAATAGTGTGTGTAGTCTGGCACCTTCAACAAAGTCATAAATCTGGATTTGGAATGCTAGATGGATGAATTCCCCTTGGATGGGGTGCATAACTTGTAGTGTGGTAATGGATTGAAAGATGGAATCAGAAAAGGCCCTCAGCTAGTCTCCATGCTGCAGCAGCTGTGGTGTGGAGGAAGATGGATCCTAACTCTGGAGGTCTTTTGGGCCCTGGTGCTTTGGGCAGTTGGGTCCAATTGGGTGCACGTCACAGATTTGCCCCTGTCATGGCTTCTGCTGGGCAGGCAGTTGAGGCAGTTACAGACTGTAGTGGTGGCTATTTATGGGGCCAAGGGGCACAGCAGATTTGGGGAAGAGGAAGCCTGTTTACTGACCAGTGGTGAGTCACGGTACCCATGGAAAGTCAGAAGAAAGTCAGGCAGCGTCCATGACAGGGCCACCAGACCTCAAGATGGCAGAACCGATTTTTAGAATCTCAATTCGCAGAGCCAAGGGGTAAGTCCAGGTGCAAACCCTAATTTGGAAGAGGGGTAAGATGATGGAGTGTGGTGAGAATGGGCCTGATTCACAAAGATTTGAACAGGACCCATAGCATGCAGTGCCCCCATCTCACAGAACCCCCCAAAACAGGCTCTGTCCTCAGTCCTGCTTTGATCTCATTGTCTTGTGAAAAGAGAAAAATAATATGAGGCCGGCAATCCCAAAGGAAACACACCAAACACCGGTTACAAAGGAACATACGAAGTACTTTATTTTAAGGTCAAGCAATGACAAAGTCAATGACAAATCGGATAGCTATCAGCCCTCAGTACAACACAACGAACTTCAACGGGGTTCGATGTATTCAGTGAGAGACTGTACATTGGGACATTCAGGCTTTCATACATTTCTCCAGCCTGTTGTCCAACCCCTTCGCGGGTTAACCCTTCCATGAATGTATTACTGGTCTAGGGTCTCTGCCAGGTCAACTCTAATTTATTCATCAGTATGTGCAAAGATCAGTTCCGTTGATACAGGTAATCCATTTACATGCAGGTCAACAGAAGGACAAGGTCTCAGTTCACGACCCTAACAAGTGGCCTGTAGGCAAGTTATACATTAGCAGTACGGAGGTCAAGACGACCTAGATTCTATTCGGAATGGCATCGTCCACCATTTTGATGTACAGGGTGACTTTTACACAGCAAGAGAACCTAAAATGGCGGTTTGATTCAAGATGGCGGCTTACATCAATTTCTAAGGTCAAGACCTTGCCGTAGAGAGTTATTCGCGTACAGTTTTAAGCAACTTGGCGTAGGCCAATATACATACAATCGTTTACAATAGGAGGCATAATTTAATATCCAGTTTGACAAACCCTCCTTTTGGCCTATGCCAAGTGCTAACACTACTTTTGATCTCCTTGCAAGTAACTCCATACGTCATCGTCCATACACCCTGAATCGCTGTCAGAGATATCTATGGCCATCAGGTCGTTCACTAAGATCTCTTTTAACACATACTCCTTGGAAGTTTTATCCAGGGCATATACTTTTTGTCCTATCGTACCTATCGCCTGAGCACAACATCCCCCTAGCATCGAACATATACTAGGCAGACATTGGATACAACAACAAAGGAATAGCAGAATTCCCAAAATGATCAACAAAACTGAAAGTACCTTCCAACCCCAAGATCACAAGAAATCCCAAAACCAAGCACTAAGATTCCAGTTCCCCTCGGGAACATGCACTTCTGAGCTGAGGACGTGCAGATTCTGAATTGCTTTGAAAATGGTTGGGGAGGAGTCTGGTATGAAAACACAGACGCCACTAATTTACATACTCCACCACGTTCAGCCAGAATGACATCTAATGCCACCCGGTTCTGGAGTGCTACTAATGTTATCGCTTTCTGCTCTAATGTCATGTTATAGAGTATATCTGTGGTCCGGTTGATGGTTCTCTCCAGTACTCTCGCTAGTCTCCTGATGTTTTCGGAATTTGCTATCTGCCCCCAAAATGGCAGAACTGATTTTGCTATATCTCCCATCACTTGTGCGGGGGTATCACTATTCTAGTCCCGCCGTGGACGAGCCTTTGAAACTTCCAAAGTGCTTGCTATGAATACCCCAGGTAACAGGATCCCTAAATAACAGGTTCCCTGCCAATCCCTGGAAAACCATGGAAATGCTACATTAACGCAAATGAAATAGACAGGTTCGCCCACATACAAAGGTCTGTTTTCCCCAGTCAAATTTGCAACGTTGGCACAGCCTTTAAAATCTCCCATTGACCGGGTACCATACCTCTGTATGCAGAAAGAAACTGAATCGGGGCTATGATTAACAGAGTAAGAAGGAGGCACGGCATCCTTATTGCCTATCGGAGCCATTTTAAAGGAAACCAAAGATTGGAAAGGACGAGATAGTCTATCAGAAGGCCTAATTGAAGCAACGTTGAGTTTGCTCCTATTTGCGAAAAGCGAGCATCCCAGGGGAGTCAGAACACGTTTTTCAAAATTATTCAAATTAGTTCCATCAAAATTCCCCGAGATGCTATCATTCCATTGGCCAAAGAACAGTGCTCTAAGAGAGGCATAACAAGCAGTCGTCAAAGGTAAGGGATGAATATACCAACCTAGCCCCTTATCCCCATGTTGCGGTAAATGCGAGCAGACCCAGCAATTGGTTTTGTTAAAAATGGCATGTGTTGAATTCATAATCAGCATCATAGTATTATTGTGATACTTCTGTCTATGCTGAGAGTCCCTAGGTGACAGAGTATGCAAATGTACAAAAGTAGTAAAAACAGTAGGTACAATTTCAGTTGGCAAAAGAGGCTCTAGAGGGTAAATCTCCGCGACGTACCAGAATCCTAAAGCAGTTACTATAAAAACCCCAATTATTATCATCAAAACACTGCAATACGTTTTCGGGGCCCAGGCACATTGTTCATTGTCCAAGTTGGTCACCCCCTTATTTACAAGTCCAATACGGGCAGTAGCGGTGGCAGGCATCGTAGTCTTCGGATGGAAACCCCAATGTTCGTTGCTGGCGACACCCCCGGTCGCGCGGCTTCTTAGTCCTTCCCCAACCCTAGCCAACAGAACCCTCTTTCTCAAATTTGGGCAAAAGCAAGCCCTTAATGATCCTTTCCTTCTTTTGAATGCACAGTCGAACCGTGCCGTAGGTCTATTTTCTCCGCCGAAGATTATATCTGGTGGTTCCGGGTACTGTTTGATCCGGAAATAAGGTAACGTCACTCCCTGAGGGAAGCAACGTATCAGAGGCAACGGAAGTTGCAGAATTCGAAGCAATGGTTTCCGGAAATGACTTTTCCAAAGAGTGTGGAGACAAAATGGACGGTTCCCCAAGCCCCACGGGCTTAGAGAGATTCTCCGACTCACTCACAGTGCTATTTGCTGCTTCAGGATCATCAATTGCAGCGTTAGTGAGGGGTTCTGTTTCTTCTGTAACGTGCGGCGTCGGGTGAGGAAGTTTCTTGACATGAGTCGCATGTATCCAGTTCTTCTTTCCAGCCACCCGCACTGCCGTTTGGGTGACCAACAAGACCTGGAATGGTCCCCGCCAGCGAGGCGCGAGGCAAGAGGACCGCTCGTATGCTTTCACCAGGACCCAGCTTCCATGCCGGATGTTGTGACCTGGGCCCTCGTAGCATACAGGTAAAGCTGATCGTACCTGATGATAAATGAAATACAGATTTTTAGTCAACTGGTTACAGTAGTCTGAAAGCAATACATTCTCAACAATTCTCAGTGCTTTAGGTTTCGGAAGACCACAAATATTGGCAGGCCTCCCCATCACCACCTCAAACGGAGAGAGCCCAGTCTTAGTTTGAGGGGTAGTGCGCATGGCTAGTAACACGATCGGTAAGGCGTCCGGCCATTTTAGTTTGGTACTGGCACACGTCTTAGCGAGTTTGTTCTTTGGGATACCGTTATGTCTCTCTACCAACCCGGCACTTTGAGGATGTCTAGCCGAATGAAATCGCTTATCAATATGTAGTGCCATACATATCTGTAAAATTACAGCAGCAACAAAATGTGGACCATTGTCCGACCAAATGACTCTTGGCAACCCAAACCGCGGAAAGTAATCTTTTATAATAATTTTCGCAGTGGTCATGGCTGTAGCATCTTTGACAGGGAAAACCTCAACCCATTTACTAAAGGCACAAATGACCACAAGGACATCTTTTAAGCTATTGCACCGCTCCATCTAAATAAAATCAAAATGAATCACTTCAAACGGGACAGAAGGAGGCCCAAAGCTACCCCTTGGAGTTACCGTCCCCTTCCCCACATTGTGCTGCAGGCAAATCATGCAATTCTGGACATAATGCTGAGCAATTTTCAAAATCTTATCATTTACCCAGATGTGTGGGACCGTGTGCCATAGTAACCATCATGAATATGTAGGCATCAGGAAGTAACCATTTCCCTTCAACTGTGTCCACCCAACACCCATCATCATCTAATTTCCCCAAGCCTTCAGCCCATTTCTTAGATTCTTCCATTGTGGCATCAGCTTGGATATCCCGCACAGACCCGATATCCTCGTCCATTACATAGACATCCCTAGTTTCTCTTAGAGCATACATTTCTGTGCGAAAATCTGTGGCAGTTTGCCTGGCTATCTGATCAGCGAAAGCATTCCCTTTTCCTACATCGTCTGTGATCTTGCGATGCGCTGCGCATTTCATGATCGCTAACTGACTAGGGAGTGCGAGCGCCGAGAGCAATTGTACTATCAGGGGGCCATGCTGAATCTTGGTCCCATGTGAAGTTAGAAACCCTCTCTCTGACCAAAGTCTCCCAAAGTTGTGAGCCACCCCAAAAGCATACTGACTGTCAGTATATATATTCACCGTTAGCCCTTCGGAAAGCTCACAAGCTCGGGTTAATGCTATAATCTCTGCGGCCTGCGCGGAGTTATGTGTAATTTGCTTGGTCTCTACAACCGTGCTTAATGTAGTGACTGCATAAGCAGCTGTGGATGTACCATCCGGAAGTTTGAAACAGGAGCCATCACAAAATAGCTCCCCTTGCGCATTATCCAAAGGAGTGTCCTTAAGATCAATTCTGCCCTTCGTTTCTTGTTCAGTAGTATACAGGCAGACATGTGACTCATCATCACCGCAAACAGTATTTTGCGGGAAAGGTAGGAGCTGCGGAATAATGCCCTAAAGCAGCTAGACAATTTCCCAGGCATTTCTCAAAAACTTGGTGTTACCTGGTCAATAATTGTGTCTGCAGATACAATGCGCCAAATTCAAATTGTCAGGGTTAAATTAAGAGTCCGGTCACGACTCACCTGACCAAACCTAAGGAGGACCGTACGGTTTATCAAAGAACTTACCTAACAAATTTTACCTTGTGTTTGGTGATTTCGGCAAATCTGCCCGCCTCAAAAGTGGACCTTCGTCAAGATGCCGTCTCAGACAGCACGGCTATCGTCCAAGGATCGGATCGTGCAGTGCTGTAGTGGTGTTGCGTCTCGTTCAGTCGGGCCCGTAGTATCACACCGTCCGATCCCGGTCCGATAGCATGCGTCAACCTTCAATGGTCCGGCATCAATCTTGAGGGTCCCTATTCGGGCGCCAACTGTGAAAAGAGAAAAATAATATGAGGCCGGGAAACCCAAAGGAAACACACCAAAAACCGGTTACAAAGGAACATACAAAGTACTTTATTTTAAGGTCAAGCAATGACAAAGTCAATGACAAATCGGATAGCTATCGGCCCTCAGTACAACACAACGAACTTCAACGGGGTTCGATGTATTCAGTGAGAGACTGTACATTGGGACATTCAGGCTTTTATACATTTCTCCAGCCTGTTGTCCAACCCCTTTGCGGGTTAACCATTCCATGAATGTATTACTGGTCTAGGGTCTCTGCCAGGTCAACTCTAATTTATTCATCAGTATGTGCATAGATCAGTTCCGTTGATACAGGTAATCCATTTACATGCAGGTCAACAGAAGGACAAGGACAAAGTTCACGACCCTAACAAGTGGCCTGTAGGCAAGCTATACATTAGCTGTACGGAGGTCAAGACGACCTAGATTCTATTCGGAATGGCATCGTCCACCATTTTGATGTACAGGGTGACTTTTACACAGCAAGAGAACCTAAAATGGTGGTTTGATTCAAGATGGCGGCTTACATCAATTTCTAAGGTCAAGACCTTGCCGTAGAGAGTTATTCGGGTACAGTTTTAAGCAACTTGGCGTAGGCCAATATACATACAATCGTTTACAATAGGAGGCATAATTTAATATCCAGTTTGACAGTCTAATATTCCCTTTCTTCTCTCAGTCTCTTATTTCAATCTGTGCTATCACTTCTACGCTGATCATTCCCAAATCTTTTTTTATTTTTCTGAGTTCTCTGACTCTCTTCATTCTAAAGTCTGTGCCTGTCTTTCTTCCATCCTATCTTGGAAGCACTCTCACTTCCTTCATCGTAACCCATCTAAAACTTCCTTTTCTTCCCTCCTTCTTCCCTTCCACCCCCTTCTGCTCCTCCTTTTCTTTCTTTTCCTCTTTCTCAGCTCCCTTTTTCTTCTTCTGCTAGAAATGTTGGCGTCCTCTTTGACTCAGCCCTCCCCTATTCCTCCAACATCTCCCTCACTGCTCGTAATTGCCATTTTCTCAAATTGACTATTATTCTTTCCTCCTGACTCCCAGCATCTCATCTTACTTCTGTATGTCCTATTTATAATTCTGCTTTTCGTCTACTCTTTGATCTATCTCCCTTTGATGCTGGAAATGCATTGGAGGGACAGGGCCTCCCTGTCCTTGTCCTGTACCCCTTTTTCATGTGTGTTCTGTGTTGTTTTATTCACAGGAGTCCATGTGGAACTCCTGGCAGTGCAGCTCTTCCTCTTTTTGATTGTGGTGAACAGACCCTTAGTATACCCTTGTGGCACCCATGGTTGGGGTACAACCCTGTACCCCTATTGCATGTTTTTGGGCACCTGTGTGTGGCACACAGAGCAGGGTATGGGCTGGTGGCAGCTACATGCTGAATTTGACAGGTACTCTGAGTATCCTCCATTTTGGGATACCCAGGCCCTGCCATAGGAATCTGTGGATTCCTGATAGGAGACAAGATGGCCCATTTGGCCTCTTGCTATCTATTACCTGTTACCTTGTTTTCCCAAAGACCTGGGAAGCCCTGACTCTGTCCCTTCCCCTGACTAGCTGTTGGGTGGAAGTTCCATATATAGTATTGTGGGGAAGTCCAGGCCAGACTGGCTGGAGCCTTCCCAATGACTGTATGTTTTGGGTACACCTGGGTGAATGGATTGTGTGACCAATACACATTTCATGTTATGTATGTCTGGTTTCTGGTGTGTTACACAATGAATGAGACAGCCGAGCCTGAAACTGGTATGAATGCAGTGTAGTGTGCTGAAAGGCTGGGTGCTTGCCCCAATTCACATTCCTTATTGTGATTGTCTGGATGGACGTGAATGGCCTGAATGCACTGTGAGCCTGATTGGCTGCCTGCCTGTTGAAGGCCCTTCTGAATGATTGGCTGCTGGAGCCTGGCTCAGCAGTGTGAATGAGAGACAGAACACTATATCTGGGGACCTCTCACTTACTGGACTTATTCAGAAGTGGAAGTTGAAACTTGATGCTTATCCTTGACGCCGAGCTGAAGAAGAAGAATTGTTGCTGCTTTCATTTGACACAATCTGAAAGTTGTCGTGTCTTCAAGGACAAATCCAAGAGAGGACCTGGCTAGAAGACCTCTTCCCGAGCTACGAGAGACAATCATGCAGTAAGCTAATCTTCACCAAGGCTCCCTGGAAGTCAGTCCTCGAAAGGCTACTGACCGTAGACAGGGACCGCGGTTGGGAGGACCGCCGGTACCTTGTCGACCAGAGCCGCAATGCTCCATTGCCTAAGGCGCTTTGAAATCAAGGACTCCCTTGCTGTCACTGTCGACCGCTTTGTCCCACCAGAGAAAGTCGAGTTCACCGACAACCCGAGGATAATCTGCCGGTGGGTTTCCTGTCACCCGAAGTTCACAAAGACGCTGACCAAGATCCGAAAGCCAGCCGTGGCCGAGTTGTGATCATCAACGCGAACAACCCGACGCCCTTGCGGCTTATGTTCTTCATTGATCTGAGTTGCAGCAATTAATTGTTGTCATCGAGGTGCACTGCAAGCCTCGTCTTCGCAGGACGTTCACAATCCATTGTCAAGCACCACCAAGGTCGAAGCTGCCATCTCGACGACACTGTTCACCTTTTCTTCTAGGAATCTTGATGACCCATGGCTCCTGCCTTAAAGGGATTTCACCCAAGAAGGTTCCATCGTTGAACCGTCGAAGAAGTCTGCTAAACCAGGTACATTGGGGTAGTAGAACATTTTTAACAGGAACAAGACTATTTTACACGTATATGGACTGGGCTTGTTAATATACTTTATTTACAGGTTGCCCAGGTGGGGGATCCTCACACAGAACTGTGTCTAGTGGTAGGGATCCAGTATTCTGCCATTGTTTAATCCAACTTGTCGTCTTCCATATGTCTATTGTTGATTCACTTTACTATTTCATTTGTATGCCAGTAAAACTGTCAGCAGTTGGTGCATTTTAATGGAATCAAGAGTTAACTGTGGTACCACACAGATATTCTACATATTTACCATATTAGTATTGCCAAAGCACAAAGTGTGTTATTGTTTGTGTATATATTCTGAACCTTATTTATATAAAGAACTGTGTTATCACTAACATAGTGTGTGGATATTCCTTTGTTGGGGGCTTGGGGACTAAACTGTACTTAAGAACCAGCCTGCATCACCTCCTGAGAGCTTTGGCCTTGATTGCTCCTCCAACGTTACCAAATAGAGAATCTTGGCTGGGGTGCTATGTGCTTCTACTCTGCCATATAGAGGGCAGGAGTACAGATACCCACTGCCAGTCTTTACACTCCCCGTTCTTCTATTTCTTCCTGACTCTTCACTGCCTATATTCTACCATTTGAATCCCATATCCAGTTTCATTTTCATTCCATTGTTTTTAAATTTCTTCATGGTCTGTCTTCACTTTGTTTCGCCTCTCTCGTTTCCTGTTATTCCCCTGCACGAGCTTTGCACTCTCATTTTACCACTCGTCTTGTCATTCCTAAACACAATTGTGCTTCCTCTCGCATTCATTCTTTTACCCATCTTCATTGGAATTCTCTTCTTCTCATTATTTGTTCTTCTTCTCCTATCATATTTTCTGCAATCACTTGAAGGCTCATTTCTTCTCCTCTTTGTCCACCTCATAATTAGATGAAGTTTTTTGTCAAACACAAGCTGTAATTGCGTACCGTTCATTTGATTTGTAAAAATGCTTTGGCGAAAAAACATTATAAATTTCAATAAATTCAAATACAAAATTGAAATAAAAGAAGGTGAGCTATCTACACAGCCGGGAAGGTGATTGAGCTGGGGAGGAGTCAGTAACATGGCATAGGAGCCACTGGAAAAAAGTATGACTTGAGGACTTTGACTCTAACAGAGTTCTGTTATGTTTAGCATTAATAATTGTATAGGCGTTATGTGCTCGTAATCATAGTCCTTGTGCACCATTAATTTATAAAGAAGTTGTTAAAATGTCACATTTTATAATAGTGAATCCCTTCTGCGCTCAATCTCACCATTGCACAACCTTCCTGGGCCTCCTCTCGCTAGAAGTAAAAGTATGCACAACGTCTCGAGACACTGGCTGAAGATGATGTATGGATCCTAAAGGGCTATTGGTGAAGTAAATGATCAAGTGAACTCTCATGTATAAAAGAAAAAGATTACAAGTGCACATAGTCCTGCAGAAAACAACCTCATTAAATGTACAGATGTTGAAACACAAGATAGAATAAGTCACCATAGAAGCTAGCTATGAGTAGTGAATAGAATGCAGGTGAAGCCGCCATTGTACAGAAACTGGACATTAGTATCATGAATTTAGTAAGCCAGAACCTATGAAGCGGGAATGGAAAACTGTGTTGTAGCAAGAATAATAGGCTCATGTACCTGCATGGCAAGGCTGCCTGGCCTGGAGTCAAGATTCAAGAAGTAAGGTCAGCTATCTAGCTGAAGAAGGATGTGCTGAGGATGAACCTTCTCACATTTAGGTGCAAGAAAGAACACAAAGGATGCCAAACTTTAATTCATTTAGAGCATTTAAAAGCTGCAAAATTGACCAAATTGTAATCTCCTGTCACGTGAGCCAAGGCTAGAAATAGAGCTTAAACTTGGAGTTCCAGGCACGATAACGAGTGCCCTCACTCCCATGCATTCTCAAAGGCAAGACCAAGTACAAAGAGAATTTCATGGAAGAAGGCATGGGCGATGAGAGATGCCGGGCTACTTGGTTGGTGGGGTAGTTTTATGTCCTATCTTCTTGCACCTGGATCTGGGCTTATGTGCCGCTAGATGAACTGAATGTTCCAGACATGGCATAGGCGTGCCAACCAATTATATCAGTCCATATAATGAAAGACCTTATAGTTTGAAAACCAATGCGAAACTGTTTATCGAATGTTTCTGAACTGACATGTTTTTAGAGGTAGGCAGTTGTCCACCTGATAACGGGCAGCCAATAACAATCCTAGCTCCTATTGAAATGTATACTTAGATGTTTCCTTTAACCAATCCCGACCCTTGATATGGTTTTCACTATTGGCACGCATTATGACGTCACTCTGATGCATTATCTAGTATAAGGACTGTATTTTGTGTGGGGATCATTGAGAGACAGAGCATACCTCTGTTGATGTTCGTTATTTCTTCCCTGTTTAAGATAATTGTAAATAAAACAGTACCTTGCCATCTTTCTGAGTTGGTTCCCTCTATTGGACTCAGCATGACTCTGGTGTAATCCCATCCATTCAATGTGCATGTTCCTAAGGGTTATAAACTCAGTTTGAAGCACTTGCCCCCTTAGGCATTTACAGTGATTAAATCAACCACATGTATTTTGTGGCCTTGTAGTTCGACTCGGTTGATTAAGTCACATAGACCCCCCCCTTAGGTTAATGTTACCTTTATAAGACACCTGTTTTTTTATATATTTATATAACAGTAAAAAAAACTTTGTTAAAGGGACATTATGGTTAAGTTGCGCTACTAAAAACCTATGAAATTCAGTAAAAAATCTTTGTTAAAGGGACGTTATGGTTAAGTTGCGCTACTAAAAACCTATGAAATTCAGTAAAAAAACTTTAGTTAGTTTAGTTTAGTTTATTATTTATATGGCGCGCCATACCCTGGGGCATCAGGGCGAAAACAGACAAGGATATGCTCAACTTAGTTACAAGTACATGATAAGTAGGAAAAAATACAGACATCAACAATGTTACAGTAGGCAGGTATGTACAAGGAGAGGTCAAGGAACAAAGGGGAACAGTGTACATGTTTCCTGCATTGTCATAGGATAGTAATATACAGTTATGTACAGTGTGACATATCAGGTCACCAGTGTCAGAGTGATGTGCTGCGCACGGAGCTTCAATCGCATGGTATGTAGGCTCCAGGTGCAGGGAGTGGGAGTCAAAGGAGGAGCATTTAAAGGGTCATGCAGGTTAAAGTAGTTAGGTGTCATTGTCTCTCAGCCACCTAGTTAGGTTCTGTCCAAAATTGGCGAAGGACTGAGGTTCTCTGACGTCATGGGGGAGGGAGTTCCATAACTGTGCAGCCTTGACTGGGAAGCTATTTCCTCCTATAGTGGAGAGTTTGAAGCACGGAACTTGGAGGCAGTTTGCGTTAGCTGTTCTAGTTGGTCTGGAAGAGGTTCTTTTACATAACCTGTCCATGAGGTAGGGTGGGGCTTTATTATTGAGGCATGTGTGGGTGAGGGAGGCGATCTTGAGTTGAATTTTATCAACGGTGGAGAGCCATTTGTATTCTCTTCTTATAGAGGATATATGCTCATTTCTGTTAATCTTGAGTGCTGCTCTCAAGGCATTGTTCTGGAGGACTTGAATTTGGTGGATGGTCTGTTTATTTGCCCCAATGTAGAGTCTGTTACAATAATCCAATTTGGATAGTATCAGGGCTCTGACAAGTGTAATACAGCTGTCTGTGGAGAGGAATTGTTTGCTCGCTCTGATAAGTTTGCATGTGTATGCTGTAGCAGCGGCTAGAGAGTTAACTTGTTTGGTAAAGTTCATGGTGGCGTCTAGGTAGAATCCTAGGGTTTTTACTTCGTTACCTACTTTTATGTTGTTCCCATCAATAATGAAGTTGGCATAATCAGGGCTGAGTTTGGATATATAGGTTGGGGTGCCTAGGATGATAAGATCGGTTTTATCATCGTCAGGCATAGGCCGTGTGTGGCCATCCATGCCTGAACAATGCTATAGATTCTGTTCACTGGGGCCAGATCTGTGGCGTAAACTCCTGAGAGTGGAAGGAGGATCTGGGTATCGTCTGCGTAGTTCGAGTTGGCGATACCCAGATGATCCATTTCATCAAAGAGGGGCTTCGTGAAAACATTGTAGCGGGTGGGTGACACACAAGATCCTTGTGGTACACCGCATGTTATGGAGATTGGATTAAAGGACTTTGTTAAATGAACATTATGGTTCAGTTGCGCTACTAAAAACCTGTGAAATTCAGTAAAAAAACTTTGTTAAAGGGACATTATGGTTCCAAGTAAAACCGAAAAACCCTTGAAATTCGCCAGTTGGGTCAGCTAAGCAACCATAACTTGCGCCACCACTGTGCACTGCTAAGACTAACACCCAGGACATCAAAGATGACATCACAATCATAAAAACCATGTGTAATGAAATGGATTATACCATAACTAAAAAGATATGCCTCCAACATAATTTCCTCACAGAAACTGCAGAGCTAGGACTGACAGTACACAAACACAACACAATGAATACAAATTACCAGAAACTAGTAAGTAAACTTCATGTATTTTATATAGTTGTATAATTTTTGTATGAAGGACAGAACAATTAATGTATTTGTGTTTTTCACACAGAAATGTGCAGTACTTTGGAGTGGCTTGAGGAGAATTTTCCGCATAATGAAATAGTGACAATAATGGTACACACTTCTCTGCATAAGCAAATTACTAGTCAGTACTTTATGTGTACTTAACACATATATATTTATTTTTAACAGACCTTGCAATGCATAGAACAGAAAATGGACGTGCTCAAAGATAATTTCAATGGTTTAAGGCAATTTGTGGAGGAGCGCGTCAAAGGAAAAATTAGATACCACTGTACTACCTTTACCTGTCCCGCCTCTCCATTTCCCAGTGAAGTATCCCCAAACCCTCATGAAGAACCTAAACGTTTCGAGGAAACTTCCATCCCTTCATCCCCTCACAACCATCCTCTGCAAACCCCTAATTCCCCTATATTTGTGTCAGTTTCTGCCGCCCCCTCTCTTTCTTAATTGCTGTATATGTGTATAATAAAATAAATGTTATGCTACTTTTAATGACATTTTTTGTGTCTAATTTGTTTTTCAAAAAACAGTTAAAATGTCAGCGGACAGCGCCCCTGTCCGACCTGTCCGTAAATCAACAAAATGGGGGTGTCCTAAGGACACTATACCTCTCCGTAGCATTCGAAACCAAGATGAAACTGTTCTTACAACACACCAAGTGTCCGGGATGTCTGTAAAATAACAAAATGGGGGTGTCCTAAGGACAGTATATCTGTCCGTACCGTTCGCAACCAAGATGGAAATGTCCGTAGAACAGGCGTGGTGGCCGCAATGTCCGTAGTCAAACAAAATGGAGGTGTCCTAAGGACACTATACCTGGCCATACAGTCTGCAGAACATCTACGCACATGCGCACCATACCCGTAAATCCTGCAAACATTGCGCCTGTCGGTAACTGTCTGTCTCATTTGTGTCGCACTTTTAATTAGTTTCAGGTCCCGAACACTGTCCGTAGAACACCCGCGCGCATGCGTACGACCGTTCCTGTGCATTTGGTGTCCTGCAGACACTCATTCCCTTCCTGGGCGTGTTCACAACGTCATCATGTGACCGCACCCATGCTGAGCGTGTGTCCTAATTTGTGCACTTTGTCCGCTTCCCCAACATTTTAAAAGAATTTATTCACAGAATCCAAATAATTTTACAGTAAAAAATCATAATTGCACATGTCCCAGACAATGGCCCTAGCTTTCCACATGTTTTTTGGAACTTTTTGTTCGCTTTTGAGTGATCGATATGGTCACGAGGCGCACCCCTCCACCCCTATAAAAGGCCACACCCCAGAGCTCATCTTCATTGTACTTCTGGCTATTGCAGATTGATGTTTGCTGCCTTTAGTGCTCTAGCTCAGATTACCTCACCAACCGTAATGGCATCCATGACAGTTGTTGCTACATCAGCCTCAGGACCACCCCCAAACCCTCCACCACCACCACCTCTGCAAGGGTCTGCAGAGGGGAATACGCGTGAGGATGTAGAGAACGAGGATGAAGAGAATGAAGAGAACGTGGTCGAGGAACTCCCTACTACCAGCACTCGCATGGAGTCGTGGGTGTGGCGGTTGTTTACTGTTCATGGTAACGTACCGAAAGCACGTGCAAACAAGTTCACCTGTAACCAGTGCAATTTGGTGCTGAGTCATGGGAGAAGTGGTTCGTACAGCTTTGGTACGACATCCATGAAGCAACACATAACTTCACTACACGGTGCGGACATTCGCAAAGTTGTACCATGTAAAGAACGTAGTAGGTTGAGTTCCTCCGCAGTATCCTCCGTTTCCGATCCTCTCCCCACAAGAGACACTCCTGTGGGAGAGCACATCCCGCAGCTGCTTCATAGGCCATTTGCGATGTTGTTGACCCTTAACTTTCAAGGGTCACAGTATTGTGTATGTACCACGACGCAGTACTCTGCAGGGGGGGAGAGTCTTCGAAGTGCTTTTGAGATTACAGTCAGGGAGCACCAAAAGAGCTGCTACCTACCTAAATAAGGCCCACCCTACATCTTCCTCTCTGCACCTGCCCTTTCTTATCCCCGTGGTTGGTGTCCCTTCCTTACCCTCCACTCCCCTCCTCTCCTAGTGTGTTGGGTGTATGAAAAGCCACAAAAAATATATAAAACAACAAAAAGTTTTTTAAAAAGGCTCTTTTCAGAGCCGCCTTTCTCAGTTTAAAAATAGAACTATCAAGTAAAGGAGGCAGGCCACCGCGCATTTTTTTAAAAGTCTGCGGACAGTCCTCGGACATATAAAATTTTGGGGTGGAACCCTAGCAAAACCAATGCACTTTCTCTGGGAGTAAGTGGTGGCTCTGAAAAGAGCCTTTTGGTGGTGTTTTGTGTGTTTCAAAAACTTGGATTCGTCAACATCTAATGCAAAATAGATCACTATACTTCCAAAAAAGGTTGCAATGCATTTTGTACATTTAGAATAAAAATCTGATTGCAAGCATATGTAAGATGGACTCCATCTCTGCGAAAAATGAATGTGCTGCGAAACATAATATTTTCATTGTGGAAAGACGACATGCCAACATCTCTTAGAAAGGCACAAACAGCCTTATTGACATTGCGCATCGCTTTCTCCATTTGTGGACCAAATGAAGAAGAATGCAGCCACATTTGCCTTTCCGCAATACGTGAAAAAATTACTTGCCAATGTGGAAACATGACCATGACCTTCTCAAGTCCTTCCTTCATTGCAAATTGCAAAGAAATTCCGGACACATGTCCTAAACTGTTCCCTCCACAATGAATTATAATTATGTCAGGATGACGCTCTCAGGCCGATTCATGGAATTAATGTGCGCCGAAAATTTCGGCGCAAGCGTGCGAAAACGTGCGATTTGCAGTGAAAGAGCGAAAATCGCAGTGCAAGTGCGAAAATCGCAGGGAAACCAGTGCACATCGATTACTGGAAGTCCGTGCGCGAGAAAAATATTGGATGTGCGCTGAAAAAGTGCGCGGCGCACGCCGGCGCACAGGTCATCTAACAGCGTGCTCCACGGCCACAGCGAAATCGCACATAGAGCGGCGCACTTAACAAAAGTAGGCGGAACATGGGGCGTGACACGCGGAATGGGGAACAACTCGTGAAAATATGGGCGCCACAGGGGAAGTACAGTAGGCAAGTGCGCGGAATGCCCACACGCTCGCCTACAACACGTATTCATGGAATCGAATAGGGCAAACCAGTGCAGAGGCAAAAACGCACACAGGCCCATACACGTCCGCCACACAAAAGCAGGCGGTAGCGTCCCTGCGCATGAAAAAAATGTGCGCCAAAATGTGCGCTAACAAAAGGCACGTATACACAGATCTGATGAAAGTCCCATACTGTGGCCCCCTAGGACAAATGACGTGCAAAGTGGTACGCGACAAACACGGACACCCGCTGTGTGAATAATAGCGTGTGCGTGTATTTCGTGGGTGCACAGGAAGTTTTACACGCGATCGGGCCTGGGGGTGCGGGGTACGTGTATTTCAGGGTCTCGCGGGAAGTTTAACACGTGATCGGGCCTGGGGGAGCGGGGTACATGTATTTCAGGGGCTCGCGGGAAGATTAACACGCGATCGGGCCTGGCGGAGCATGGTACGTATATTTCAGGGGTGCGTGAGAAGTTTTACACGCGATTCTCCTGGGTAAGTGTATTTCAGGGGTGCGTGAGAAGTTTTACACGCGATTGGCCTGGGTACGTGTATTTCAGGGGTGCGTGAGAAGTTTTACATGCGATTGGCCTGGGTACGTGTATTTCAGGGGTGCCCGTGAAGTTTCACACACGATTTCAGCAGGGTACGTGTATTCCAAGGTGCGCGGGAAGTTTCACACGCGAATTTGCAGGGTACGTGTATTTCGGGGTGCACGTGAAGTTCCACACGCGATTTCAGCAGGTTACGTGCACTTCGGGTGCGCGGGAAGTTCCACACGCGAATCCAGCAGCCTACGTGTATTTCTGGGGTGCCGGGGAGTACTACACGTGAATTGGCTGTGCGGGTCCTCCCAGGTGTTCCCTCTACATCCTCCACAGCCCCTGCAGGCAGCCCACACCACAGGGGACTACCCTGCCCCCCTGCACATGTCCCGCAGGCAGCCCATCCACCATGGCTATGCCCCCCAGCCAACCCACATGTCACCTTGCACTATTGCCCACCAATGCATGTCTCCCAGCACCCCCACCCCCCAGCAGTCAGGGGCACCCTCCACCAGACCCCCACTCATGTCTCCCAGCACCCCCACCCCCCAGCATCCAGGGGCACCCTCCACCAGGCCCCCACTCATGTCCCCCTGCACCCCCACCCCCCAGCATCCAGGGGCACCCTCCACCAGGCCCCCACTCATGTCCAACTCATGTCTCCCTGCACCCCCACCCCCCAGCAGTCAGGGGCACCCTCCACCAGGCCCCCACTCATGTCTCCCAGCACCCCCACCCCCCAGCAGTGCAGGGCACCTGCCAGCAGGCCCCCACTCATGTCCACCTCATGTCCCCCTGCTCCCCCACCCCCCAGCAGTCAGGGGCACCCTCCACCAGGCCCCCACTCATGTCCAACTCATGTCTCCCTGCACCCCCACCCCCAGCATCCAGGGGCACCCTCCACCAGGACCCCACTCATGTCCAACTCATGTCTCCCTGCACCCCCACCCCCCAGCAGTCAGGGGCACCCTCCACCAGGCCCCCAGTCATGTCCCCCTGCACCCCCAGCAGTGCGATTGGCCTGGGTACGTGTATTTCAGGGGTGCACGGGTAGTTTTACACGCGATTTCAGCAGTGTACGTGTATTATGGGTTCTCGTGAACTTCCACACGCGATATCAGCAGGGTACGTGTATTACGGGGTTCGCGTGAACTTCCACACGCGACTGAGCCTGGGAGAGTGGGGTACGTGTATTCCTGGGGTGGGCGGGAATATTTACACGCGACTGGGCCTGGGAGAGCGTGTTACGTGTATTCCTGGGGTGGGCGGGAAGATTTACACGTCGCCTACAACGCGGCAAAAAAGACGGTCCAATCCGGAAACACATACGCCAGCATGAAGCAGGCATACGTCGACCCGCGCAGCATAAAAGTGTGCGCAAACAACAAACAAGCTCAGACGCCAGGATGAATATACCGTTCCTAGCAGCAGTGGCCGTGGGATACCGCAGGAGGAGGAGGAGGATAGTCAGGGCCAGAATCTTTACACCGAGAACCAGCCTTTTTGGTATGCCTGATGACCAGGTGTATGGGAGGTACAGGTTTCCACCTTACATAATACTCGACCTGGTCAGTGAGTGGGAGGATGACCTCACATCACCCACCCTGTGCTCCCAAGCACTCAGCCCCCTGGAGAAGGTCCTCAATGTACTGCACTTCTTGGCTACCGGATCATTTCAGCGGACAAGTGCCATAGTGGGGGGGGTGTCACAGGCCACGCAGTCACAGTGCCTACACCAGATGTTGGCCATCATCACTGCACGCCCATCAGTCCACAGGCACATATACCTGCCCAGAACACCTGCAGAAAGGCAGGCTGTCATCCAGGATTTCTAGGGGGTGGCACAATTCCCCAAAGTGCTAGGTGCCATTGATTGCACCCATGTGGCTCTACGTCCCCCCAGGGCATCTGAGCACATCTATAGAAACCGCAAGCACTGGCATTCCATCAACGTCCAGGTAGTATGTGATGCCAAGGCAATCATCATCTCAGTATATGCCAACTATCCAGGGTCCACCCACGACAGCTTCATTTACAGGATGTCAACCCTAAACCGGGACATGGAAGCTGGGCGGCATGGCGATGCATGGCTGCTTGGTGAGTATAAATGCCACAGCACACGCATGCATGTCAGATACAGAGTAATGTCACTACCCAACTAATGATACCCATCACCACCTCCCCAGGGGACAGTGCCTACCCTCTGAGCACCCATATGATGACGCCAATTCAGAACCCCACCACGCCTCCCTAGATAAGATACAACACAGCCCATATTACAACCCGGGGCATAGTGGAGTGCACATTCGGAGTGCTCAAGTCACGCTTTCGCGCCCTTGACCGTTCTGGCGGGCAGCTGTTATACGCTCCCCCAGTAGTGTGCAGGATCATAGTGGCAGCATGTGTCCTGCACAATGTTGCAACACGCCGGGGCCTGGCTGTGGACATGGTGGTGCCCCCACATCCCCAACCCCATGCACGCCCGCTGCGCATGGGAGGGGAAAGGGCACGGGGTGAGGCAGCCCGTACACAGCTGGTGGCTAATTACTTCACATAGAATCACACCCCTGTGGAGTGCACACAGCCCTGG
Organism: Ambystoma mexicanum; assembly: GCF_040938575.1. Classification (NCBI taxonomy): domain Eukaryota; kingdom Metazoa; phylum Chordata; class Amphibia; order Caudata; family Ambystomatidae; genus Ambystoma; species Ambystoma mexicanum. Next base: position 30,726,575 of record NC_090923.1, on the reverse strand, counting down.
CACATACCATCTGACAATCAATGATGACTCAATCCGACAATTATGATGAATGAAGGGACAGTCAACTGTCAGAACCATAGCAGCCTGAGATTGTTCACCTGGAAGTGTCACAATGTGTGCATCCCTACCTACACAAACACCACCAATGCAGTGTCATCAAAAGACACACTTCTATGCAGCAAAAATGAATACCCACTTGCAAAATATAACATGAGAACAGTGCCATGTCACCCAACCCCTCCCCGGCACCGCCACACAACACACCATGGCATGTCATGCTATGTGAGAGCAAACAAAGTAATCCCCACAACATGACACAAGTGTCACAAAGTACAGTGTCCCTAATGGAAACTGGCCACACATGAAATGCTCACAGTAATGCAGGACCAACAACACACATTACCAAATATTTAGCAATAATACAAATCACCTACACAACCTCAAACCTACCATTAACATGACAGTACGGATTTAAAAAATTGGTAGTCTCACTACCTGATAATGCCAGCACTTCGACCACTTCAAACTGTATAGTGTTAGCACCACGCAAAAGTGTAGGTGCACTGCTTACAACATGGACTCCATTTCCAAAGTAGACCGCCTTGTGAAGACATGAGGAATGGATCTGCAAATTAGGAGAATGAGATGGATGCAGAGGCACATATCAATACACCATGCAGTGTACAATACAACAACAATATGCACTTGGAATGTATACACAGTATTGACTACAGACTGCCCACACATCAAATGGGAGCCCAACGTCACTGTGTAAGTCAATGTCACTTGGGCACACCCTTTGCAAGCCCATGGAAACGGGAAGCAGGAGGGGTGTGTTACACAAACCCAACCATCTAACCCAAATTCAGGACAAGCCTGCATGTGCCCAGCCACAATACAGTGTATGCCCACGGGAGCCACACAAGGCAACACACTGTAAAAAAAATCAAAAATCAAAAATCAAAAATCAAAAATGGCCATGTATGGGCCAGGGGGGTGGGGGAGGCCACCCAGGAGGTCCGAGGACAGGGTGCACACCAAAACCCACCTGTGTGGATTCTGGGAAAAAAAACACCTTCATGGGCTCATGGCCTGCACGGCTACCGTATTGTGAGAGAATCGCTGCTGTCGCTCTCATCACCCTCTGCAGCTGCATCAGGAGGTGGTGGTACTATGGGAGGCAGCCCACGCAAAGCCCTAGTCTGGTCCTCCATGGCAGCAAGCATGCGGGTGTGGAAGGTCTGGTTCTGGAGGATAATCATGCAGAGGTCCCCATGCAACAACTCACGGGATGCCCGGACCTCCTCCCGAGTTGCCTGCATCTCAGCTGAGAGCGTACGTGTGAGCCGCTCCAGCTGCTGTTCTGTCCTCATGTCAGTTGAAGCCTCAAGCTCAACAAGAGTCACCCTGAGCTGACAGAGTTCCACCCTCAGGGCTTCCCTGTGGCCCTGGGACTCAATAGAAATGGCTTCCCGCAGAGTCTCCAGTGCCGCCCGTCTGTCCCTGTTGGACGCCAACATGTCCTCCCTGTGTGACTGGCAAATGGAGTCTGTTGCCTGCTGTAGTTGTTCCATCAGCCTTTCTTGGGGGACAATGGAAGTGGCCACCCTATCCATGGCCTGAGCCATCATCTCAGATGATGCTGCCTGTTGGTTTGCCATACCGTATATGGATTGCTCCCATGCGGTATTGCCAGGTGGCATACGGCCACCGCGTCGGCGGGCACCACACCTGTCTGGGGCAAGGCGAACTGCACCTTGCTGTGCCGGCACTGCCTGAGGCTGCAGGACTGCATTCCCCCTCTGATCTGCTAGCCCAGGAACAGGATCAGATGTTGCGGAGTGTGACTCTGCATCCGTAACCACCAAAGGCGGACCTACCAACACTGACATCCCCATTGAGGGTTCTACCCCTGGTGCAGGTGGGTTGGACAGTACAGAATCCCTCCCAGAAACACTTACCTGCGACTGCACATAGGTCTCATCATCCGACACCTGAATAGAGCTCGGGGGAGGTGCACCCAGAGACACCCCTTGAGAGAATGGTCTGCAGCAAGTGTGGGTTCTCACCCACCACCACACCACGTACCTCACTGGTGCCCGGTCGGGCCTGAGACCCCTCCTGGGTCTCCACCATCTCCACAACCCCAGCAGTATCAAGTGCATCAACCCCTGCAAAGACATGAAAGAAAAGAAATGGGAACAGGCATTAGCACCATGGCACACAATTAGGGCTGAGAAGCAACAGAACCAGTACTTCATTGACACTTGTCCCACATGACTATAACCCTCCCATGCATGCACCGGCACTGCGTATGAAGGGGAGGCAAATGGCACACATTGATGACACCAAGATGGAAGACCAACACATTTGCTGCATGCTGGCTAGCAGTGCCATCACACATTGGCCTGTGATTGGCATGTCCAATACACATACATGACACATGCCATCACACAGATGGCATGTACCATAGCCATGTCACACATGTGACAATAGGACTGAGAAATGCCTAGTGAAAGTGGTGGAATGCAAACAATCAGCCTGAATGAACACAGAATAATACGCAACAATGTTGTGGCAAGATGACACTTCAAGGGCAACTGGCGTGAGGTTGGGCTAAATGTCTACTGTTGCCAGAAGGGATACTGAAATACCCAAATCCTGGTGCGCAGAATGTATTGGATGAAGCACATGGGTGACAAAAACCACTCAGGCACACACACCCTCACCTGGCATTCAATCAGAAGCCCTCACACACACACCATGCACATGGATGACACACACATGCATGTGCACTCACCGGACAATGCCTCGTAATCTGGCAGGTCTCCCACGCCTTGGATCTGTCCCTCCGTGATGTAGGTCCCAGCAACATACTCATGTGGAGTGAGTTCAATGTCCTCTGCTGGAGACCCGCCTCCAGTCACTAGAGTAGCGGCATGACTTGAGGCCAGCTTTTTCTTTGCCCTGCGCTTCAGGTCATTCCAGCGCTTGTAGCAATCATTAGCTGTGCGCCTCACGAATCCAAGGGCACTTATGATGTCCGCGATGGTCTGCCAGTGTGCCAGACGTTGTGCAGGTGTGGTCTTGCATCCTGCAGTAATCACCATTTCGCTGTCATGTGCGGACACATACTCCACAAGTGCATCAAGTTCGGCCTGATTGAAGCTGGGCTTCCTTGGCGGGCCGGACTGTGTAGCCGTATCTGGGGCATCAGCCTGTACTGGATGAGCATTCTTCCTCTTCCGCTTGGAAGGTGGTGGGGATCCTGAGTGTCCTACGCCGCTCTGGACACTAGGGGCAGGAGCCCCGGTGGACTGTGGACTAGGAGTGTGGGAATGAACACTTACCATGGGACTTGGTGCAGGCATTAGCAGAAGTGTGATGTAGTCAGGGGGAACGTCAGCAGGATGGACTGGGACCGACACTGTCCTGGCTAGGAGACTCAGAGCTGGGGTGGATGGAGCCGCAGCTGTCCCTGCATCCTCCCCACCCTGCCCTCTCGGGGCAGCAGATGACATAGCTGCCCCTGATCCACGTGGCCTGGTGACACCAACGTGCACCGCCACACGTGGCCTAGACCTGCTGAGCTGGAAGTCAGCCATGGAGTCACCCTGTGCCAGGTCTGGTGCCACAATGGGCTGGTCCAACAAGGGCTGAGCAGGGATGGTGTCAGCCACGTTACCCTGAACCAGGGGGGGGGCATGGGTGTCCCTGACTGGTCACCCACACATGGGGGGCTAGGGGCACCCTGCAAGTCCCGGCCACGTCCCCTACCATATCCACCATGCCCACCTCTTGAGGCTCGGCCACCTTTGCCACCCTTCCCGCGTGCTCGCCTCCCAACCATGGCACTGATGTTGTTGTGCGTATGGGAGTTGCAATAAACTATTGTCCTGGGCAATTGGGGGTCAAAGGGGTAGGGTACTAGATGGAATTCGTACCATAGTGCTCTAGCAAGGCTGTATGTGACCCCTGGGGGAAGATGACGGGTCACGCAACGCACAGGCACCCCAAAAAAGGGAGATCATGTGCACGCAACCCCTCCTAGACCACGTGCGTGGAAAAACAAACCTGCACTATGCTGTGGCACCCAGAAACACAAAAATGAACGTATGCGTGTCACACGCAGCCTAAAATGACCTCTGAAGGGGTACGCGACACACGGGGCAAGCACATATGTTAAATATGTGCACGACTCACCGTCTGCCTGGAAAAATAGCGTGAAAAAGACGCGCGTGTGCGCGTTGGCAACACCCCCGCCAAAAGAAGAATTGTACGCTGTCTGAGGAGACAGGACAACAGAGGAAGTGAACGCTGTTTGAGGAAACAGGCCCAGGAAAAAGAGAAAAAGAGAAAAAGCTGTCAGAGAGGTAACAGGGAGTACGAACTTGGAACGCTGTGAAGTAAATCGCGTGTGAACCGACAAGAAGTACAGACTTCACCTACTCGCTCTCCACGAAAAGCACGTACAAGGAAATGGCGTTCTACACGTACCTTTGAAACATGCCCACACGTCCAGCGTCACTTCCGCGTGTATGCGCTAAGGCCCTATCCTCCAATTACACGAGCTGACACTCTGACGTGCAGTCATTGGACGTGTAACATGCACCCGTGTACAGGGAAATGCCCGCGCACGCACGTCACAGACACGCATACGCGCTGAGGCCCTTTCCACCAATTACACGCTATGACACTCTGACGTGCTTATTTTTTCTACGCGCCATGGAAAACGCACGTGCGCGTAACGTTATAGACGCGCCTACAAGCTGGGGGCCTTTGGGCCAATGAATTCGCGTACGTGTGCTGACGCGCTTACGCGCTAAGGCCCTTTCCTCGAATTACACGCAGACGTGCTGGATTTTCACGTGCCAAATCACTCTGTATCAAGCTGGCCACGCGTAAGCACACGGAAGACCACGCTCCTGCCCCGAAGGCCGAATTACTGCCCCCCAGAGCCTCGAGCAGCCTCCCACGAGCCATCTGCTGCTGCCTGCCTGCCTGTCTGCTGCCACCGTGCCCTGCTATTTGGTGCCTGCACATCAGCCATCTGCAGGGGTCCAGTTGCTGTGTCCACCCCTGCTGGAACAGAAGACTCCCGACTGGGATACCATCGCTCCACAGCCCAGCCCCAGGACCCAGTTGCCCTCCCACGCCTGCCTCGGGGGTCGCCATGTCGGGGCAAACACCATCCGAGACCACTGGCGACCCACAGCGAGAGGGGCAGAGGGCCACCAGCTTCAGTCAGAAGGAAGTTGGTGTCCTGGTGGAACTTGTCCTGGGGCATTATGATGCCCTCTTCAGATCATCACGCGCCGACAATGAAGGACGGGACAGGATCTGGGACGACTTTGTGGTTGCCATCAACGCGGAGGGGGTGGCAACCCGCAACATCAAGCAAGTCAAGAAGCGCTGGGAGGACTTGAGGTCCAGGACCCTCATAAAGGCCCAGCGCCTCGTGGAGGGGGGCCGGGGCAGCCTGAGTACCATCCAGCTGAGGGTCCTGGAACGCGTATGCCCAGCACTCCATGCCCAGATCCTTGAGAGGCAGACCCGTCTGGAATCGAGCAGTAAGTGGCCAAGCATTGCTGTGTGAGACAGGGCATGTTGCAGTGTGCTGGTTGTCTGATACTTGCCTGTATGTGTGACATAGGCCATGTACGCGTCTGTGTGTGCTGGGACATCATGGTCATGCATGTGATACCAGTAATGTGTGAAGCACACGGTTGGTGTATGTGTTTAAATGCAACATGGGGAGCCCTATGCGGAATGGACACATGAGAGCATGCCAGTCTATGTTCCTGGACATGGGTGGGGATGAGGGATGGATGCTGATGCCATGTACATGTATGGTGTCCATGTCTGTGTGTCTGACCTGCATGTCTGTGACTTGTGAATGCCATGGATGCATGACACATGTCTGTGACAATATTCAGAATCACTGATGCAGCCTAGTTATCCTTGCATCCACTGTGTCTGGTGTGTACGAGTCCAGATGGATGAAAGTACGGTGAAGTGTGTGCATGTGATAGGCATGACCCATGATGCATGTGAGTTCAAAAACAACATTGTATGTTTCAAGAGTCCCTTGGACATGTTTGCTAATGTCCATAGCATGCGCCATGCCTGTTACTGCATGTGTTTTGCCTGCACTGACCCATGTGTTGTGGAGGGACATGATGGAAGTGATCTTTGACAGTGCCACTCATCTGCTATTGCTTCCTGACTAGGGGACCATTGTACAGTACCCTGATGCTTGTGTTCTATGTCTCCCTCTACACTGCGCAAAGTGAAGAAGAGGGTGGAGACGGCACTGTGGAGCAAAGCGGCGGGGATGCCCCCACGGCTGCAGCGGAAGGGGTAGGTGAGCCCCCACAGGGGCTTGCAATGGCGGAAGATGGGGTGGAGCCATCCAGGTTGGTGGTTTCCACAGAGGAGGAGGAGGCCGCTACTGAGCCGCACATGGGGCCTGGTGGGGGTATCCCTGCTGGTGCAAGTGGTGCAGTCCAGGGGCAGGAGGCAGCACAGGTCGCTGTGGAGGTGCCTGTGCATGTCACTGTCCCTGACACTGTGACTGCACCACCATGCACCAGCAGGGATGCCCCATCCCAGGCCCGTCCGCAGGTAGGGGGGATGTCCATGCCATCGGACTCCCCTCCACCTGCGGACGAGGGGGGACCCCTGGCCGTATGGAGAAGGTCCTGATTGGTGTCGCGTTGCGCACGGGTGTCATTCGTGATGAGGTGCATGCTTCCCCGGGGGAGCACACACGTCATCACGAAGAGCACCGTGCCAACGTGGCCCAGTTGGGAGCGGCCATGGTCGGGGGTTTTGTACATGTGTCGGGCACTCTGGCGACCCTCTCCTCCTCTGTGGAGGCTATGCGCCAGTCGTTCTCCATGCCGTCTTCCGGACCAGATGCCACCAGGGCCCCCTGTGGACCTGCCCCGACCAACGCAGCCAACTCGGTGGGGATCCCATCCCTGCCACAGTCGGGAGTCAGAGGTCCAGCAGGGGTGGACACACCAGCAACTGGACCCCAGCAGATGGAGGATGTGACGGCATCATCGGGCAGGGGACGTGCACAACGGCGTCGGTGGATTCCATCAGCCTGGATACCGTCGTGCTGGCACAGGCAGTTGAGTCGGAGGCAGCGGCAGGCGCGACGTGGGAGGCATCATGGCTCGGGACAATCAACATCAGGGGGGCAGGCATCGGCCGGAGGGCAGGAGAACCCTGGAATGGGAGTGTCTTCCATGTGGGAGCGTTCGGCCCTGCAGATAGGTGCGGAGCGGCAGCGGGCAGAGGAGGAACGGCTCACAATTGTCAGAGCGGAGAACTCCATGCAGAGGGCGCTGAGGCGGGCTGAGTGCCTCGAGGGTATTCGCAGGGAGTTGGAGTTGGACACTGCATTATCCCTGCGAGACCTCGGAGCCAGGGAACATGCCCGCCTCCAAGCCATTGAACAGGAGTTCGATGATGCCCTGGCCCATGACAACAACCAGTGAGCCGTCGGACTAGCCCGCTGCCCTTGTAAATAGTTATGTAGTTAGTGTTAGGTATCCTTTGCTTTTTTATTTATTTTGGACCTTTTGGACAATGGACCACATTTTTGTATATAGTTTATTTATTAGGTAGTATTATTAGATAGATTTCATTTCTTCAGTTGGGATCATGGACCCTGGATTGTTTATCTGTATATAGTTGACTTGGATTTTAGTATTTTTTTTGGATTTACCCATGGAGCAATGGTTTTCGGTTTTGTTTTTCCCTTGGATTTACTTTTTTGAACTGTGACTTTGGACACCTTTGCTTTGGATTATGATTTGTGGTTTTTCATTATTTTACGGACATGCTGCTTTTGGTTTTTAATTCCCATTGTCGTTTTTTTATTTTTAATTCCATTCATGTTGCTTTTAATACATTTTCTTCATCAAACTTCAATGTGTAGTATCATCTCATTGTTTTCATGCATGTCATGATATGGGTTTTGACATTCACTTGCAGCCATTGTGTGTATGTGAGGGACATGTGTTCATTTACATACTTGCCATTGAGGTTGTATCATGTAATTGGCATTTCTAAGTCGGTGGATGCAATACTTGGGTGGGTGTTTGGCATGTGGAGGCTGCCCATAAGGGCCAGGGATCTAGATTGTGATGACGTGTTGGCTGGGGGACATTTGTCAGGGCCTGCTGGCAGGTGCCCCGCAATGCTGGGGGGTGGGGGTGCAGGGGGACATGAGGGGACATGAGTGGGGGCCTGCTGGCAGGTGCCTTGCAATGCTGGGGGGTGGGGGTGCAGGGGGACATGAGTGGGACATGAGTGGGGGCCTGTTGGCAGGTGCCCCGCAATGCTGGGGGGTGGGGGTGCAGGAGGACATGAGTTGGACATGAGTGGGGGCCTGGTGGAGGGTGCCCCTGACTGCTGGGGGGTGGGGGTGCAGGGGGACATGAGTGGGACATGAGTGGGGGCCTGCTGGCAGGTGCCCCGCAATGCTGGGGGGTGGGGGTGCAGGGGGACATGAGTTGGACATGAGTGGGGGCCTGGTGGAGGGTGTCCCTGACTGCTGGGGGGTGGGGGTGCAGGGGGACATGAGTGGAACATGAGTGGGGGCCTGCTGGCAGGTGCCCCGCAATGCTGGGGGGTGGGGGTGCAGGGGGACATGAGTGGGGGCCTGCTGGCAGGTGCCCCGCAATGCTGGGGGTGGGGGTGCAAGGGGACATGAGTTGGTGATCAGTAGTGCAAGGAGACATGTGTCTTTGCTGGGGGGCATGCCCATGTTGGGTGGGCTGCCTGCGGGACATGACCAGGGATGCAGGGTAGTCCCCTGTGGTGTGGGCTGCCTGCAGGGGCCGTGGAGGGTGTACAGGGAACACCTGGGAGGACCCACACTGCCAAATCACGTGTAGGACTCCCCTGCACCCCCGAAATACACGTACCCTGCTGAAATCGTGTGTGAAACTTCCCGCGCACCCCTGAAATACACGTACCCAGCCCAATCGTGTGTAAAACTTCCTGCGCACCCCTGAAATACACGTACCCAGGCCAATCACGTGTAGAACTTCCAGCGCACCCCTGGAATACACGTACACCGCTCCCCCAGCCCAATCGCGTGTAAAACTTCCCGTGCACCCCTGAAATACACGTACCCAGCCCAATCGTGTGTAAAACTTCCCGCGCACCCCTGAAATACATGTACCCAGGCCAATCGCGTGTGAAAACACCCGCGCACCCCTGAAATACACGTACCCAGGCCAGTCGCCTGTGAAAACACACACGCACCCCTGAAATACACGTACCCAGGCCAATCGCGTGTAGAACTTCCTGCGCACCCCTGGAATACACGTACACCGCTCCCCCAGGCCCGATCGCGTGTAAAACTTCCCGCACACCCCTGAAATACACGTACCCAGGCCAATCGTGTGTGAAAACACCCGCGATCCCCTGAAATACACGTACCCAGGTCAGTCGCATGTGAAAACAAATGCGCACCCCTGAAATACACGTACCCAGGCCAATCGCCTGTAAAACCTCCTGCGCACCCCTGAAATACACGTACCCAGGCCAATCGCGTGTGAAAACACCTGCGCACCCCTGAAATACACGTACCCAGGTCAGTCGCGTGTGAAAACAAACGCGCACCCCTGAAATACACGTACCCAGGCCAATCGCGTGTAGTACTTCCCGCGCACCCCTGGAATACACGTACACCGCTCCCCCAGGCCCGATCGCATGTAAAACATCACGCGCACCGCTGAAATACACATACTCAGCCCAATCGCGTGTAAAACTTCCCACGCAGCCCTGAAATACACGTACCCAGGCCAATCACGTGTAGAACTTCCAGCGCACCCCTGGAATACACGTACACCGCTCCCCCAGCCCAATCGCGTGTAAAACTTCCCGTGCACCCCTGAAATACACGTACCCAGCCCAATCGTGTGTAAAACTTCCCGCGCACCCCTGAAATACATGTACCCAGGCCAATCGCGTGTGAAAACACCCGCGCACCCCTGAAATACACGTACCCAGGCCAGTCGCCTGTGAAAACACACACGCACCCCTGAAATACACGTACCCAGGCCAATCGCGTGTAGAACTTCCTGCGCACCCCTGGAATACACGTACACCGCTCCCCCACGCCCGATCGCGTGTAAAACTTCCCGCACACCCCTGAAATACACGTACCCAGGCCAATCGTGTGTGAAAACACCCGCGATCCCCTGAAATACACGTACCCAGGTCAGTCGCATGTGAAAACAAATGCGCACCCCTGAAATACACGTACCCAGGCCAATCGCCTGTAAAACCTCCTGCGCACCCCTGAAATACACGTACCCAGGCCAATCGCGTGTGAAAACACCTGCGCACCCCTGAAATACACGTACCCAGGTCAGTCGCGTGTGAAAACAAACGCGCACCCCTGAAATACACGTACCCAGGCCAATCGCGTGTAGTACTTCCCGCGCACCCCTGGAATACACGTACACCGCTCCCCCAGGCCCGATCGCATGTAAAACATCACGCGCACCGCTGAAATACACATACTGAGCCCAATCGCGTGTAAAACTTCCCACGCAGCCCTGAAATACACGTACCCATGCCAATCGCGTGTGCAACTTCACGCAAACCCCAGTTATACATGTACCCGCTCGCACAGGCCCTTTCGTGTGTGGAAGTTACCTGCGAAACCCGTAATGCACGTTCCCCGCTTGGCGTTTGCTGTTTGGCAGTCCGGTAAGCTGGTTTTGGGTTGTCGCAGACCTTTGCGCTGGATTGGGGATTTTGATGCCTTTTCCTTGCGCGAGGGCGTTCTTGGGGGCGTAACTGGCGCTGCTGTAGGGTCGCTGCGCCACTCTGCGCCACGGCTGGTTTTGGAGGCTAAAATCCATGAATACGCTGTGCGTTGAAATGGATTTTATCGCACGCGGCTGGTGCAGTCTATCGCACGGGAACACTGTGCGCCAGCTGCCTCTGCCACTTTTGTGTGAATTTCCATGAATTACCCTGTCTGTCTGTAAAGTAGCACAGAGAGGTACCAAGTCCAGGCACTTCATTCCACGCACTCCATGCCAGAGCACTTCCACATGAGGGAATCCAAGATCTGCAGATATACCACAACGTTCTGCATGCACGATCAACCAATGTACCCATGAGTCACCCAAAATCCAGATAATCTGTTTTGAGCACACACATCCATAGCTGTCTGTTCTCCTCTCAGGAAATAGACGTCCTCACTAAATCTTTCCGTACACAACACACCCACTAAACTTTACTGACCAATCCCTAGCTCCGCTCATTCTCATTTGCATGCCTCTCCACCCCAGAATCCCTGTATGTAATACGCGCTATCCGCACACCACCGTCATGTCCGCGGACATATAGAAGATCTGAGTGTGGCAAATGTACATTTAAATAGTGTTCCCCATTTACCCTTTGAGGTGGGCTCTTTCCTAAGGTTTTTTTCTTCTTAGTTTACTCCTACAATCTTCACATAACCTGTTCCAAAGCAACCCTTACATTCCAAAAAAACATTGCATTTCGCAAAAAAGATAAAGAAACACCATCTGCTTCGAAATAAGCTGCATTACTCGAAGCAATGTTCTCGTGGCTACAGAAAAACATACCAGTTCTTAGCATGAAATCATGCATGCCTCTATTGATTGCACATCTAGCAATGTTTTGATCAGAACAAAAAACAGAACTGTTGTCCCATTTTGCTCTAGGAACTAATCCAGAAAAAATTACTTTCGCAGTTGGAAAGATGTTGATTACTGCTTGAATCAACTTTTCCAAATCTCCCAACAAAGTAGGAGAACTCACGTAGCCCAAATGGGAAGCATCATAGTGCAAAACGACCACATGGGGACTGGTCATCCTACGCATATCTATGCAAACTTGGAGAATTGCCTCTACATTGCAGTCAGTCGCAGCGCTCCACATCACCTCCACTCCTCTGACATCGAAATTGTTTGCCACATGCCTGCATTGAGAATAGTGCTGTAAACCATGGACAAACATATTTCCGAGCACCAACACCCTGACTGTCTCCACCTCTGCCATCTTCACTACACACACGCTCTTTCTACACCAATTAACAATATCAACATCTGATTGGCTGATCCCTACAGTCTCCTTTCAATGCTGGATTTGCTGTAAAACCCCATATGTGGCACGCCCTACCCGCGGACAGGCACGTAACTCTTAGTCAGCCCTTCTACCCTTTCCACATCACTCGTGAATCCATTCCCTCATTGGAAACAGGTAAGCAGTCACACAACCATCCACCAATCACATGCAAGACCTCTACATCTAACTCCATCATCAGAGTTCCGCGCTTCAAATGTACTGTTGATCACTCTGAATACAAGTCTCATATCATTGGAAAGCACCTACTACAAAAACTACTGTGCAAGTCTCAAAGATTTCTACTTACAGCTCCATGCATATCCACATGCATGATTACAAAGTACAGGTATGCATATTTTATTCAGAGTACATGTACAACTTTTATGAATCCATATAAACAAAGTAATGCCACTAAATCTGCATAGCCAATACATACATGCCAACGCTCCCGCTTTAAGCGCAAGACTCCCGATTTTTCATTGAAAAATCGCACTACTTTTTACTATCTCCCCCATAACCTATACATACATCCAACCCTCCAGATTTACGCACAAAACTCAACTTTTCATTATAAATTGTCACAATGTTTTAGTGTCTCCCGCCTAAATTAATGCTAATCCCAAATTGATCGTATCAGAAAAATAAACGTTCCCGATTGCTGTGGTGAAATCTCCCTCTCAGGTGCTCCCGATCGTTCGCATGTCTAGTTATAATGTGAAATTATTCAAATTCTTCCCATCTACTATAATGAACTATCACTTCCAAACCTCTCTGCTATCTACAACACAGCTGCAAAAGAACAAGTGAATTTCATGAACTTAAAAATCTACTCATTTGCAAAGCAGGTTGAACTAACATACTGCAAATAACAGATAAAGGCGGCACATGGTCAAATAAAATGCGTGCATACAACATATTCATATATCAAATGAGAATACTACCACTAAAACATAAAAGTTAACATGTACATTAACATCAGTGCTATAAACACACAACATTACTAACTTCTTCCTTTTACAATTGCAGTGAAGACCACTCTCCTGAAAATCAACAGCATCTAAACTCCAAACAACATATCCGAAGAAACCTGCTCATTCCACACAAAACAAGTAAGTAGAATAATACCTTTATATTCTTACTGTTCCTCATAGAGACTGTGTGGTTCATTCATGTAATTTGCGCACCCAAAAAAACATCGATTTCTGAACTATTCTGCCCACAAATCCCCATTTAGTAAACAGAGATTAACAGGCAGAATGGCATACAAATCCCTGTTTTTTTGGAACACAAATAACATGCACAAACCTTAGAATGTTAGTACTACAAAACAAATAACTGTTTTCATTTCATACCATTATGTTTACTATTAATGCTTCTCCTCACCACTAGCTCACTTTCTACTCTCATCTGAACCAGAGTACAGTGACATACAAACAGAAAAGTAGCCTTCCCAACTCATTGTAACTGCCCAATGCACATTCACACACCATCACAAACAACTTCCCCATCAAACTCATACAAGCATGCACATAGCACACATACATTGTAAAACAGACCAACCCATACCTTCTTTTTTTAACAGACTCCAAAGAATGCCTAACAAAAAGCAAGTCCGTAGAAAGAAACACAGAAATAGAGCAAAGGAAAATAAGAGTGTCCAAAATAAGCATCCATCTCTACCAGATTTTTGTACAAAACGTTCAAACAAAACAGCTAATCCAGGCATTTAGCGAAACAAAAGAAGCGTCAACTACAGAAACTTTGCCTCCTCCATCAAAATGTGAAATGAAACAGAAAATGCTTAACAAGAATTCGGCTACCACTACTGCTAACACTGCCCCTATAAATCCTCATATACTTACAAGAAAACATACTAAAAAAAGTATTTTAGCAAAAATGTTCCGCCACAAAGTCCTTCAGAATCTAATAAGAACAGGAGCAAAATCATCCACAACTCAAAGGGAAAATGCCCCCATAAAATGGACACAGGAGATGATCAAACAGTTCCTTAAATTAAAAGACATTGTCGCAACGGCACCAGTCCTAGCGACACCAGATTATTATCGGGAGTTTTACCTGTTCTCCCACTGCAATGGCACGCTAATGACTACAGTACATACACAAAAAACATCAGTAGGCCACAAGCCATTTGCCTATTAAAGCGGCACATTGGACTCTGCAATGAAATGGCACTTTGCGTGCGAATAAGCCCTCGCAGCAGCAGCCTTCGCAATAGAGAAAAGCGCCACCATAGTAATGGTCAGTGATGCTATTTGTCGAACACTCTTTGTTTGCCATACTCGAAAGATCAAAGTACACACTCACCACGCAGAGAGCCACCCCATATGAAATAATCATCTCAAGCCCAAACATACACGTTGTACGCTGTAAAACTGTAAACTGTAAACCCAGCCATGTTCATCACAGAACCATACACAGTAGAAGACGTGCAGGCTCACGACTGCACCACATACGAGGGGGAAGGTGACGATATTCCTAAAGCCAGTGACAATGCCCTAGAAGCAGGTTAGGTGTACTTCGTGGACGGATCAGCGTCCATTAATCCTGAGACAGGAGAAAAACAAGTAGGGGCAGCTGTAGTGAGAATAGAAGAAGACAAATACGAGGTGATAGTGCAGTAACGTCTCCCTACCCATTTTGCTGCACAAGCGGCAAAATTAATAGCCCTAATTGAAGCATTGCACACAGCCAAAGGATGTGCAGTGACAATATACTGTGACTCAGCGTACGTGACAACGACGGTGCACTCCGGCCTGTAATGATGGCAAAGAAGAGGATTCAGGAGAGCGGACGGATCCCCACTACAACACGCACAGTTGTTGAATGACCTTATTGAAGCATTGGCTGAGCCATCAGTGGTCGCTTCTCAATCGGAAACGCAGCGGTGGACGTCGCTGCGAAGGAAGCAGCATAATTTAATGCTCCCCAGGCAGTAGAATGTGTCGTAAAAACGAACACACAAAATGATAAGGAAGAGGGGTACAACTCCACGCCAATCATGCAAATAATAGAATTACAGAAATGCGCCCCAAAATAGGAACAGCAAATATGGGTAAAGAGGGGATTCAAGCAGTCACCCACAGACCTCCTCTGGCGCCAAGAAATGACAGGAAAAGTGGTGATGCCAGTAGAATTATTGCACGTGGCTTTCCAACAGCTTGATTTCCCTGCACACGTTACCAAGCAACACATAGCAGCAGATATCCAGGAGGAATGGTTAGTTCCAAACCTCCAAGAACACCTTGCAAAATTAATAATAGAATGCATAACCTGTCAAACATACAGTTTGGGGATGATCCTTAGAACGCTGCGGGAAACACTGCCGCGCCCAATAGGACCATTCCCAGAGTTAAACAAAGCCTATGCTGACATGGGCGAAAGGTGCAACGGAGCAAGATATCTCATTGTGATGGTGTGCCCTTTTTCACATTGGGTGGAAGCAGGACCTTGCGCACACCCAGACACAAAATGTACTGCAAAGTTCCTGGTAAGGAAGGTATTCCCTAGGTGGGGAATTTGTGATGTAATGTGCTCAGACAATGGCACTAATTTTGTAAATGACCTTTTCAAGGAAGTGACATCATTGCTATGTGTAAAACACAAACTGTGTTTGATTTATCACCCGCAGGCTAACAGGATTGGTCGAGAAGATAAACGGCCTCCTCAAGAGTAGACTCTCCAAATTGTGTCACACCCTAAAAAAGAATTGGGTGTATTGCCTGCCCCTAGCACTGTTTCAACTCAGCACGCAGCCTAGTAAGGACCATCATTTGTCCCTGCACGAGATAGTGACGGGGAGGCACATTCAAACTGCACTATCTCCAGTGAGGCGGGCGTCAGACACTCATAGAGCTGCTATAGTGCAGGGGGACAAGTTCAAAGAATATCTCACCCAACTGACACGAGCTGTGCGAAGTATAGCCAAACAAATAGTGCCCACATTCACACAAGAAAGTCAAACAGACACAAACACCCAAGCAGCAGACAGTCCGATGCTGCAGTTAATGCCTGGTGAAAGTGTATATGTGCGTCGTTTCGTGCGGAGATGAAACTCTCCAAGATTACATGGCCCTTATGAAGTGGTGTTTTGCACACCTTCTGCTGTGAAGGTTAAGGGCCTGAAATTTTGGATACACCTCTCTGATGTAAGAAAAGCCCACAATAACACAGCACCCCATGGGGAAAAGCCACAAGAAAGAGAAAGTGCAGTACCATAAGTAAAAGGTAGAAAAAGAAAATATGGGTGCAGAATTCCATGACCATGTACAGTATGATGAAATACATGTGAAAATTGGAAGAAAAAAAATGATTATATATAAACTGCAATGTGCTATCTTTATACCTCTCTCTCTCTGTCCCTCTATCTCTCGCAATCCTTCCCTATTTTCTCTCGTTCTCACTTTTTTCCCTATCTCTCTTTCTGAACAACTGCTGATCCTCAAATAAATGTAAATAAATTGCCTGTGGAGGAGCTACATGATAGTATATTGTTTATCTGTGTGTACTTAACCCATTCATATCGCCCCTTCAGGTGGAACCACGGCGGAAAGGAGGGCCCTCACTAAGAACACTACAAATGTAGATAGCAGTAGGGAAGAAGTTAGTGCTACTAGAGTTTATAGTAGTAAGTTATATGTTGTTGCCATTGTTTTCGCTGTAATGTTGTTTTGTCTAGCGTTATACTGGAGCCTTACTTTTATATTGGGTGATATAAAAGAGAGGGTGCACCGGGTTAACCTAATACAAGATGGATGGAGCCTCATTTGGAATGGGTTTAAAGTAATATGGGCCCACAATGCCTCTACAAATATTAATGTCACCACTCTGCACAAAAACCGAACTGTCAAAACCCCAACTCTTGCATGTGCTGCTATGAGTTATGATGCTGATGAAGTATCAAACAACTATAATGTTGATACTCCATCATTTGATGTAGTGGTATCGCCATATGCACATATGCACGCAACCAGGGAACCTACCTCAGATGGCGGGAATATGCACTTTAAGCCCCATGCCTCACACCATAAACGTATTCAATAGCACAGCCTTGGCAGAGTGATAGTGAACACAATGATGAAACATGGACAGATATTTTCCCTATACAATATCAGAGGGTGAGAAATGTATATAATGGGTTAGGGGGGAAAGGAAGACGGAAAAGGGGGCAGAACACAAAAGGTACGATGCATACCATGGCCTGGGATTAGATTCTGTAGAAGACCCCTGAAACCCCGACCAATCTAATAAATGGTATTCAGATATGAGTGCCATGGCTAAACAGGTGACCAACGTAAGTTGTTGCGTCTGCTCTTTAATACCCGATGACTCTGGAACGCCCAAAATCCTTGTGCTCCAAGAAACACCTTTGTTGGAGGCCCAGTGTCTTGTTCATCTAGCCCGTTGTAGGATTTGGATGACCTTCCAGGCACACACCGTAAGAGTACAAATGCTGCAGAACGAGAGAACATGCAATAGCAAACCCCAATGAGTACTTTGTGTGAAGGAGTCGTTCTTTATCATCAAAGGGACAATGTTCGTTGAAAACAAATGGCAAGAAAAGACAATAACGTGCAAGGCAGAAGCGCTGCGAGGACTGTCGGAAGAAATATTTCAATGGGTCGAATGAACATGCACTCCAATGTGGTCCCAGCACATCGCCAAACTGACCTGGGTGACAGCCCTTGAAAAACCAATAAAGATACAACGAGAACTACAGTACAAACTTTGCATTCATGGAGAAGGGAAGGTATCCATGGACTCAAACAAACACTGAAACAAAACGCTCATCCTCCTAGACATGAAGAAAGGCACAGCAGCATTAATGGACTCTTACTGGGTATGCGGCAAGCAAACATACTTGCACCTCCCACCATCATGGAGAGGTACCTGCCCTAAGTCCAGCCAATTCATTCCACGCACAGTCCATGCCAGAGCACTTCCACATGAGGGAATCCAAGATCTGCAGATATACCACAACGTTCTGCATGCACCATCAACCAATGTACCCATGAGTCACCCAAAATCCAGATAATCTGTTTTGAGCACACACAGCTTTAGCTGTCTGTTCTCCTCTCAGGAAATGGACGTCCTCACTAAATCTTTCCGTACACAACACACCCACTAAACTTTACTGACCAATCCCTAGCTCCGCTCATTCTCATTTGCATGCCTCTCCACCCCAGAATCCCTGTATGTAATACGCGCTATCCGCACACCACCGTCATGTCCGCGGACATATAGAAGATCTGAGTGTGGCAAATGTACATTTAAATAGTGTTCCCCATTTACCCTTTAAGGTGGGCTCTTTCTTAAGGTTTTTTTCTTCTTAGTTTACTCCTAAAATCTTCACATAACCTGTTCCAAAGCAACCCTTACATTCCAAAAAAACATTGCATTTCGCAAAAAAGATAAAGAAACACCATCTGCTTCGAAATAAGCTGCATTACTCGAAGCAATGTTCTCGTGGCTACAGAAAAACATACCAGTTCTTAGCATGAAATCATGCATGCCTCTATTGATTGCACATCTAGCAATGTTTTGATCAGAACAAAAAACAGAACTGTTGTCCCATTTTGCTCTAGGAACTAATCCAGAAAAAATTACTTTCGCAGTTGGAAAGATGTTGATTACTGCTTGAATCAACTTTTCCAAATCTCCCAACAAAGTAGGAGAACTCACGTAGCCCAAATGGGAAGCATCATAGTGCAAAACGACCACATGGGGACTGGTCATCCTACGCATATCTATGCAAACTTGGAGAATTGCCTCTACATTGCAGTCAGTCGCAGCGCTCCACATCACCTCCACTCCTCTGACATCGAAATTGTTTGCCACATGCCTGCATTGAGAATAGTGCTGTAAACCATGGACAAACATATTTCCGAGCACCAACACCCTGACTGTCTCCACCTCTGCCATCTTCACTACACACACGCTCTTTCTACACCAATTAACAATATCAACATCTGATTGGCTGATCCCTACAGTCTCCTTTCCATGCTGGATTTGCTGTAAAACCCCATATGTGGCACGCCCTACCAGCGGACAGGCACGTAACTCTTAGTCAGCCCTTCTACCCTTTCCACATCACTCATGAATCCATTCCCTCATTGGAAACAGGTAAGCAGTCACACAACCATCCACCAATCACATGCAAGACCTCTACATCTAACTCCATCATCAGAGTTCCGCGCTTCAAATGTACTGTTGATCACTCTGAATACAAGTGTCATATCATTGGAAAGCACCTACTACAAAAACTACTGTGCAAGTCTCAAAGATTTCTACTTACAGCTCCATGCATATCCACATGCATGATTACAAAGTACAGGTATGCATATTTTATTCAGTGTACATGTACAACTTTTATGAATCCATATAAACAAAGTAATGCCACTAAATCTGCATAGCCAATACATACATGCCAACGCTCCCGCTTTAAGCGCAAGACTCCCGATTTTTCATTGAAAAATCGCACTACTTTTTACTATCTCCCCCATAACCTATACATACATCCAACCCTCCAGATTTACGCACAAAACTCAACTTTTCATTATAAATTGTCACAATGTTTTAGTGTCTCCCGCCTAAATTAATCCTAATCCCAATGCGATCGTATCAGAAAAATAAACGTTCCCGATTGCTGTGGTGAAATCTCCCTCTCAGGTGCTCCCGATCGTTCGCATGTCTAGTTATAATATGAAATTATTCAAATTCTTCCCATCTACTATAATGAACTATCACTTCCAAACCTCTCTGCTATCTACAACACAGCTGCAAAAGAACAAGTGAATTTCATGAACTTAAAAATCTACTCATTTGCAAAGCAGGTTGAACTAACATACTGCAAATAACAGATAAAGGCGGCACATGGTCAAATAAAATGCGTGCATACAACATATTCATATATCAAATGAGAATACTACCACTAAAACATAAAAGTTAACATGTACATTAACATCAGTGCTATAAACACACAACTTTACTAACTTCTTCCTTTTACAATTGCAGTGAAGACCACTCTCCTGAAAATCAACAGCATCTAAACTCCAAACAACATATCCGAAGAAACCTGCTCATTCCACACAAAAAAAGTAAGTAGAATACTACCTTTATATTCTTAATGTTCCTCATAGAGACTGTGTGGTTCATTCATGTAATTTGCGCACCCAAAAAAACATCGATTTATGAACTATTCTGCCCACAAATCCCCATTTAGTAAACAGAGATTAACAGGCAGAATGGCACACAAATCCCTGTTTTTTTGGAACACAAATAACATGCACAAACCTTAGAATGTTAGTCCTACAAAACAAATAACTGTTTTCATTTCATACCATTATGTTTATTATTAATGCTTCTCCTCACCACTAGCTCACTTTCTACTCTCATCTGAACCAGAGTACAGTGACATACAAACAGAAAAGTAGCCTTCCCAACTCATTGTAACTGCCCAATGCACATTCACACACCATCACAAACAACTTCCCCATCAAACTCATACAAGCATGCACACAGCACACATACATTGTAAAACAGACCAACCCATACCTTCGTTTTTTAACAGACTCCAAAGAATGCCTAACAAAAAGCAAGTCCGTAGAAAGAAACACAGAAATAGAGCAAAGGAAAATAAGAGTGTCCAAAATAATCATCCATCTCTACCAGATTTTTGTACAAAACGTTCAAACAAAACAGCTAATACAGTCATTTAGCGAAACAAAAGAAGCGTCAACTACAGAAACTTTGCCTCCTCCATCAAAATGTGAAATGAAACAGAAAATGCTTAACAAGAATTCGGCTACCACTACTGCTAACACTGCCCCTATAAATCCTCATATACTTACAAGAAAACATACTAAAAAAAGTATTTTAGCAAAAATGTTCCGCCACAAAGTCCTTCAGAATCTAATAAGAACAGGAGCAAAATCATCCACAACCCTTAAAACCTACCGTAGAAAATTAATCCTAGAAGCTCTTGTAGACAGCGCAATCCTTCTCAAAAGGAGGTTATTTATTTTAGTTTTAAACAGGATGAAACCACTAACAAAACTAAGTACAAAACTACAAAAGAAACTTCTCAATAAACGGAATGTCAACAAAAATAACTTCTTAAATATCTGTGGAGGTGAATGGAGTCACACCACGACCACAGAACCATATTTTAATGAAGAAGCATACAAACAAAACCAAACAAAACACAATTGCCATCCATATC
This sequence comes from Ambystoma mexicanum, assembly GCF_040938575.1. Classification (NCBI taxonomy): domain Eukaryota; kingdom Metazoa; phylum Chordata; class Amphibia; order Caudata; family Ambystomatidae; genus Ambystoma; species Ambystoma mexicanum. The sequence goes on along the minus strand of NC_090923.1, from coordinate 30,705,205 downwards.
AGTGGACGAGGATATGAAAAAATCAATAATACCATCATGGAACAAGAAACACTGCTTACAAAAGTATCCCCAGAAAACTCAGAATTACCTCTCCATTCGACTGAACCTGAACATCCAGTATACAAATGGCTGTGCACGTCAATGTGTAACATTCCCAACAAATGTTTCAAATCTTTACGCCAGTTCCTCAATCAGTATGTGAAAGGTAAAGACAAAATCAAAATGAAAGTGCTGCAAAATATTGATACCTGTCCAGTGCGCAAATACACAGAACTACAAGGACATTCATTAGCCTGCATTACAGGACCTATTTGCAAAAGCACCTTCCATGATATCAAAATGATATCAACACATCATTCAAATGTTAAGAAAATCTAGTGTATAAACTGTACTATGCTAAAAGTCCTGCTTTAGAACTAGCCAATTTAAATAGCACTCTTCGACATGGTACACCCAAATACAAGAAGAAATCAACCGTATCCAGAGAAAATATTTTGGAAGTGAAAGCCACTTACAAAATGCAATAGCTTTAGAACAGACTAGCAACAATTGTGCACATGGCAAACTTCTATTACACACATACAAAAAAGAAATACTAACATTTAAAAGTACATCCGCTGAAGTACCAAACCATGTGTGTGTGTGTTGCCGCAGAACCTTTTACAAAAGTAACACAAAAACTCTAGACGTAACATACAAAATAGAAGACAATGAAGATTCCAAATGGTTTGAATTAGCTCTCTACCTTTTAGCAGAAAACAAATCCGAAATTAGTGAACCCTTAATATGTTGCAGTTACTGCACTACAAGACTTGACAACAACCAAACTCCTTCACGTGCTATCACAAATAAAATAAATTATTCCGATTACCAAACCCCTGCAACAACTCAATTTGTATGAGAGCATCATAATTCAAACAGTACACCCATTTCAAGCAATAATACGCCTTCTACCAAAAACAGCAAAATTACCTCCCTCAGAATTGGTGAAAGGCATTTGTGTCAAAGTAGTTTATTTACCATTAGATCTGACAGAAAATGTACACACTGTAGGAGTGCAAAGTCCAATAGAGCAATCTTTAATTGTCTGAGTAAATGGTGTACCAACAAAAGACAAAAAAATTTGGCAACAACTCGTGGACTTACATAAAGTTAGACAAGCCTTGCAATATCTGAAAGACAATAATGAATACTATGGCCTGCGGCCATGCACTCAAGACTCTAGCCCCTGGCCACAACAACCGCAGCATATCACACCCATGGTGGCTTATAAGTCATTAGCACACCCATAGAATGAAACATTTTAACTGCACCATATACTCAATTTGCACCCAGGACTCTAGGCCCTGCCCACACCTACCAGATAGATATTTGATTGTATGGGTGTGATGTATGGGTGTGATATGGTGTGGTGGTTGTGGACAGGGCCTAGAGTCTTGGGTGTATGGCCTACGAGCTACGGCCTGCGGCCATGCACCCAAAACTCTATGTCCTGCCCACAACCACCGCAGTATATGAAACCCATGGTGGTTTATAATTTTACTCCTTATTGCATATCACACCCATAGTGACTTATAATTCCAGATCCTGCCCACAACTACCGCAGTATATGAAACCCATGGTGGCTTATAACTTCACTACTTATAAATAAGGTCCTGGCCACAACCACCGGAGCATATCACACCCATTGTGGCGTATAACTTCACTACTTATTAATTAGGTCCTGGCCACAACCACCGGAGCATATCACACCGATTGTCCTGCACCCAAGACTCTAGGCCCTCCCCACAACCACCTGATAGATATTCAATACTACGGGTGTATCTATTGCTGTGATATGCTGCGGCAGTTGTTGCCAGGCTCTAGAGTCTTGCGTGTATGGCTGTAGATATTGAAATCTATGGGTGTGATCTATGGGGTGTGATATGCTGCAGTGGTTGTGGCTAGGGCCTAGAGCCTTGGGTGTATGGCCTACGGCCTACGGCCATGTACCCAAGACTCTTGCACAACCACTGCAGCATATCACACCCATGGCGGCTTATAACTCAGTACCACACCCATACAATAAAAATGTTTAACTGCGGCATGTGCTCAATTTTAAATACGGAAATACTGTCCTTATGAGACTGCTCATTTTCAGTAATTACAAACATCACGGACAGCGCGGGCATGGCAAATACATCATTAGCACCTGCCGCCTAAATAAATACAGTATTTCACCCATCTCTTACTCTCTAAACCTCCGCATGCACTCTGACACACCAAAACACTCCCCAAACTGCATTTCACCTCTGTTCATCGCCGCGTTGTCGGCAGCACCAAGATGTCGGGCGCATCCGAACAATCTGACGCACATCACGGCTCACTCCAGCCAATCGGCGGACATGTTGCATGTCCGCGGTCATGACGTGAGCCCATTAGCCAATCGTTATCTTGTCTACGGAGTGAACAGGGAAGTGTGACTGCGGAGCGGACATACATATCACTAATTTCTTGAGACATACTTTTTGGTTGTTTTAAAGAAAACTACTGGACGGATTGGCACCAAATTTACAAAAGCACACTTTTGAGACCAAGCGCCTGCAGCAAATTTGGTGAAAATCCATCCAGCGGTTTTGGGCTATAGGCATGAGCAATGATTTCCCCCATTCAGTCTGTGGGAAAAAAAGACGTTTTGGGACCCCCCTATAACTTTTTCCTCCCTGGACCAAACATCACCAAACTTTGCAAAAAGAAATCAGAGTGACCCATATACTTTTTGTGCAAAGTTTGGTGAGGATTTGTCCAGGGGGAGCGAAGTTATAAGCCACCCAAAAAGTGCTATTCCTATGGGAATAGCAATTAAATTCATAGGAACACCACTTTTTCGGCAGTTTATAACATCGCTCCCCCTGGAGGAATCCTCAACAAACTTTGCAAAAAAAGTATATGGCCGTCTCTGAATTTCTTTGTTTCGTGAACGGGGGGGGCAAAGCTATAGGAGGGGTCCCAACATTTTCTTTTTTTCCATAGACTGAATGGGGAAAAACTTTGCTCACAGCTACAGGCCGAACGGCTGGACGTATTTTCACCAAATTTGCGGTGAGGGCTTGGGTCAGAAAGGGTGCTTTTGTGTGCTTGGTGGAAATCCGACCAGTACTTTTGTTGTAAAGAACTGAAATGTACGTTTCAAAAATTTGTGATATCTGGGCCTGCTTTGCGGACATATTTCCCTGTTCACTCCGCGGACCAAAGTCTCATTGGCCTGCAGTACGCCGTGATTTTGGTGAACATTGAACGCGGCCGATGGTTGATTGGAGGGAAGCATGCTGTGCGTCAAAGGTTTTGGAAAACGCCGCCATGGTGTATCGGAGGATAGTGTTGTGGTGTGTGCGGCAAAGGCTCTAAGCCATTGTGTGCATGGCTGGGCTTCTTGTATGTAGCAGTGTGTGCACTAACATTTGTCATATCTGGCTCCGCTATGGCATCCCGTTTCCCTGTTCACTTTGCAGTCAAAATTTTTATTGCACTGCAGTGTGAGGTGATGGGATGTGTGTCAAAAGTGTTCCATGAAAGCACTATGCTGTATCGGAAGACAATGCAGTGGTGAAAGGCCTGAAAAACATACAGCATCTGGTGGTGGGAAGAAGGGATGGAAAGGGTGCAGAAGTGAGAAGTGCTTCATGCGATATATTTCACTAGAAGAAGACGGTGGTGTGCCAACGCTATCCGTGCATGCTCCGCCAATGCGCAGATACCTCAACAGGCAACAATCTTGTGTGGTCATTGCTGGCAGCCTTCGTTATGGCATGCAAGCTGCAGCAGCGATGTCTTTCTGTGATGAGTGGTGGCAGGCACATTTGCAGAAGGGGAGTGCATTCCATGAGACATGAGGATTTAAACATAGCGTGTAGTATGGTGGGCTGTGTGAGGTAAGTCCGTAGGCCCTTCGATGCATGGCTGCAGCCCTAGCACAGACAAGTGTGTTCACTGGTTGAAAAGGTATGTCCACTGGTTGAAAGTAGGTGCCACATTGTTGCTTATTGTGTGTGGTTTGGCTGCAGTGCACACATGTTGGTTGCATGGGTGTGGTGACTGGTAGAACAAGCTACAGTTGTCGGTGTATGGGTGGAGATGATGCAGTGACCAGTTATGCAGTGTGTCCACTGGGTGCACTAACGGAATAGTGTATATATGGAAGAGGTCACGGTGCAACTGGTTCTTATATGTGTTTGCGTAGTGTGTATTGCGCAGATTAGTAAGTGTTGCAGTGCACTAGGCACCATTGGTTCTATGCACGTACTAGAGTGTTGGAAGCAGGCCCAATGTTGTGAAGATTGTCTTGTTTGTTGGCATGCTTATAATGCTTTGTGATTGGAGGTGGGTAGCGGTGCCAAACACAGTGATATGTTTCTGCATTACGATAAGTGGAACACATGTCCCTGCCTCCCTGCTTTATGGTGCAGCTGTTGGGTGGAAGTGGTGGTGCGTATGTTGCCTTTGTAATTTCTGGCACATGCGTACATGGTCGCCTGCATGGCTCTGTTATGTTGTGGTGAATGTGGCTTAGGCCTAGACTGTTGGCTGCATGGCCGTGCACCCAACAGCCTAGGCCTTCATCGCAGCCACCACAATATAATGCAGCGATGCAGTTGTCATGCATGCATGGAGGACATTGTGCACTTAGGTGGAACAGCAGATGTGAGCTGCTATGCGTACATTAGCATATAGTGTTCATTTATTTATTTATTTATTTATTTATTTATTTATTCACATTTGTTGAGCACGCAGCAGACCGGAGGCATCATGGCGCTTGTTACAGTGATTCTTAGACTTAGTTACATACAGATTGGTGCCCGTGGTTACATTGGCCATACATTGTACTTTAATGACATACATGTTTTGATCATCTAGATCAGAATGGTAAGTTAGTTGAAGAGGGCAGTTTTGAGTTGTTTGCGGAAGGAGAGGAGAGATGTTTCGGCTCTGAGGTGGGTGGGCAGCGCGTTCCAGAGCTTAGGTGCGAGGTATGGGAAGCCTATACCTCCAGCCTTGGTTCTATTGATGCGTGGAATGGTAAGTAGGTTGGTGTAGGTAGATCTGATAGGCCTGGTGGATTGAGATCTGTGCAGTGTGTCGGATAGGTAGGAAGGTGCTGTATGGTTGATGCATTTATGAATGGTTGTGAGAATTTTGAAGGCGATCCGTTCCTTGACTGGGAGCCAGTGGACTGCCTTTCTCGCTTGGGTGATGTGATCTCTTTTAGGTATGCTCAGGGCTGCTGCGAGCGCGTTGTTTTGAGTGGTTTGGACCCTGGATAGGTTGTTCTTAGAGGTGCCGGCTAGGAGAGCATTACAGTAGTCCAGTTTGGCTCCTATCATTGCCCATGTTTCACAATAGGGAGCCGCATGTCACCATTTGCATTTGCTATGGTTAGGCCTTATAAGACCCTTGCTTGAGAAAGTGTTTGAACATATTGCGCCATGAAAGGAAGTCATCAGCATCAGAAAGTTGCAATATGGACAATGTACACAGCCACTGACATACCCTTCAGCACAGGCAACGCAACGTCATGAAGCCATGCATGTAAAGATGTGGGCAAGGTGAAAGTTGGCAGGCGTAATTGCATATGGTGAGTGCATTACAGATGTCATGAGAAGAAAAACATGGGTTGTAATAGGGCGTGCTGTGTGTGGTGAGGCCCTAGCAGTCAGTGATAGTGGAGCAATAACAGAAGGGGAGTACAATGAAGACCACATGATACGTACACTGCAGTACGGTGTGTTGAGTGTACTAAGCCCGTAGCCACTTCGATGAAAGGGTGGCCACATTCCACGTTGACTTCGGTGTGTGGTTTGTGATCATTGCATATAATATTGTTTTCATGGTTGTGAGGATTGGTTGCAATTCTTACACTGCGTAGTACATGCCTGGACCTGATGGAGCGCCGAATCCTCTAGTGTGTCCTGTGGGTGCTGTGGTGAAGTAGTGCATGATTAGAAGTGTCTAGGGGTGACCTGCATGTACCTGGCCACTTGTTCAGCTGTATGACTCTGTTATGTTGTGCTGGGTGTCGCCAAGGCTTACACGGTTGGGTGTATGCAAAAGGCTGTAGCCCGTAGGCCAGGCACCGAAGAGCCTAGGCCTGCACCATAGCACGCCACCATAACGCAGACATCCAGTTTTAAGTATGCATGTCTCCGATGGTGGTGACATTCAAGAAATGGTTCTGCAGGACCTTGTAGACGTGCTAGAACAGCACAAGTGTTATATGCGTCCGGTACCATATGGTGTACATTATGCCACCACCTTGGACAATAGAGAGGCACATGGCGCTATTTGTGTTTGGCATGAGTTGCCGTTTGCACCACCCATCATATGTTACGTTTGTGGATTGTGGTATGTGGCAAATGTTCCCCTTCATGAAGCCATTATGTTTTGCTGGGTGTAGGTAAGGCCTACACTATTGGTTACATGGCCAAGGGCCGTAGGCTGTTGGTCATGCACCCAAGAGCCTTTCCCTTGACGACAGCCAGCACACCACACTGCAGCCATGCAGAGTTGGCACGACATCTCTCTGAGGATGGTGACCTTTGAATAATGGGTGCAGAGAGTATTTTACACTTGGTGGAACAACCATAGTGAGGTGCTATGCGTTCACGTGGACATGGTGTAGGTCATTGCACGTGTTGCATATTAGGGGCACATATGCTAGCATTTCCATTTGCTATGGAATGGCATTTACAAGACCCTTGCTTGAGGAAGTGTTTTAACATATTGCGCCATGAAAGAAAGCAGCATCGGAAAGTTGCAATATTTTCATGGAGCCATGCATGCAAAGATGTGACCAGGATGAAAGGTGGCAGGCGCAATTGCAGATGGGGAATGCAAAACACATGACAAGAGGGGTACAATGTGGGGTGAACTAGGGTGTGCTGTGTGTGGTGAGGGCCTAGCGTCTTGGATGCATGACTCAAAGCCTTACACGAACAGCTATGTGGGTTGCTTGCAACTACTCCTCAGATTGATGCATTTTGTGTGTGGTTTGTGAGTTGTGTGTGCATTGTTGATTCCATGGGTGTGCTCATTGTTCGCACATGGTACATTTTCTCTTATGGAGTGAACAGTTCTGCATTGTGTCCACTGAGTGCTGTGGTGAGAAGGTGTGTGTGTACCAGTGCATAGGGTTCAACTGCATAGTGTATGTACTTGAATAGTGTGCATTGTGCAGGTTTCTAACAACTGTACTGCACTTTGAAGTATTTTATCATTGGAGTTGGTGGAGTGCTGGGAGGAAAAAAACTCTGGCTACCTGTAGTTCGTGGTGCTGCTCTGTGTGAATGTGGACGCTGAGAGCGTGTATCGGTTTGGAGAGCTGTTATTTGGAGATGCTTCTACATGACACAAGACCTGTACTATGAGTGTGTACAGGTACTTCTGCAGTGCAGTAGTGCAGTGAAGACATTATAGTGTTTGATGCAGAGGTTTTGGAAGTGAACAGTACATGGATCTTGAATACTACCTAAAGCGGGGAAAGTGAAGAGGAATGTAGAGCAGACTCAATAACTTTGTTGAATTTACTAGCAATAATGGGGTACAAAGTAGAAAAGGGAAAATTGCAGTACTGCCTGGCAGAAGTGTTGCATCTGGGGCAGCTAATATCCAAGGACTGTAAGAGAATAATCCCAGAAAGAGCAGAAGCAATGAGCGCAACACTAATGTCCAAAAACTGTAAAAGAGATGCAGAAATTCCTCGGCATATGCAACTATTGCTATGCGTGAATACTCGATCACGCAGCATGCAGACGCCCCCTTCTCCAGACACTGAAAGAGGCCCAAAGGGAAAATGCCCCCATAAAATGGACACAGGAGATGATCAAACAGTTCCTTAAATTAAAAGACATTGTCGCAACGGCACCAGTCCTAGCGACACCAGATTATTATCGGGAGTTTTACCTGTTCTCCCACTGCAATGGCACGCTAATGACTACAGTACATACACAAAAAACATCAGTAGGCCACAAGCCATTTGCCTATTAAAGCGGCACATTGGACTCTGCAATGAAATGGCACTTTGCGTGCGAATAAGCCCTCGCAGCAGCAGCCTTCGCAATAGAGAAAAGCGCCACCATAGTAATGGTCAGTGATGCTATTTGTCGAACACTCTTTGTTTGCCATACTCGAAAGATCAAAGTACACACTCACCACGCAGAGAGCCACCCCATATGAAATAATCATCTCAAGCCCAAACATACACGTTGTACGCTGTAAAACTGTAAACTGTAAACCCAGCCATGTTCATCACAGAACCATACACAGTAGAAGACGTGCAGGCTCACGACTGCACCACATACGAGGGGGAAGGTGACGATATTCCTAAAGCCAGTGACAATGCCCTAGAAGCAGGTTAGGTGTACTTCGTGGACGGATCAGCGTCCATTAATCCTGAGACAGGAGAAAAACAAGTAGGGGCAGCTGTAGTGAGAATAGAAGAAGACAAATACGAGGTGATAGTGCAGTAACGTCTCCCTACCCATTTTGCTGCACAAGCGGCAAAATTAATAGCCCTAATTGAAGCATTGCACACAGCCAATGGATGTGCAGTGACAATATACTGTGACTCAGCGTACGTGACAACGACGGTGCACTCCGGCCTGTAATGATGGCAAAGAAGAGGATTCAGGAGAGCGGACGGATCCCCACTACAACACGCACAGTTGTTGAATGACCTTATTGAAGCATTGGCTGAGCCATCAGTGGTCGCTTCTCAATCGGAAACGCAGCGGTGGACGTCGCTGCGAAGGAAGCAGCATAATTTAATGCTCCCTAGGCAGTAGAATGTGTCGTAAAAACGAACACACAAAATGATAAGGAAGAGGGGTACAACTCCACGCCAATCATGCAAATAATAGAATTACAGAACTGCGCCCCAAAAGAGGAACAGCAAATATGGTTAAAGAGGGGATTCAAGCAGTCACCCACAGACCTCCTCTGGCGCCAAGAAATGACAGGAAAAGTGGTGATGCCAGTAGAATTATTGCACGTGGCTTTCCAACAGCTTGATTTCCCTGCACACGTTACCAAGCAACACATAGCAGCAGATATCCAGGAGGAATGGTTAGTTCCAAACCTCCAAGAACACCTTGCAAAATTAATAATAGAATGCATAACCTGTCAAACATACAGTTTGGGGATGATCCTTAGAACGCTGCGGGAAACACTGCCGCGCCCAATAGGACCATTCCCAGAGTTAAACAAAGCCTATGCTGACATGGGCGAAAGGTGCAACGGAGCAAGATATCTCATTGTGATGGTGTGCCCTTTTTCACGTTGGGTGGAAGCAGGACCTTGTGCACAACCAGACACAAAATGTACTGCAAAGTTCCTGGTAAGGGAGGTATTCCCTAGGTGGGGAATTTGTGATGTAATGTGCTCAGACAATGGCACTAATTTTGTAAATGACCTTTTCAAGGAAGTGACATCATTGCTATGTGTAAAACACAAACTGTGTTTGATTTATCACCCGCAGGCTAACAGGGTTGGTCGAGAAGATAAACGGCCTCCTCAAGAGTAGACTCTCCAAATTGTGTCACACCCTAAAAAAGAATTGGGTGTATTGCCTGCCCCTAGCACTGTTTCAACTCAGCACGCAGCCTAGTAAGGACCATCATTTGTCCCTGCACGAGATAGTGACGGGGAGGCACATTCAAACTGCACTATCTCCAGTGAGGCGGGCGTCAGACACTCATAGAGCTGCTATAGTGCAGGGGGACAAGTTCAAAGAATATCTCACCCAACTGACACGAGCTGTGCGAAGTATAGCCAAACAAATAGTGCCCACATTCACACAAGAAAGTCAAACAGACACAAACACCCAAGCAGCAGACAGTCCGATGCTGCAGTTAATGCCTGGTGAAAGTGTATATGTGCGTCGTTTCGTGCGGAGATGAAACTCTCCAAGATTACATGGCCCTTATGAAGTGGTGTTTTGCACACCTTCTGCTGTGAAGGTTAAGGGCCTGAAATTTTGGATACACCTCTCTGATGTAAGAAAAGCCCACAATAACACAGCACCCCATGGGGAAAAGCCACAAGAAAGGGAAAGTGCAGTACCATAAGTAAAAGGTAGAAAAAGAAAATATGGGTGCAGAATTCCATGACCATGTACAGTATGATGAAATACATGTGAAAATTGGAAGAAAAAAAATGATTATATATAAACTGCAATGTGCTATCTTTATACCTCTCTCTCTCTGTCCCTCTATCTCTCGCAATCCTTCCCTATTTTCTCTCGTTCTCACTTTTTTCCCTATCTCTCTTTCTGAACAACTGCTGATCCTCAAATAAATGTAAATAAATTGCCTGTGGAGGAGCTACATGATAGTATATTGTTTATCTGTGTGTACTTAACCCATTCATATCGCCCCTTCAGGTGGAACCACGGCGGAAAGGAGGGCCCTCACTAAGAACACTACAAATGTAGATAGCAGTAGGGAAGAAGTTAGTGCTACTAGAGTTTATAGTAGTAAGTTATATGTTGTTGCCATTGTTTTCGCTGTAATGTTGTTTTGTCTAGGGTTATACTGGAGCCTTACTTTTATATTGGGTGATATAAAAGAGAGGGTGGACCGGGTTAACCTAATACAAGATGGATGGAGCCTCATTTGGAATGGGTTTAAAGTAATATGGGCCCACAATGCCTCTACAAATATTAATGTCACCACTCTGCACAAAAACCGAACTGTCAAAACCCCAACTCTTGCATGTGCTGCTATGAGTTATGATGCTGATGAAGTATCAAACAACTATAATGTTGACACTCCATCATTTGATGTAGTGGTATCGCCATATGCACATATGCACGCAACCAGGGAACCTACCTTAGATGGCGGGAATATGCACTTTAAGCCCCATGCCTCACCCCATAAACATATTCAATAGCACAGCCTTGGCAGAGTGATAGTGAACACAATGATGAAACATGGACAGATATTTTCCCTATACAATATCAGAGGGTGAAAAATGTATATAATGAGTTAGGGGGGAAAGGAAGACGGAAAAGGGGGCAAAACACAAAAGGTACGATGCATACCATGGCCTGGGATTAGATTCTGTAGAAGACCCCTGAAACCCCGACCAATCTAATAAATGGTATTCAGATATGAGTGCCATGGCTAAACAGGTGACCAACGTAAGTTGTTGCGTCTGCTCTTTAATACCCGATGACTCTGGAACGCCCAAAATCCTTGTGCTCCAAGAAACACCTTTGTTGGAGGCCCAGTGTCTTGTTCATCTAGCCCGTTGTAGGATTTGGATGACCTTCCAGGCACACACCGTAAGAGTACAAATGCTGCAGAACGAGAGAACATGCAATAGCAAACCCCAAGGAGTACTTTGTGTGAAGGAGTCGTTCTTTATCATCAAAGGGACAATGTTCGTTGAAAACAAATGGCAAGAAAAGACAATAACGTGCAAGGCAGAAGCGCTGCGAGGACTGTCGGAAGAAATATTTCAATGGGTCGAATGAACATGCACTCCAATGTGGTCCCAGCACATCGCCAAACTGACCTGGGTGACAGCCCTTGAAAAACCAATAAAGATACAACGAGAACTACAGTACAAACTTTGCATTCATGGAGAAGGGAAGGTATCCATGGGCTCAAACAAACACTGACACAAAACACTCATCCTCCTAGACATGAAGAAAGGCACAGCAGCATTAATGGACACTTACTGGGTATGCGGCAAGCAAACATACCTGCACCTCCCACCATCATGGAGAGGTACCTGCCCTAATGGTGATCCCGGAAAGCCATGTCCAGGGGGAAAGGGTGCCAATCGAAAAACATCTTCAGCACACCAGCAAGCAACTGAAGAGCCCCTCACATACGATATCCTGTCAGAAGATAAGTTGCAGGAAAGAGTGTCCTGCAAGAGACGATCGTCAAACTATATCTCCAGCAAATCCTCTGAACTCCTGGCAGAAATCCGTGACCAATACAGACTCTTTAACACAGCAGAAACCTTCTTTTCCTCCCTTGTGCAAAGTATCCAGGCGCGAGAGAATGCCAAATGGCTGCAAATCATCTGCACATAGTTGATTCAGATGGCCAACGTCACACAAGAGGGATTCAACGTGATCAAAGGGGAACTGCGAGCCCTGCAGTTGATGACCATGCAAAACCAGTACGTCCTGGACGGCAGTGTTTGTCGAAAAATCGGGAGTGCATGTTGTACATTCGTACCTTCTGCCGATGCTGACAACGGAACTTTATCACACGTGATATCTGCAGTGCACAACCTGGGTGAAAGAATGAAGAAAGAAGGGGGGATCCAACAAAGCAACTGGTTCAACAACATTTTTGACTGGGTTCCTTCGTGGTTCGGAACTGTGATGAAAATACTTGTTCCAATTATAGTTTTCCTGTTACTGATGTTTTGTGTGTGCCAGGTAGGGGTTTCGATGTTGTGCAAAATCAATGCCTACTTCTGCAATGATGATGGGCAAACCAACAAAGGTGCACATTCTGAAGGATGCACAAATGCAGAGCAGGGATCCCAGCAACCCTAAATATCATATGACCACAGTATATCGTAACCCAGGGGACAGGGTGGATAGTTTGTATCATACTACTATCAAAGAACCCCAAGAGTTGGGATGGTATAAGGAAGTGTGGGTGGATCCGGATGCGGATGGGGCATATACATGACATGCACCCCTGATGAATATGCTAGAAGAGGTCAAAGCATACAAGATGTTTGTAGGGCGTGGATGCCAATAAAAGGGACACCTGCTTGGGATGAGGCGGCGCTGGAGGCAGAGCACTACAGGAATGCTAATAATACTAAAAAGTAATTTGTTACTTTAAATGTAATGAAGGGTGGAATGTAAGGAAGGAGGGGATTGGTTTTGCCCCCCATACATTCCACGTGAAAGGGACCACCTGCTCTTGCACTAGTGGAGGGATGCCTTCCTTGCCCATATGTGGCCTCAGTGGATAAGTCCCTGGCACAAACAGAGGTGGGGCTATTGCAAGACACATTTGGACTCCATTTTGAGTACCCCAGACTCCATATTTGGACTAGGCTGCATTCTGGTATCTGTGAAGCCTTCTCTCCCCTCAGCAGAGCCATGCACAGTGATCACTGACAGCCCCCACCTTTTTCCTCCCGTGCCTGTGCCTCCCAAGCCCATTTCTCACAGATGCTCTGGCGCGAATTGTTGCAAGCAAACAGTGTATTCTTTTCATCCTTCCTCTGAGATCACTGCCCTCTGTGTGACTTCATGATTTATGGCCCATCTATATCAACAAACACACTGCTGCACATCGCGCCCCCACTGTTGGAAAATTACTGTCTGTTCAACCCTGTGCCCCTCCAAAGCTTTTCTTTTGATGTAGCAGAAGTGTGACCCTTCCTTGCTGACCACCCTAGAGTGTCCCCAATAAAACTCAACTCCTGTCATGATATATTCAGTCCTAAACTAATATGTGTCACTCCATCCCCTCCCGCTCTGATGTGCCAAACCCACAGCTATTAATCTCACCCCCCAACATGCCACCTGGAGGGCAAGACCCCCACACCCTTCACCTCACCAATGATCTGAAGCGAGATAATGTAAATATATGTGTACAATTTATAGGCCTCTCTTAATACCAAATGTGTAGTAGTGGTTGTTATTTACTGTATGTCTTGTGATAGTGTGAAGATTAGTTAGCCAGTACCAGCCGCCTCTCCCGGACCCAACCAGACCTTCACCTCGCACGGACCAGCCCAGCTGAACCACGTGATGCCCGACATCCTGCCAAGCCACCAGCGAATCTCGTGGACCCAGCCCCTAAAGCACCATACTCGGACCCATTCCCTCACCAATCCAAATGTACCTTGTAGACTGTATGGAAAACGTCACTGATGACAATGTAACCCTTTATAACGTATTGTACCTATATTGTTTGCCAGAGCGCTCTCAAGGCACCAGAGTTCCCTGGATGCTGAATCTTACATAAACACTTTGTTGCCTCTCACAACCAATCTTTTGGTCTCATTCCCTGCTGGGATGTGTCCATTATTCTGGGTCCTATTGGTGATGTGCTGAGTAAGCGCCTTCACTGGCTAGGGCCAAAGGCCCTGGCTCTGGGCCCGAAAGACGTGTATAGTTGCCACAGTCAAAGGCTGTGGCCACATAGTCGGTCTAAAAGAAACATATTGGGGGAATCTCAGTAAGTACACTTGAATAATTTGCTGTGATGCATTTTCCTGCCATTCAGCATTAATTGCTCTCTTGTAGTCTTGAGAAATTAATTGCAAATATTTTGACAGTTTCCTGAGAAAACACACCACAGCCTCACCAATGACATGGCAGTCAATTCCCAGGACTAAGAACGATATTCACGTCATCATACTTGATTATCTGATGACATGCAACTATCAACTCACAGCATCTTCACTACATTTGAAGTACTCTCCCTCTAGAGTCCTCCGTTGTCCTCCACCAACTCTCTGCGGGTGAGCCGCTTTCACAAACTGAGATTTGGGGGTAGATACTTGTCCTATACAGGTGCTTCCACCCTGGAACAGCCTCCTAGCCTCTCTCCATCTTGAGCCGGAGCACCTTAAATTCTGGAAACTCCTCAAGACCTTCCTTTTCTCTACCTCCTTCTTTCTCCCTCTCCCCTGCTAACCTCCTTTCTTATCTCTCCACCCTTCTTCTCCTCCCTAACTCTGTTCAGTTTTTGCTGACTGGTAGCATGGTTAACCTCCAGAGCCTACAGGTCCCAGGCTCCCACGCCAGTCTTTTTGCACTTGCCTGCAGACCGCTGCACTTTGTTCAATATTACTGCACTTTCAACTTACGCTCCTTGAGCTGGGCAACGTCTCTGCACTTAACCCAGGGCCCTGATGGACCAGACTCTTTGTTCCCCCACCTCTCCCTGTCTCTGCACCTCCATCTGTAAGTATGCATGACCTAAATGCACTAGGACCATTTAGTTTGCCTATCCATCCACCCCCCCCCCCGAGCCTGGTCTCAACTGTACCAATTCATGAACTTGCACTGGGAGAAATGTCATCAGGCCTAGTATGCTAGTTTTTCTGTATATATCCTTCGGAATCTTCATGGCATAAGAGTGATTACTGTATTCCTTTGTTACCCTCCTGCCTTGAAGTGCTTTGAAGCACTTCACCTGTGTATAAGCGCTATATAAATAAACAATAAATACATATGTACATGTGTGTCTTCCACTAAATATCAGCATGGACTCGGCAGTGGCATGATACATGTTCCTTGAGCGGACACCATTTTAAATACACATTGCACTTACCTCTGTCCATGACAGAAGAATAGCTCAGGGCTCCTACCCTTAGCTGGCAGCTTTTGCATGCTGTGGATTGAAACTGCAAACATGAAATTACAGGTAGGATCTAATTAATTGGTGTTCTGCCTCAAGAGGACATCATTTCATTATTGCAACCATGTGCTATCAGGGGTCGTACAAAAGAATCTAGTGATATCCCATCCACTAAACTGATGAAAGATTAGTCCTGCAACTCAGATTGAAACCACCCAAACTCCTTTTTCTACTTTTTCAACGCTGGAAGCAGTGGTGCAAAATCAGTGTTGAGTATGGCTGCAGTGTTTCCACGAAACAAAAGGCAGTGGAAGAGGCTTCTGAAACGGATTAGGATTGTGACTATTTTGCACAAGTGACGTGACTGACGTCAGCACAGAGCCACTCCTGCAATGGGCATGGACATTCACAATGCCATGCCTTACCATGTCCCATCATTTTCCCAGTCATCTGCAAGAGGATCCAGGAGCATCCTCAAAGGGTTGTTGGGTTCATCTCCATCCAACAGATGTTCCTCTGACAATACACAATGTATTCTGGATCGGATAGCCCCTACTTGACTGCCCAAAGCAACAACCGCAACGCTCGCCACTCGCTAATACGCATGGAGGCAACAGATGCTTGAGCAGGCTCAGAGGATGAGGGACTGAAGATTGATTGTGCAGGTGGACCTGTCCATGAGCATGCATGGCTGTGACTAACCTGCATACCCTCCGTCACTGCCATCACCACCACTGTAGGTTACTGCAGGAAAGCGATCAGAGGAAGCTTACATATGTGCTCTACTATGAGTCCGACCATGCCATGAATTAATGTGCTTGTTCACTGTTGAGGTTGCCATGGGGCAGCCCTTACTTGCTATATCGACCAGACCCTTGCATAGGCTGCCTTTCACAGAGCATCCCTCCACCCTGAGAGATTTCCCATCAGACAAGCTAAAGTGCTACCAGGCCCATGAAGAGGTTGGCACTGTCATGGGTTGAGAGGATATCCCCTGACCTGTCTGAAACTTTACATGGGATGCCTGTGCCTGGCATCACCATTCTGTGACCGTGGGCACAGGGGCAAGGGCTCCAGTCTCTTCCTCTGCCTGAGCCATCTGCTAAGGAACCACCTCTGTCTCCTGCACCGCTTGCTCTCTGCTCTCCTCTCTGTGCCTGTTTCTGGTATGCCCCACATCTCTGATGAGATGCCACCATCTCCCCCATACTCCAAGGTGGTGATCTATTGAGCATTATTGCCCAGCAAATCCTGTATTGTGTCTGGAGCTATCATGCCTTTCTGTATTGCCATAATATAGCCTTTTAGGCCAAGGGAGGGAGTTGGGAGGGGCCATTGTCCCAAGTGATAATGACCACTCCCGAGGTTTATAGTGGTAGCAATAAATTGTTTGGAGTGTTCGTGGTGAATTAAAAACGCTCCTTTAACAGTGAGTAAAGTAAATAGACACATTGACTTAGTAAATTAAATGTGTGTTTTATATTGCAGTATGTAAATAAGGTTGGCTTCAAAAGTTAAGCATTTAAATTTCAAACTTGACTATACTGGAGTGCGTTTAACATGAGCCGGCATTAGGTGTAATGTAAAAGTACAAGATTCCTCTATAAGGAAGTGAAAGCATTTTCCCAATTTTTAGCTTTCTCTTTGTTGGGTTAACAATTATTAGTTACTCACCGTAGTGACTAACGTACTCTTAGTCCTTAGTCCCCTTTCCTCTATACTGCATGGGCGTCCCTTCCACGGGACGGGAGACGGAACCTACTTCACCAGAAAAAACCTTCTTCCCCTTTAAATTTAGAGGCGCACAGGGGTGCGGCCGAGGCAGCATGCGCTGCCCTGGTTCCGCCCACGGTGCCACACCTCAGTCCCCACTGACCCGTCGACAATAGAATTAACATTGCCTAATGACACGAATATTATTAGGGGGGAGGCTGGTGGGACGTATGGAGAAAAGGGGACTATGGACTGAGAGTACGATAGTCACTACGGTGAGTATCTTATAATTACTCTTACGTCCAGTCATCTTTCCTCCATACTGCATGGGCAATTACAACTGAATGTAGCCCCAGGGTGGCGAGGAGACCCTCCTTAAGCAAATAGGTTCCTGAGAAACCGCCTGTCCGAAAGCAGCGTCAGATCTAGAGCCGGCATCCAAACAGTAATGCTTGCAGAAAGCTGAGGGAGTGGCCCAAGAGGCCTCTCTGCTTATGACTTGCCAAGGCACATGGTGCTGGAATGCAATGCCCATTACCTTGGCCCTGACTGCATGGGCATGTAGGTTGGCCGGAAGTGGCTTGTGCTGGCCTTCGTACACTTCTTTCATGGTGGAGACCATCCATCGGATATGAAGTCCTCCGAAGGTGACAAACAGGGCATCCGATTTACGGAAGCCCTTGCTGCTGTCCAAGTAGAACTTCAGGGCACGTCTGACATCCAGGCAGTGCAGCACTCTCTGTGCTTCGTCATTAGGATCGGCAAAGAACATAGGAAGGATTATTTCCTCGTTCAAGTGGAAAGCAGACGGTACCATGGGCAGAAATGCTGGGTGTGTCCGCAGGACTACTTTGTCCCTGTGAAAGGTAGTATATGGTTCTGAGGCGACCAGCGTCTGGATCTCGCTGACTCTACGAGCCGAGATGAGGGCAAGCAGTAAGACCCTCTTGATGGTGACTAGACTGATGTCCGCAAACGCCATTGGTTCAAATGGTTTGTGCGCCGGGGTGTACAATACTATGTTAAGGTCCCACGCAAGCTGTGGCATCTTGATGGGGGGGTAGAGCCTTGCGAGCCCGGTCAAATGTTTCTTGAGGATAGGATTGGAGGAGGAGAAGTTCACCTCCTCCAAGTTCCTGTAAGCCCCTATGGCTGCAAGGTATGTACGACAGGTGTCCACCTGGACCCCCAAGTTGGCGAGGTGCGTAGAAGGAGAGAACGTCGCCCAAAGTACATGCCAGGGGGTCGATTCCCTTGGAGTCTGCCCAGTGGCAGAACCTAGTCCATTTACTTTTATACTGGGCCCTGGTAGCCTTACTCCCTGCGTCCTGTATGATTTCCAGATTAGCCTGGGAGAGGCTGTGGTGCCACAGCGTTAACTGCTCAGGTACTACGCTGTGAGGGCTAGTTTCTGAGGCACTGGGTGGATGACCCTGCCCTCATGCTGTGCCAGAAGATGAGCTGGGCCCATCAGAAGGTGAATCAGAGGCATCTCCGAGAGGTTGAGCAGCTCCGAAAAACATGGTCTGGCCGGCCACCATGGAGCTATTAGAATGATGTTGAGTTGGCGAGACTCCTTGATCTTGCAAATCACTCTGTAATCAGCGGTGTGGGCGGGAAGGCGTAAGCCGTCATGCCATTTCACTGAAGCCGAAATGCATTGCCCAGGGAGCCAGGGCCCTTTCCCTGCCAGGAGGCGAACTGAGGGCACTTCTTGTTGTGCCAGTTGGCAAAGAGATACACCTGGGGATGACCACACCTGTTGAAGATCACCTAAATAATGAGGCCGTTTAGCTGCCACTCGTAATTGTCTGCTCCCAGCCTGCTGAGTCTGTCTGCCTCCAGGATGGATTCCCCCAGGAGGTGGACTGCCGTGAGGTTGATGTCGTTTTCCAGGGCCCACTTCCACATGCTGATTGCCAGTCCGCACAGAGGTGGGGATCTGGTGCCTCTCTGCTTGTTGACATAGTACATGCTGGTCGAGTTGTCTGTCGGGATGAGGACAACCTTGCCCCTGAGAAGTGGTAGGAATGCTCTGAGTGTTCACCAGGTGGAGTTCAGCTCCAACCAATTGATGTGATCTTCTTGCTCCTGTCGAGTCCAGGTGCCGTGGACCGAGAGATCGTCCAGGGTGGCTCCCCAGCCCTCGAGCGAGGAGTCTGTGGTGATGGTGGCCTACGGAGAGGGCGACCAAAAGGGCGTTCCCGTCCATAGGTTACAGTCCCTTAGGTCCGGGTGGAGAGATGGTGGGACGTTGATCATCTTGGATTGAGAGCCCCTCTCCTGATTCCATGAGGCTGCGAAGTGCAGCTGAATACTCCTCATCCTCAATCTCGTGTGGAACGGCTAATAGGACCACCGCCAAGAGACCCTGGAGATGCTGGTACCACCATGCCGAGGTTACCTCTCTGCTGAAGAAGTGGGCAGAGGCCCTCTTAATGGCCAAGATCTTGTCCTCCGATGGAAATACCTTCTCGGAGCACGTGTCCCAGATGAGGCCGGAGAATGTCAGAGTCTGCGTGGGCTGAAGTTGCGACTTCTTGAGATTGAGTGAGAATTCCAGATCATGCAGTGTGTTCATAAGGGCATGGGAAGAGTGGTGAACTGCTTCCGGAGATGTAGCCCTGACGAGCCAGTCGTCGAGGTATGGGTAGATGTGGAGGCCATGCTCTCTGAGGAGGGCAGCCACTGTATTCATGAGCCTGGTAAAGACCCTGGGGGCCGAATTGAGGCCCAAAGGGAGGACCTTGTACTGAAAATAGTAGAATGGCGAAAATCTTCTAGTAAAAGCCCAAGCCTCTCTGGGAGGCTGGGACTTCCTCCACTGCCTGGCTCTCTCCGAGCGACCAGATCTCTGCCAGAAGAGTTGCTGTCCCAACTTGAGGGAGTGGAGGGGAGGAGGGAGGAGAGGCTGGGATAGGGAGTTGGTACCCGTGGAGACTGCGGAGAGGATGCAGGGGTCCGTGAAATTCTGGCACCAGAAATGTGCGTGGAGAGTGAGCCTGCCCCCCCCACTGGAGACACATAGACCCGTAGGGGCATGTCATGCCTTCTTTCCCTCCGAGGCTGTCGCGGAGGATGGGGACTGGAAAAAGCCCTCCCCCCCCCTCTTTTTGTTGCTTGCGCCGGTTCTGAGATGGCAAGTGGTACGGCTGCCTGGATCTCCATTCCTGGAAGCCTCCATACATACGCCCCCTGTCAGAGTGCTGCTGTGACTGGGTGTACGACTTGGGTGTGGTGTTTGTTAAGATGGATAAAGATTTGGCAGTTTGTGAGCTATTTTTCTTCTTGTCCAGCTCCTCGTCCATAGTGGAGTGAGAGAGGTCAACCCCTCGAACGGTAGATCTAATATGTAATATGCGTTCCTGGACGTTAGTGTTGAATTTTGTCGCCTGGAGGCAGGCTGTCCTTCTCATGTCCGTGGCGATACAGATGGCACTGCCAGAGGTATCAATATGGGCCACAGTGGATTCCATGCGGTCCTACACCACCAGCTTGGCCTCAGCGAGCCCTCCCTCAAAACGTGATTGGCTCTGCGTAGGGATTTCCAGGAGGAAGTCCGCGATTTTCCAACACAACCGTTGGTTAGCGGCCACCAGCATGGCGTCTGCATTGGCCTGACAAAGATGCAAGGATGAGTTGGAATAGCGTTTCTTGCTATACGCCTCCAAGATCTTCTCCTTCTTGCCTAGCAGTGCCGCAGAGGAGGAGGCTGAGGACGACTGAGGCTTGGAGTATAGTGATACCGCAGCGATCACCGAGGAGTGTGGCTGAGGATTGGCCGAGAGCAAGATTGTATCCCCCTCCATCTGCCTTTAATTGGTGTCCAGTCGTCAATTGACCGGCTGGCCGAGTGGTGTTTAAACCAGCCCTTCTTGACCAGGGAGACTACATCAGTCTGCAGAGGAATCCCTGTTTTGGCAGAGGGGCGTCTTGTGAGGACTTCAGCCAGAACCCCCTCTGCCGGCTGCTCAACCTTGGGCTGGGGTAGGCCCAGGTATTCCGCCAGCCAAGCAAGATGTTCGTGGAAGGCCAGGCAGAGGATGGCGTGTCCGGATCCCCCTCCTCATCGGTGTCCTGCTGATCAGGAGGATCCTGCGGAGGTGGAGGAGCAGTTGGAGCCGGAGGCTAGGGCACAGGAACCGCAGCCGGGGGCTGAGGAGGTGGCAGAGGCTAGTACGGAACCACCTGAGGAGGCGGCTGGGGAGCCAGGACCAGCAGCTGCACCGGGGCCAGGGCGCTGGTGGAGTTGCTAGTGGTGCCGCTAGCATAGTCAGTAGGACTTCCCTGATGGCGTCCTTGAGGATAACCCCCATACGAGGTGACTTAATGAGGCTGAGGAACCTCTCAAATAACACCTCTTAAGAGGCCATAGAGGTGGCAGGGGGTACTGACGGGGTAGGCGGGAGCTGCAGGAGCTGCTGCATACCCTGCCCATATGGACGCGGTGGGAAGCTGCCCTGAGCATAAGAGGGATAGGCCGTAGACCATGTACCTGGTTGAGGCCAGTCCCACCTTGACACTCATTCTTTGCCGAATTCCTGGAATGGCGTTGGATGGGTGCCTCTGTCTGGCGTGGCGGCCATCTTGTTGAGCTGCCTGCCACGTGCCTGCCACGTGTTGCTCGGCGGGCCCAGCCTCCTCCAAGACTCTTGCGTGTGGATCACGAGGCCTACCCTGCTCCTCAGGTCTAGGCCTGGTAGGTGTGACCCCCTCGACCCGGGGGTCGGTAGAGCTGCGTTTAGGCACCCCCTCGGATGTACTGCCGGTAATCGGCATAGCCCCTCAGCCCTATTGCCGGTACAAGGGCAGAGCCCCTTTGATAACAATCTGGTACGAAAACCTTCCGGTCCTTCAACTCTACCACGGGGAGGATCCGAGGATGCCTCAGGCCCAAGACTGGTAGCCTCGGTGCAAGTGCTGGTATAAGGACCTGACCAGTCCCTCTGGTGTGGGAGAGTCTCCTTTGTGGGGTATGATGGAGACTAGCAGCCGTACCTTGGGCTTGGCTCGATGTTTCACAAAGTTCTTGAGATCATCTGGAGGCGACTTCTGGAAGAGATCCCTCCACCTGGCTAGTCTGTTCTTGAGCGCTTTCGAGGACAGTGAGCTACATGATGTACAAGCTTGCCAACTGTGGTCTGGGCCAAGGCAACATAGGCAGAGGGTGTGGGGGTCTGAAGTTGGGACGAGCCCATTGCAGGATGGACACCTGCTGAACCCTGTGGAAGTCGACATGCACGGGGGAGGAGCGTGACGCCTGTGGACCGAGTACCTGAATGATAAAAAGACAAAAAAGAAAAAGAGAAGAAGTATCCGCACATGGAATTACATGGCCGAAGCCAAACCCAGGAGCGCTGGTGAATTGGGCCCGTTCCCGTCGACGAAGCAAAGTGAGGAGTAAGGTGCAGCGCCGGAGGGCTGAGTCAGGGCAGCACATGCTCCTTGGGTCGCACCGCGCGCACCTCTAAATTTAAAGGGGAAGAAGGTTTTTTCTGGTGAAAAAGATTCCATCTCCCGTCCCTTGGAAGGGACACCCATGCAGTATAGAGGAAAGGGGACGGGACATAAGAGTAAGTATGTTGCAGTAAAGTAAAGTTCCTCCCAGGGAGGAAGTGTCTTGTTGAAAAAAAGATTTACCTAGAAATTGCATTGTTGTTTCTCTGTTTAGTTTTGAAGATTTGGCGCCGGGCAGAGTGAAAGGGGAGGGAGACGCCAAGGAATCTTACCGGAAAACATGATAAGGAATTGGTTATGTTATGTTTCAGATGGGTTTGAGTAGTATGTTAGGCTTTCTGCACTAAAGACCAATACACCTAGCATGGGCACATGTCTAGTCTCCAGTGGAAGGATACTAGAGAAGCGAGCTGGGAAACATACTGGGACCCTTCTCAGAGACAGAGAAAGATAGAGCTGCGCTATCAGTGGCAAGGAACCTACTGCAGATAAGGTAGTGCACATGTTTGCAATAAATGATTGAACCATGCATGCAGTATCACTAGACTTGGAAAGTGCATCATGAAATGTGACATACCCATCATAAATAAATAAACAAAAGTTAATGCAAAATGAAAAAAGACCTACCTTTCCTCTTTTGTTTCTTAGACTCCTGGGAACCAAATAATATGGAAGGTGAGAGGTAAGTAAACGTGGTGAGGGGAGTTTTTTAAGATCACGTTTTTTAATTTCGTATTCAATCCATGGGGCTCTGTCAATATTTGCTATATGTTCTTTTCTATGGCGATGCCCCTCATTTAAAATCAGACTCACAACCTGCTGAATAAAAACGGTACCTGTAAAAGAAATGCGTATTACTTTAGGAGTATTTCCAAATGTGCTTTTTTTCTTAAACATGCAATCAATGTTCCTTGCTCCTCTATGACGAAGAGCGATCAGTTGCGACTCCAGGTGCTGTAAGAGATCCGGGGCCTAGCCGAAGCCCATGCCCAGACTTAAGTGGCTAGTGGGCATGGATGCAGGCCTTTCGTAGTGGGCCAATCGAGTGGCTGAAGGAAGCCTGGGGGTGTGCCAATAACAAAGTGCCTGCTGGGCACTCTTGGATTGATAGTGTACATCAATAAAATACCCAGAAATGCACAGTGAAATAAACTTGCGTTTTACTTAACAGAACCATGGAAATTGAGTGGAAAACATCATAAAAGAGTTGCCATGCAAAACAACACAACTAGCTAATTCACCATTCTTCCGTGAATATAACCTTAATGTCCATTTGGGCTTGTTTGGTGTGGGCTTCAAATGTTATGGAAAGTTAGTCTAACCACTCGTTTTCTTCCTCATGCCCTATAGGAAATGTACGTGCATACAAATCAGCTGCTGTGTCATTTGTGTCATTATGAGTAGTCCATGGCGGCAGCTCATTTATAGTGACTTCCTGATGGGGCGATGAAGGAGAAACAGTGTCCAAGCAGTGGGTGTATATACCTTTCAAGCTGCGCTATTGCACTATTGCAGATACATTGAAAGCAGGTTACAGTCTAAGCCATTTTAGATATACAGGTGCAAATGAATACTGATATTCTCCCTCCAATCAGCATGCCATTCAAACTCCTCCACCAGCCAAAACAAACTCAAGGTAACATACAATATAGACTAGAATAACAGCATTCTTTTTCTCACAGACAGTTTTCAATGCGTTTGTGACACATGAGTTTTGGATATATACATAATTCTCCTGAAGAATTTCAGAAATTAGTTTGAAGGGAAACATGTTTATAAGATGAAATATCCACCATGGGCAAATGGAAGTATTGCTAAAATCACCCATGGATTAAGGTGAAATGGATACAAGTCCCAGACAACTAGATGAACGTATTGAGACTTGGGAGTTCTTAGTGCACAACTGTAAAATAAGGAAACATTAAGCAATATTGTGATGAGGGTTTTGCGCTGGTGGCATATTTCAAATCTAAATATGTTTGATACCAAAAAACGATTTAGAAACAAGAATATAAGCAAATGTAATTATACAAATGTTTTTGGTTGTTGAAAATGTTTTTGGTTCCAATCTAAACATCTGTTCCAATCTAAACATCATTTACACATCTGTTTCCAGGGAGGGCATCCTTCCTGGGTCACTCCTAGCTTGAGCATTTCAGAGCGGCATTTGTGGTTTTCCTCTTCATGTATTATCTATCTATCCCGATTTATGTGACATTTCACTTGTGTTCTTTGAATATGCACTGGAAGCTTGTTAACGCCCTAGAAAAAACCTTGAATGGGCTGACATTTGGGTGCTACAGTCTTGAGCAAACCTTATGTCTACCAGTTTCCTAATGAGAATTAGGTCGATTGCTGACAGGTGGCTTAGATTAGCCGCAGAGAGCAATGCTGCTCAGACACTTCAGGTAAGTAATGAAGACCCCCTTATTCCGGTATTAGCTTACTTGATGGAAAATCATTTTAATCTTTTTGATTTGACTGCGTTTTTTGTTTGTTTTTTCAGTCAAATTAACCTAAATATATGAGAACGGGTAAGTTCTGAGCAAAAAAAATCAATAAACAAAACAGGTCAAATTAGAAAAGGTCCAATATGTTTCCACCAAGTAGACCTAAACCCTTATTTCAGGAGAGGAGAGAACAACTGATTGTTAACCTGGCAACCAAATCCAACGCTGCTGCGTTTATTGAATATATTGAGGATCGTGAATCAGCTCTGAGCTACATCTCCCACTTTTTGGGGCAATTCTCTGGTTTGGGATTATATCTGACTGACGTTTCACACCGTGAAGTTCCTAGAGATTACAGGAGCCTGGCTAAAAATCCAGAGAATGGTCAGATATTGCGGCTTGTGCAGCGAGATCGAATTGGAATCAGTCCAACACCTATTGACAGAGTGTTCTTCATTGCTGAAGCTGCGACTGAAGGCCTGGAGGTCAGCCGGCCTGGATGGGACTGTTACAGCTGAGGCTCTTTGTAATCTTTTAATGAACGGTTGTCAGGAAACATGTATTATATTTGTTACAATTCTATGGAAAAGAATGGCCAACATCATGGACATTTTGGCCTAATGTGTACAGATGAATGCGGAGAGAAACAAAGTAGGCAACAGTGTCCACTGGTTCCAGATGATCTTTTCATTGACGGAATGGTCTAGTAATAGCTCTTTTCTTTTATTGTGCGTGCCCCTGGATCCAATTTGATTTGTATTTACTACTGTGTGTTATTAAAAGTTGATCTTTTGTTTACTATAAAATACTGCAACAATAATAACATGAAATATTGTCTATCTAGATTGCATAAGCACTTGGTCGAAAGCACAATTTCTTTTTTTTTTACTTTGTCTTAAACCGTTCAAGTGGTCAGTCCAGACAAAACAGCAAGGTGGTGGAAAATAGAAGCCTAGCATGTAGTGATGCATGTGTCAGGAACTGACAACTTTGAATTCTATCGTCTCATAAGAGGACATGCCCAACACAGGACTACGCACTGTGGACAAACGCACAGAGATGTCTCCTTCGCTCAGGGTCTTATGGAGTGATGATAATAGAGGACTGTTGGGGTAAAACACTGCCATAAGCCTGATTCTCCGAAAGGAGCCACAACAAGAAATAGTAGTTGATTTGTTCTTGTTAGATGGATAAATAACACTTACAGATTAGATGTATCACATATAATGTCTGTTTGGAACATTATACTTGCATTATTCTTGTTTTATATACATTATTGGGTATCCTCTTTTGTAGTAACTATAATGACTGAGGGCAGTAATAAGGTATTAATGACATTTCCTGCACAGTACCGACAATGACCTCATGCAGAAGTACATATTTCAGCCACCACGTGAGGGAAGACAAGGTTGAAGGGGAGTGGTCTCAGCACAGCTACCCGCCCACAGAGGAAGGCTATCAGAGGCGGGGAATACCAAAGGAAGGGTCACAGAATTAATGCCCACGGTCCCTACCAAACACCCAATGATCAGGGGTCTAACCCAATCATCACTGCCCTGGGACTCCAGTCTGGCCTTAGAAGAATCCCAAGATGACCTACCTACAGGCAACCTACTTTGGCCTGCAGCTGCCCGACACCTTGCTGTGACCGGACTCCCTGACAAGGCCCGCCATTATTAGCCATCAAATATAATGGCTATCAAACAATAAGTACAGTCCAACCAGTAAATAGATCATTCATGGAATGACACAATATGGGGTGCCTTATGATCATCACCCAAAACAGAAGTCCAAACCACATGTTAGCTACACTGATGCTACTATGAGGAGGCCTTTTCACTTTATTGTATATATTAGAAATGTTAGAACCTAAGGCAACAAATACATCCATAAAGGAGGATAAAACTAACTCTAAGACCAGTTAATACCAGTTTGGCCATAAAAAAGCTCCTACTATACACAATCTAATTGGGGAAGATAATTTAGCATTTTTAGGGAAAGCTAAACTGTGGTTTGCTGATGATTGCCAACCAGTCACAGTATTGTAATACCATAAGTGTTTAAAATGTGCTAGAGCAATAGAAACGAAAAAGGAAAGATGGTGAACCTGTGATCTTCCCAGAACAAGTATTAGAAACGAAAAAGGAAAGCTGGTGTACCTTTGGTCTACCCAGAACAATTAATAGAAACAAAAAAGGAAATATGGTTTACCTGTGATCTACCCAGAACAAGTAATAGAAACAAAAAAGGAAAGCTGGTGTACCTGCGGTCTACCCAGAACAAGTAATGGAAACAAAAAAGGAAAGATGGTGTACCTGTGATCTACCCAGAACAAGCAATAGAAACGAAAAAAGAAAGCTGGTGTACCTGTAATCTACCCAGAACTATTACATTGCAAACACCTGCCAGGGGACTCCTAGGACTCCTTCATGCACTTTTTCTCCTCAACAACAATATCATCATCACCCTCCTTGTTACATATATGGTGTACCTGTGATCTTCCCAGAACAAGTAATAGAAACAAAAAAGGAAAGATAGTGTACCTGTGATCTGCCCAGAACAAGCAATAGAAACGAAAAAGGAAAGCAGGTGCACCTGCGATCTGGCCAGAACTATTACACTGCAAACACCTGCCAGGGGACACCTAGGACTCCTTCATGCACTTTGTTTCTCCTGAACAACAATATCATCATGGTCCTCCTTGTTACATATAGACGTACAGAGCAAAGTTCTTAGCCCCTTGAGGAATATCTACAATGAGGAGTTTAGTGCTTACCAATGAAGATTGTCCATGCTTAAAGCGCCGGCCAGTCTTGATTCTATTAAAGACTAGGAGGCAAGCATTATACTTTTTTTCTTTATTACTGTACCCACAGCAATTCAACTTTAACACATTTTGACTTTCTTTAAAACTTAGATAAGACATTTTTGTTTCCTCCCAGGCGCTCTGGAGGTCAAAAACAAAACAGGTATATTAAAGTTTTGAAAATGAAGTAAAAGGTCTCTTTAAACTACAAATCCCCATGATCCTCTGGGTTTATGTAGTCCTGGGTATCTCCCTTCATCCAATCATGCTCCGACCATCCGTATAATAGTCCCTTCTCTGGAGTCCCCTTCCTCTTTCTTTGTTGCTGTACCACAAGATAAGTGCTTTGTTTTTTGCTTTCTCTAGAACATTGTATGTGCTTTATCGAATCTAAGGGAGCGCATTATTATTCTTTGAGTGCCTGCTTTGTAATTAAGGCTAAGCGAAAGCAAGTATAGTAGTACCGCGTGAGGAAATTGTGAGTGGCTTATTTTGATTCATTCACGTACCTGGATATAGATAGAATGTAAGCGTCAGTTCTTTTAAGGTTCCGCAAGTCTTTTTCTGTTGAATAGGCAGAGTAGCAGGAGCGGGCCCGGACCCGTGAATGATCGCACTTTCATGAGGCAGCCGGCCCCACCTCCTCAAATCGATTTGAGCAGGAACGCTCCTCCCGCCGGTCTTTAGGACCCAGCGGTGCAGCGGGAAGTGCGAGTAAGAAGCGCCCCAACAGCACCACGCCTTTCGGACCGTTTCTTCACTCAAAGCAGTGAACGAACGCCGCAGCACGATATATTTGGAGATCTTTGACAAGAAAACAAAAACAAAAAAGGATACATAGTCGAACCTTGTTTGCAGCTCAATCTGCCTGCCACACACTGATAAGACTCCTAGTGGGCTGATACTAAGGTTGAGGTTCCACAGCACCCACATGGCACAATACAAAGAGCCCAGAGGGTCTAGGTCCACCTCGCCAGAGTGGAGTTCAGGAGAATGGCCAGAAGAGCCGGTAGGAGAGGACCAGGGCCTCTACCTTAGTTTTAAGAGAGTCCTGGGGGACACATTGTTGCAGGCAGTGTCAGGAGGAGTGTTACCCTTGTCACAGAGACTAGGTAACCTTGAAGCTATTCTTAACCAGCAAAAAGCAGAGCAAGAAAAGTCCAAGAAGATGAGGGTGCTTAGCCGGAGCGAGAGAACCTCAGCCAGACACCCCGAATTAGGGGTTGAACATCAGGGTAGTAAAAAAGCTTGGAAGAGTAAGAACTCTTTGATGCCCCCGAGCCATCCTGAAGGGGTAGACCTGAGACCCCAAGAGCCGGTCGACCCAGTGAGCAGGCTGAAAGAAGCCTTTTTGAGAAGGGCGGCAGTGCCCGGTTCTCGACCCCCTGCCTAGCGGTATATAATACAGGGGATGTAGAGGATGCAGGGTACACTCCGGACGATGAGAGTGAAGAGAAAGAGGAATCCCTCCAACCCGGGGTACCAGAGCATTCCCCAGAGAAGGAGAGTTTAGCAGATATGTGTGTTCTGGAGGCGATAACACATCTGAGATCTACAGACTGGGTACCTTCGCCCAGAGTGGCGCAGTATACCGCACAACACATAAGAAAACCTCTAGACAGGGAGGTAAGATCCAAGATGAGGGCAGAGCCTTCAGCCTAGACCAAAGCCAAACAAGGTGACAAACCGTTAAAGCGTAATACAATTTGATGCCATTTTAGATCGATAGAGTAACCTTAGAAAGTGATCTTATCAATAGTTAAACAGGTGAACATGTTAACCACCAGAGTGAGGGCATGTTATATTGCATCTTATATTGTAAACGGTTCACTCTAATTGACAATAAACTTAAGTAAGACCAAAATTCTTATCTGTGGTACGAAAAAACAGATTAATAAGTGCAACTACAAGTGGAACCTACATGACACTAAAGTTGAATGTGTAAATAAGTACTGTTATCTTGGACTTAAAGCAAATAATCACTTAGCTGATCATCCTTCTATTGTAACGCTCACCTGATTCTCACAGAGGCGCCGGTCTTGACTGGGCGACTACCGTATCTTCAAAGGTGATGTGTAGCACCTGGTTGGCTCTTTGGGCTGGACCTCTGTGCACTGTATGCCTGACGTGTAGAGTAAGATGTCTTAGGTAAGTGAATGCCGAGCTCTCCATCTGCCTCGGGGCAGGGTGCTGTAACCAGTTTCTTCACTGGATAGGTAGCGCAGGCCTCTTGACTTCAGAGGACTGCTGTCCGTCGTTTACTGCACGAACGGTAAGTTTCGAGTCATTCAAATGTCTTTAAAGTCTTTAGTAATGATGTCTCTTGTTTTGCAGGGTTCCGGCGATGGCGGATGACGGGCTGAAGTGAGTTGAAGATGGAGCCCGTGTGATGAATAGAAGCGCCTGGAAGCACGTAAGTAAGCGCTTGTTGCCTGCTTCACTATGCGCTCTAACTGTCTTTTTATTTTGCAGGTACGAGTTCGGAGCGGCTGCAGGGTGCCGGAATACCCACTGGATTAGATGTGGAAAGGAGTAATGGCACGTGAGTATTAAAGTTCCCCAATGTCTTTAAACGCACCTTGTTTTGTCTTTCAGATGCGGGATGCAGCGCAGAAGGCCTCCGGAGCGTGCGAAGAGTTGGTAAACTTTTGTCTTTCAGATGCCGGAATGCAGTGTGAAGACCTCCGGAGCGCACGAAGAGTAGGTAAGCCTTTGCCTTTCAGATGCCGGAATGCTAACCTGTTCTTTCTTGTCTTTATAGGTGTTGCTGAAGACTGGATTCAGGATGGTAAGCCTTTGCCTTTCAGATGCCGGAATGCTAACCTGTTCTTTCTTGTCTTTATAGGTGTTGCTGAAGACTGGATTCAGGATGGTAAGCCTTTTTCCTTTGGCCCAGGACCGGATGCAGAAGACACGATGAGCGTTCTGCTGCAGAGGTTGCAGAATAACGCAAAGCAAGATTCATCCACCGGGTGTGGTTTAAATAGCCTCCTGTAGTGCTTAGGTGTCTCCTTCCACAGCCACGCCTAAGTAAGAAAAGAGTTCCTGGTAAGAAAAGAGTTCCTGCCTTCCGGAAGAGTTCCAGTGTTCTGAATCTAGGCAGTGGCTCCAGCCCCACCCAACAGGAAAAGTAGTTCCAAACAGAAGAGGATCAGAGGCTCAACTGGCAGGCAAGTAAGCAGCATGGTCTGCTGAAGGTAAGTCCACCCAAGCATTATGAGCCCGGCGCTTCCAGCGCTGGGACTGGGCATATTTATGAGCCTGGTGCCACTGGCGCCAGGACTGGGTCCAAAAGGTCCCAATTGGGACTGGTTGGCACTCGGAACCTGGGTTATGGATCTGCTTCCAAGGGAGTTGGGAAAACCCTGACCTTTTGGAAGCAGAGATCATGACAGTACCCCCCCTCAAGGCCCCTCCCAAACCGGGCTTCTCCGGGGGTTTTGGCTTGTCAGGAAATGTTCGGTGAAATCTTTTGATTAGGCGAGGAGCGTGGACATATTCAGCAGGTTCCCAGGATCTCTCTTGGGGGCCGTAGCCTTTCCAGTCAATTAGGTAGAATAGTTTAGATTTGGAGATCTTGGAGTCCAGAATGCTTTTGACTTCAAACTCGAGTTCTCCATCCACTAGGATAGGTTTTGGAGATTTGGTTAGTCGGGTTTGAGGTTGCACGGGTTTTAATAGAGAGACGTGGAAGACCGGATGTATCTTCATGTGCGGGGGCAAGTCCAACTTGACCGCTACTGGGTTTACTATGGTAGTGATGGA
Source organism: Ambystoma mexicanum (assembly GCF_040938575.1). Lineage (NCBI taxonomy): Eukaryota > Metazoa > Chordata > Amphibia > Caudata > Ambystomatidae > Ambystoma > Ambystoma mexicanum. Next base: position 30,673,688 of record NC_090923.1, on the reverse strand, counting down.
ATAGGGACCAAGGTATCTTGGGTTGAATGTGCGTGGCCCTTTTAGAGATAGATATTTGGTGGATAACCAGACTTGATCCCCTACTTGATAGTGGGGGGCTTCCTTCCGATGTTGATCTGCTCCTTTCTTGTATTGTTCTTTAGCCCTTTGAAGGTGAGAAACAGCTTCCTTAAAGGCTTCGGTGATTGTAGAATGCAGGTAGTCTACTGCTGGTGTTTCAAGATCTTGGAGGGGATCCAACTCCGAGGTTCGAGGGTGACTGCCGTACAAAAGAAAAAACGGGGTTTTCCCAGTTCCCGAATGGACAGAGTTATTGTAGGCATACTCGGCTATCCAAAGGATATCTTTCCAAGTTTTTTCAGTTTGTTGCAGCATGCAGCGTAAATACTGTTCCAGAGTTTGATTGGTCCTCTCGGTTTGTCCGTCGGTCTGAGGGTGGTGACTGGTCGATAGTCTCACATCAATTTGAGCCGACCGACAGCAACTTCGCCAAAAATGAGAAATAAATTGACTACCTCGATCCGAAATTAGAACCGAAGGAAAACCGTGCAGTCGGACGATGTTTTCGAGAAATTCTCGGGCCAGAGTTGCTGCTGTTGGCAAGCCTTTGAGCGGAATGAAATTCGCCATCTTGGAGAATAAGTCCACGATTACTAGAATCGTATTGTATCCGGAGCATGGAGGTAGATCGGTGATGAAGTCCATAGAAAGCGTATGCCAAGGGCGAGGTGGGATGTCAATAGGGCGTAAGAGGCCTGCTGGTCTTTCCTTTTGACTCTTGTTTTGGGCGCATACTCCACAGGACATTATAAAGTCTCTGATATCTTTTTTCCAAGACGGCCACCAGAAGTAGCGCTTGATCTTTTCTGAGGTCTTGGCTATACCGGGATGACCTTCCATTAAAGAGTCGTGATAACAAGAGATTACTTTTTTCTGTAAATCTGTGCTGGGTAGGTATAATCGTTCTTGGAAATGCAATAAGTTGTCCTTTACTGCAAAGTCCTTTCCCTGCAGATGCCAATTCTGTATGTCTGCTGGAGTTACAAGTTGCCTGGCTTTATCCTTAACTTCCTCTATGGATTCTGTGGCGATTACACCCAGAATTCTTTGTTCGGGAATGATTGGTACAGGTTTAGGGTTGACCAAGTGTTCTTCCACTCCCATCCGAGAAAGGGCATCGGCTTTACCGTTCTTTGTACCAGGTCGATAGGTAATTATGAAGTCAAACTCGGCAAAGAATAATGCCCAACGGAGTTGTCTAGAGGATTGGGCTTTTGCGGTCTTCAAATATTGCAGGTTTCGGTGATCCGTAATCACAGTAACGGTGTGTCGGGCCCCCAGCAGATAATGCCGCCAAGCCTTAAAGGCAGACTTGATAGCCAGAAGTTCCTTGTCAGTAATCGTGTAATTGATTTCAGGAGGCGAGAATTTGCGGGACCAAAATGCCACGGGATGCAACTGATTGGTTACCGGGTCCTTTTGTGATAGAACTGCCCCCATGGCAAGGCTTGAAGCATCAGTTTCCACGATGTAGGGGAGTTCGGGGCAAGGGTGTTTTAAGATTGGTGCAGAGATAAATTTAGTCTTCAAATCCTGGAAAGCTTGTTCCGCCTCGGTAGACCATTCAAAACGTTTGGTTTTCTTTAACAAGGCAGTAATGGGCTGGACTATTCGAGAGAATTCGGGGATAAACCTGCGGTAAAAGTTAGCGAAGCCTAACATGCTTTGCACACCTTTTACGGAGGATGGTGATGGCCATTTGAGAACTGCATCGACCTTCTTTGAATCCATACGCACTCCGCCAGGTGATAATATGAATCCGAAGAATTCAACTTCAGTCACGTTGAAAACACATTTTTCCAACTTAGCGAAAAGTTTGTGTTGACGCAATCTTTCGAGGACCATTTTCACGTGTTTCCGATGTTCAGATTCCGATGAAGAATAAACGAGGATGTCGTCAATGTAAACAACAACACATACATCTATGAGCTCTCTGAGGACATCGTTCATAAAATATTGAAAGGCGGCCGGGGCATTGCAAAGTCCGAAGGGCATGACCTGATATTCAAATAGCCCATACTTGGTGCGAAAGGCCATCTTCCATTCATCGCCCTCTTTTACTCTTCCCAAGTGGTAAGCTCCTCTAAGATCCAGCTTTGTATATATGCATGCTTTTCTGACTTGGTCCAGGAGTTCAGGGATCAAAGGTAACGGATATCTATTCTTAACGGTGATCTGGTTCAGGGAGCGATAATCGATACAAGTTCTAAGGTCTCCTTCCTTTTTTGGAACGAAGAACAAAGGTGAAGAAGCAGGGGACTTGGAAGGACGAATAAACCCATTTGCCAGGTATTGATCCAGGTATTGTCGAAGGTGAAGGTTCTCAGGCTCGGTGAGGGCATAAATTCTACTACAAGGAGGAGTAGATCCAGGTATCAGGTCTATCTGGCAGTCATAAGACCTATGAGGAGGTAGAGAGTTAGCCTGATCCTTCCGGAAAACATCTTGGTATTCTAGGTATTCGGGAGGTAACTGGGGAGTCTCTGAAGAAATTGCGGCCAGTGCAACACCAGGTGGAGGGTGACAAGTAGAGACACATTCTGGAAACTGGACCGTTCTTGCTAGCCAATCGATCAGAGGATTGTGTTTCTCTAACCAAGGTATTCCTAGAATAATCTGAAACTGAGGGGCCTTGATCACATCGAACACGATCTTCTCATGGTGTCCATCTTGACTTACTAGCGTCACCTCTTGGGTGGTATGCGTTACTGGCCCGGAGGCTATCTCCGTACCATCCACCGTAGTAATGACGTCCTTTACAGCCTTGGGACAAAGAGTTAGATTCATCCTCAAAACCATTTCATGATCCACATAATTGCCGATGGCACCGCTGTCGACGTAAGCTTCAATTGCATGTAATCGATCCGGATTATCAGGGCTAATGAGGACCATAGGTATCACGAAATGCGAGGTCACGGAACTGGTTTTCACGCTCGGCAAGAGGACCTCTATTCTTGTCGGGCGAGGTCGTTTCCCTGCTCAGAGTTTGTAACTTTGGTAACTGCAGCTCCTACTGCTTTCTTGGCAGGTTTCACCGGACAGTCTCGAAGAAAGTGCCCTGAGTTTCCGCAATATAGGCATAATTGCAACTGTTTCCTCCTTTCCCGCTCCCTTTGTGTTAGAGGACCTTTCAGACCCCCTATTTGCATGGGTTCCCCGGAGTCTACTCCTTTGGAAGGAGTTGGCGGTTTGGAAAATACTCGAGCATCAAACTTGGAACGATCGGCCTTCCTGTTCTGCAGCCTGTGATCTATTTGAACGACCAAGTCTATATAATCCGAACAGTCTTGTGGGGGATTCACTACTTGGGCTAAAACGTCTTTGAGCTCTCCACGTAGACCTCTATAAAACAGCGTAATCCTTTTGTCCTCAGGCCATTGAGTTTCCACTATTAGTCTATTGAAAGATGCAATATAAGCCAAAAGGTCTTGATTACCCTGTCGCAACGAAAGAAGCTCATTGTCCAAGGCCTGCCCCTGTGAATGTCTTGCGAACAGTTTTTCCATACTAAGCTGAAAGGCTTGAAAATCATGGAGAACCGGATCATCTTGATTAACTAGAGGGATCGACCAGTCTGCCGCATTGCCACTAAGGTACGAAAGTACAAAAGCTACTTTTGCTTGATCAGTTGGAAAGGCTGCTGGCCGGCATAAGAAGTGCAACCGGCACTGATTGATAAATACTGCAAACCTCTTTGGGTCACCAGAAAATCGTTCGGGCGGAGCCAGAGGTACATTCCCAGGTAGGTTGATCTGCACTGGATTCATAGAGGATGTTGAAGGAAGATTTGCCCCTGTTGCGGGTAACGGGGTCTGTCCGGCTTGTGACTGTAGCACTTGTCTAGCAAGATTGTCTGTTCTCTCCTTGGAAATAATTAGTTCCCTTCTTAGAGCATTCGTTTCCTGACGAGCTGCATGCACTTCTGCCCTTAGTTCCCCAAGTAACCGGGCTAAGGGGTCAGTATCCGAGGTTTCCATAGCGCCTGGGCGAGAGTTTTGCGGTAGTCTTTGCGTTCTGTAACGCTCACCTGATTCTCGCAGAGGCGCCGGTCTTGACTGGGCGACTACCGTATCTTCAAAGGTGATGTGTAGCACCCGGTTGGCTCTTTGGGCTGGACCTCTGTGCACTGTATGCCTGACGTGTAGAGTAAGATGTCTTAGGTAAGTGAATGCCGAGCTCTCCATCTGCCTCGGGGTAGGGTGCTGTAACCAGTTTCTTCACTGGATAGGTAGCGCAGGCCTCTTGACTTCAGAGGACTGCTGTCCGTCGTTTACTGCACGAACGGTAAGTTTCGAGTCATTCAAATGTCTTTAAAGTCTTTAGTAATGATGTCTCTTGTTTTGCAGGGTTCCGGCGATGGCGGATGACGGGCTGAAGTGAGTTGAAGATGGAGCCCGTGTGATGAATAGAAGCGCCTGGAAGCACGTAAGTAAGCGCATGTTGCCTGCTTCACTATGCGCTCTAACTGTCTTTTTATTTTGCAGGTACGAGTTCGGAGCGGCTGCAGGGTGTCGGAATACCCACTGGATTAGATGTGGAAAGGAGTAATGGCACGTGAGTATTAAAGTTCCCCAATGTCTTTAAACGCACCTTGTTTTGTCTTTCAGATGCGGGATGCAGCGCCGAAGGCCTCCGGAGCGTGCGAAGAGTTGGTAAACTTTTGTCTTTCAGATGCCGGAATGCAGTGTGAAGACCTCCGGAGCGCACGAAGAGTAGGTAAGCCTTTGCCTTTCAGATGCCGGAATGCTAACCTGTTCTTTCTTGTCTTTATAGGTGTTGCTGAAGACTGGATTCAGGATGGTAAGCCTTTGCCTTTCAGATGCCGGAATGCTAACCTGTTCTTTCTTGTCTTTATAGGTGTTGCTGAAGACTGGATTCAGGATGGTAAGCCTTTTTCCTTAGGCCCAGGACCGGATGCAGAAGACACGATGAGCGTTCTGCTGCAGAGGTTGCAGGATAATGCAAAGCAAGATTCATCCACCGGGTGTGGTTTAAATAGCCTCCTGTAGTGCTTAGGTGTCTCCTTCCACAGCCACGCCTAAGTAAGAAAAGAGTTCCTGGTAAGAAAAGAGTTCCGGCCTTCCAGAAGAGTTCCAGTGTTCTGAATCTAGGGAGTGGCTCCAGCCCCACCCAACAGGAAAAGTAGTTCCAAACAGAAGAGGATCAGAGGCTCAACTGGCAGGCAAGTAAGCAGCATGGTCTGCTGAAGGTAAGTCCACCCAAGCATTGTGAGCCCGGCGCTTCCAGCGCTGGGACTGGGCATATTTATGAGCCTGGTGCCACTGGCGCCAGGACTGGGTCCAAAAGGTCCCAATTGGGACTGGTTGGCACTCGGAACCTGGGTTATGGGTCTGCTTCCAAGGGAGTTGGGAAAACCCTGACCTTTTGGAAGCAGAGATCATGACATCTATTCAAGAAAAGACTAGGAGAATAAATACAGCTGCTACTCAAGCAGCAACAATACATAGAAAATACAGAAAATCACTATAACACCGCTTAAAAAGATCTACACACAGAAAGTACTCCATGTCGCAAGTAGGAATATCACTAAAATGACTGCAAACAAATACAAATCGTGCAAAGAAAAAATGATGGTTGCACGACTGGATTCTAACGTGCCAGCATAGTCTGTGATACAAACCTTCAATGGTGTTGACTACTGCATCAAGACCTACAACAAACCTGAATGGTATCTAACCAAATTTCCTAGCCCTAAACACAGAATGATGTTTCTTAGATTTAGATTCAATATGTTGCCTGCAAGAGAAGTAGTAGGCAGAAGAGCAAAAACGAGTTATCGAATCAGGGCATGCAGATTCTGCAAAGACACTCATGAGCAGGACACTCGCAAACATCTATTGGTATCCTGCCCCGAACTACTTTCTATGAGGAAACAATATCTACAACACCTATATCACGATTCAGAAGCAGTGTTAGATGATATGCTGTGGATAAGCATAATGAGCGGGAAATGAAATTCTGTAATCTTTTCCGCTATGTACTTCCTAAATTCTCTGTGTTTTGATGAGAATGTTTAAAATTTGATCGCCTGTGAGCTTTTCATTTTAGAAGCATTGTTAAGAGTGTTTCCAAATGATTGAAACATGATTTTTCTTCCGTTGTTCATTTTATTTCCTTTTTCCTCTTTTTAGTTCTCTTTTTCATCTCTCCTTTTTAAGACTGTTGTGCATTCTCATGAAACTGTTTTTAGTAATAATGATGTATTCTATTTTTAGCAATATGGTAATAATCACAATCAACTTGTCTCTTTTCTTTTCTATGGTAGCCAGGACATTATACGTTTAACTTTGGTATAACAAATTCTTAACTGTTGAGGAATTCTGCAAGATTTTATATAATGTGCGCTGAAATTTAAGAGCAAAAATTACAATAATAATGATATTGAAAGGTTGGAAATCAACTACAACAATATAAAAAATATATATCTTTATTCTGATTTTTCACATCTTAAATGGTTCTTTTCCAAGATTAGTCCCTGGAAATATTTTAAGTGCACCATGTCGATCAAAAAAAGTCTCTGGCTTTCAGTAGTTTCTGAATGGATGTCCATTGCGCCTCTGTCTCTCCCTCTTAATGCCTACATAACTACATTCTCTCTTAGGTCCTTGGGAAAAACTATCTTGCCTGGTTCTAGACTCTGGACCTCGACATTCACCATAAAGTGCTCTTGCCAGTGTCTCTACACCAAATTGGGAATGAGAATTGGCTGCACGACTCTCCCCAAAGTTTTCTGAGTTACAGTACTTTACTTACATATCCCTGCACCACTGAAATACGTGGGTGAAGGGCCTGCACATCAATGCCCACAATGCAATTCTCCTCACCTTCCTTTGATGTTGTTAGTGTTTCTGTATTGAATCGACTTGTTTTCAACATTTTTGTTTAGCCAGTTACCTTTGCTTAGTCATCTACTCACTCTTTTATCCACTTCACATATTTTGTACGCTCACACTTGACTCGCTTGACTGGTCCAGCATTTTTACAATTGACTTATATGGATTGGTTATCACTTGTACTCATTATCACTCAAGTCAGTCAAGTGATAATGAGATCAAGTGATAATCCATATATTTATTTGGTTCATTGTCTTGATACAAGCATACCTGCTTCACTTGTCTCAGCACTGTTAATCCCGTGGAACGACATGACTACAACTCCCATAAAACAATTCTTCCCTGATTAATTTCTCATAAGTATTGCTTCTCCACATACATCAATCTTGCTTTGGTCCCTTTGTCAGTGCCAGTGAGTTCCATATAGTGTTGGAATCACAACTTGTATGAAGCAATTCTCTGTTGCTTTTTTCTCTTTCTCTGTACCTCTTGTTCCTTCATTAATGCTTCATTGATTACCTTAGTTTGTCAATGCCTCTGTGTCCATTATTTTGTCAGTGTCACTGGGCTTCTTGGAGTTTTGAAACCACAAATGCCATAAATCTGTTGTAATTTGGTTCCGTCGATTGTCTGCTCCTTCATGCTCCTTGGAGTGTTGGAACTACAACTCCCGTAGTGTTTATCTTCATCTTTGGGCTCTTCCTCAAATTATGTCCTTAATTCACCTTCAGAAGCTCTACCCTCCTCGGGCTTCGGGTAAAAAATCCTCTTTTTCTCCTCAGGCTGTTATCATCCCTCAGCATTTTCTCTTCTCATAACACACCCAGGTGGATTGTTCACACTCTTCTCCATTGCCTACATTTTAAATACAAGAGCTAATCAGTGACTGACTTCTCTCATAGCCTCTCCACTCTCCACAGTTTTAACCATGACGAGATGGTTTGAGAGCTTGTGCCAGTCTTTCTGATGCTTTGAACCTCTCTGGCTTCTACTAACTGCTTGGTGCACCCATCGTCTCTCATTGATTGGTGTCCATTTGCCTCGGTATGGCCTCCCACACTTGTGATGCTGTTGGTGGTTCTCCAATGCCACTACCACTCAAAAAGCCTTTTGGAACTGGCAGCTTCTCAACTCTCTGCTTCAGTCATTCTGAGACTGTTGTCATCTCCCATCTCCTCAAACTCCCCTCTCTCTGTCTGGTTCACACTTTTCTGCCTCTTAATTTTCCAACTCCCTTACTTATTTGATAATTTTCTATTTCACTGAAAGGTTGTGTGTCCCTTGCCACAGTGTAAAGACTCAATTTTTGGTTTTGGGGAATTGTTGTGGCCCTTGAGCCACAAAATTGCTAAAACTGTTGTTACAGAACAGAGAGAGAGGGGGAATGGGCATTCTGAACTGAGACTATCTGGTTGGCATATCAACGGGCCATGACATGGCATGAAACTGCCAAATGACTAACATCGTTTTCCAAACTCCTCTGCCATACTACCCAATGAGAAGCTACCTCACAATATTTGCTCCAATCATCAGCTTTATAAGAAGCAAGCCGGCTGTCCGGGCTTTCCATTTCCCAGCTGTGCAGTGATTTCATATTGGGATATTTTGAGCTATCTTTCAAGGCCAATTGGGCTATTACTGTTGACAGCAGATCTTTGTTGTCCTCCTGAGGCTCTTTCTACATCTACCCATCCACACAACACCCTCACTCTACCCCCACACGCCCCACTCCCACTCTCTCTACCCCACCTACCCACTCCACCTGTGAAGGTATCATGAAGTAAGACACAGATAACAGATTCACCTTTCCAAGAAAAGCTTTATTTTCTTTAAATGTCAGGGTGGAGTAAGGCCTAACTTGTCCTATGCAATGGTGGGATTTCCCTACGTAAAGAAAACTAAGGATAGTCAATGTCAGTAAGTTCAAATGAAAAGTCTATGTCCTAAAACTATTTTTGCTCTCCCAACTAAATCTATACAGTGTGTAATGATGTCAGAAACAAAATAAATAGTGTTAAAAAAGAAAGTTCCAAGCTTCTTCCAGCTCTTTGGCTTTTTCTTATCTTCCAACTCCCCAAGTTCAAAACAGTTCCAAAAAAGACCTTGGGGTTCATTTCCTCAAGAATTCCACACAGTTCAGCAGTTCCTCAAAGCAACAACCTTGGGGTTCCCTTCCCCATGGGTTCTATACGATTCATAAAGTCTTGCCAGCTCCTTCTGCATAACATCAACTCTTCCAGTTTGCAAAACAAAAAAGTCAGTTCAAATCTTCTGGCTCTCGAAATAGTCCCAGATCAAGTCCTTATTCATTCCCAGGGGACCACTTGGTCTAGGAGCAGTCGTCAGACCACACAGTCCACCCATCACAGGTCACGCAACTGATAGCTGTGCTTTCCTTGGCTCCGTTCAGATAGGGGTTACTCGGTCTAGGCTTAGGACCACACGGTCCACCCATTACAGGTCACGCATCAGATAACCTTCTGTATTCTTCAGGCTTTGGCTAGTACAGGTTTCTTCCTCTCTCAACCTGTAGTCCTGTGGACTCTAGTATCGTGGATCAAGATTTATTCCACATTCTTCTTGACAGTCTCTTGGCTTTGCCACAACTTGTGTTTCATACAGTTCTCTCCGTGAGGGTTTATTCTTTCTCACCCCCTTGCTTTCACTTTATTCAGAAATGCTCATTATGCTCACCACTTGCTTGCTTTGTCACTGCATTCAAAACGTGTTCAATATTTCCTTTGGTTAATCCGGTATTCAAATAATGCTCTTTGCATCTCTCTGAAGTACTTCACTTACTTGGTAAACTTATTCATCATATCTTTCAGTTAGATTGATATTCATTAAGGATCATTGCACCGCTCAAAAGAACTTCTTACACTTGATAGCTTGTTTGTTATTCACTGTCATCTTATTTGACCATCCATAACATGTGCAATACGATTCTGTTCCCTCAGTATTGAAATACATTGGTTTCACAGCCCGGGAGCGCTTCGGTATGAGTGTTCCCCTTTCTACACTCACTGATACACGTTCACTCCTCTGGGCTTCTCGTTTCCCTTCTCCGTGCTTTGCTTCCCTCTAGGATCTCCAGCGAGCCTCTGTCGTGGGCACCGGGGAGGAGGAATTGCAGAAGTACGGACCCTCTTACAGCAAGTCATGGCCCCGGCCTCTCCTTTGTGTTTCTGCTTACCCCAGCTTCCCTCCAGACGGTTTCTCTACAGCCCGCTCCGTCTTCATACTCTGCGTCCTCCGCCAGCTCCTTCTCTCTAAACCATCTCTCCTCCCCACCCTTATACACCTGGGGCTTGTTAACAGGTTGCAGGTGCAAGTCCTCCACATTAACTGCCTGACCTTGGTGAAGCTTGTTAGGCGAACATGCCTGTCTATTGGAGTTGTACTCCTCAACAGCCCTCTTCCCCGTCTCAGTACCAAAGTGGTGTGAATGCGGCGGAGTGTGCATAACTCCTAGTTGTTTCATCCTCATCCCAGTCTTACGGAAAAATGACTGTGCGGCATTATGGTCAGAAAAAAGAGTCAAGGACTGAGAATAACCTACAAAGGCAGGGTGAATATTAGTTTCACTTTGACAAGGGGAAGGGGGATACCATGTCTCACCAAAATACACCGTCTCCGTCTGAGAGGAGGATTTAGGGGGAGTAGAAGTGAGAATTCCCTCAGGTTCCTAACACACCCCATTAATTGTGCTGGTTGGGTTTTCCTTAGGCTGTTTTGAGCTACTTTTGACAAGTCCTCCTGAGGCTGATTTGTTCTTTATGTTTTTTTACCCCAACCAATGACCATCCTACTCCCCTACCCCACCCACCCAATCACCACCTTCTCTACTCTCACCCACCATCCAATCCCCACTCTCTCTACTACCCCTACCCTGTCTACCACCACCCATTCTACCCACACCCACCATACCTCCACCCTACCTACCCCCAGCCACCCTACCCCCCCATTCTCTCTACCCCACCTACCTTACTCCCACTCTGCCTACTCCAGCCACCCACCTTACTCCGCTCTCTCTTACCCCACCCCACCTAACCCTACTGTCTCTATCCACACCGACCCTACTCTCGACACCCAGCCACCCACCCTACAGACTCGCTCTACCCCTACTCATCCACTATATCCCACTCTCTCTACCCCTACCCTCTCATCCCCCACCCAATACCCACTCTCTCTACCCTCACCCAACAAATCCCCACTCGTTCTAACCCCCATCCTCCCACCACACACCCACCCTCTCCACCACCACCCACCCTAACTCCACCCATGCACCCTACCCCCATGCTCGGTAACCTAACCCACCCACCATACCCCTACTCTCTCTACCACCCACACTGACCCTATCACCACTCTCTCTACTGCTGTCCACTTACCCTGCCCCACTCTCTCTACCTCCACCCACCCTACCCCTCACTCTACCTCATCCAGCCACCTTACCCCCACTCTCCCTAACCCATCCCCCACCTTACCCCACTCTCTTTACCCAACCCACCCTACTCCCTCTCTCTAACACCAACAATCCCCATGCTCTCTACCCTCACCAACCCTACAACATTCACTGACAATACCTCTCCCCGTCTACATCCACCCTCGCACCGTAACCCCCGCTCTCTCTACCCCCAACAACCCACTCTCCCTCCACTCTCTATATCCTCACCCACCCTACCTCCACTCTCTCTACCCCATCCTCTCATCACTCTCTCTACCAATACCCACCGACCCTTCCTCTACTCTCTCTACCCCCACGCTACCTCCACTCTCTCTACCCACACCCTACCACCACTCGCTCTACACCCCACCCACCCACACTACCTCCACTCTCTCTACCCACACCCTACCTCCACTCGCTCTACCCCCACCCACCCACACTACCTCCACTCTCTCTACCCACACCCTACCTCCACTCTCTCTACCCCATCCTCTCATCACTCTCTCTACCAATACCCACTGACCCTTCCTCCACTCTCTCTACCCCACCCTACCTCCCACTCTCTATACCCCACCCACCCACCCTACCTCCACTCTCTCTAACCCCGACCCACCCACCCTACCTCCACTCTCTCTACCCCCACCCACCCACACTACCTCCACTCTCACTACCCCCACCCACCCACCCACCCTACCTCCACTCTCTCTACCCCCCCACCCACCCTACCTCCACTCTCTCTACCCCCACCCACCCTACCTCCACTCTCTCTACCCCCACCCACCTTACCTCCACTCTCTCTAGCCCCAACCCCCACCCTACCTCCACTCTCTCTACCCCCACCCACCCACCCTACCTCCATCCTCTCTACCCCCACCCACCCACACTACCTCCACTCTCTCTACCCACCCACCCACACTCCTCCTCTCTCTCTCTATCACCCACCCAACCTACCTCCACTCTCTCTACACCCACCCACCCTTCCTCCACTCTCTCCGCCCCACCGACCCACACTACCTCCACTCTCTCTACCCCCACCCAGCCACCCTACCTCCACTCTCTACCCCCACCAACCCTACCTCCACTCTCTCTACCCCCACCCACCCACACTACCTCCACTCTCTCTCAACCAGACACCCACCCACCCACCCTACCTCCACTCTCTCTGTCCAACCCACCCACCCTACCTCCACTTTCTACCCCCACCCACCCACCCTACCTCCACTCTCTCTACCCCCACCCACCCACCCTACCTCCACTCTCTCTACCCCCACCCACCCACCCACCCTACCTCCACTCTCTCTACCCCCACCCACCCTACCTCCACTCTCTCTAAACCCCCCACCCTACCTCCACTCTCTCTACCCCCATCCACCCACCCTACCTCCACCTCTATCTACCCCCACCCACCACCCTACCTCCACTCTCTCTACCCTCACCCACCCACCCTACCTCCACTCTCTCTACCCTCACCCACCCACCCTACCTCCACTCTCTCTACCCCCACCCACTACCTCCACTCTCTCTACCCCCACCCACCCTACCTCCACTCTCACTACCCCACCCACCCACCCTACCTCCACTCTCTCTACCCCACCCACCCACCCTACCTCCACTCTCTCTACCCCACCCACCCACCCTACCTCCACTCTCTCTACCCCACCCACCCACCCTACCTCCACTCTCTCTACCCCACTCACCCACCCTACCTCCACTCTCTCTACCCCCACCCACCCACCCTACCTCCACTCTCTCTACCCCCACCCAGCCACCCTACCTCCACTCTCTCTACCCCCACCCACCCACCCTACCTCCACTCTCTATTACCTCTCTAAAACACAAACTCTACTCTTCTATAAAATCTAACACACTACTAAGCTCTCTACCACACCCTACCTCCACTCTCTCTACCCATCCTCTCATCACTCTCTCTACAATACCCACTGACCCTTCCTCCACTCTCTATACCCCCACCCTACCTCCACTCGCTCTACCCCATCCTCTCATCACTCTCTCTTCTACCCCCACCCTACCTCCACTCCTCTACCCCCACCCACACACCCTACCTCCACTCTCTCTACCCCCACCCACCCACCCTACCTCCATTCTATCTACCCCCACCCACCCACCCAGCCGTCCATTCTATCTACCCCCACCCACCCACAATACCTCCACTCTCTCTACCCCCACCCACCCACACTCCTCCACTCTCTCTACTCCCACCCACCCACCCACCCTACCTCCACTCTCTCTACTCCCACCCACCCACCCTACCTCCACTCTCTCTACTCCCCACCCACCCACCCTACCTCCACTCTCTCTACTCCCACCCACCCACTCTACCTCCACTCTGTCTACCCCCACCTGCCCACACTACCTCCACTCTCTCTACTCCCACCCGCCCACCCTACCTCCACTCTCTCTACTCCCACCCACCCACCCTACCTCCACTCTCTCTACTCCCACCCACCCTACCTCCCACTCTCTCTACTCCCCACCCCACCCACCCTACCTCCACTCTCTCTACCCACACCCACCCACCCTACCTCCACTCTCTCTACCCACACCCGCCCACACTACCTCCACTATCTCTACCCACATCCACCCACCCTACCTCCACTCTCTCTACCCCCCCCACCCACACTACCTCCACTCTCTCTACCCCCCACCCACCCACCCTACCTCCACTCTCTCTACCCCCACCCACCCATCCTACCTCCACTCTCTCTACCCCCACCCACCCACCTACCTCCACTCTCTCTACCCCCACCCACCCTACCTCCACTCTCTCTACCCCCACCCACACTACCTCCACTCTCTCTACCCCCACCCACCCTCCCTACCTCCACTCTCTCTATCCCCACCCACCCACACTACCTCCACTCTCTCTCTCCCACCCACCCACCCTACCTCCACTCTCTCTCTCCAACACACCCACCCTACCTCCACTTTCTACCACCACCCACTCACCCTACTGCCACTCTCTCTACCACCACCCACCCACCCTACCTCCACTCTCTCTACCCCTACCCACCCACACTACCTCCACTCTCTCTACCCTCACCCACCCCCCTACCTCCACTCTCTCTACCCCCACCCACTACCTCCACTCTCTCTACCCCACCCACCCACACTACCTCCACTTCTCTCTACACCACCCACCCACCCTCCACTCTCTCTACTAAACCCACCCACCCTACCTCCACACTCTCTACCCCACCCACCCACCCTACCCCCACTCTCTCTACCCCACCCACCCACCCAGACCTCCACTCTCTCTAAACCCCCACCCACCCACCCTACCTCCACTCTCTCTACCCCCACCCACCCACCCTACCTCCACTCTCTCTACCCCACCCACCCACCCCTACCTCCACTCTCTCTACCCCAACCACCCACCCACCCTACCTCCACTCTCTCTACCCCTACCCACCCACACTACCTCCACTCTCTCTACCCACACCCTACCTCCACTCTCCCTACCCCATCCTCTCTCACTCTCTCTACCAATACCCACTGACCCTTCCTCCACTCTCTATACCCCCACCCTACCTCCACTCGCTCTACCCCATCCTCTCATCACTCTCTCTACCCCCACCCTACCTCCACTCTCTCTACCACCACCCACCCACCCTACCTCCACTCTCTCTACCCCCACCCACCCACCCTACCTCCACTGTCTCTACCCCCACCCACCCACCGTACCTCACTCTCTCTACCCCCACCCCACCACAAATACCTCCACTCTTTCTACCCCCACCCACCCACACTACCTCCACTCTCTCTACTCCCACCCACCCTACCTCCACTCTCTCTACTCCCACCCACCCACCCTACCTCCACTCTCTCTACTCCCACCCACCCACCCTACCTCCACTCTCTCTACTATCACCCACCCACCCTACCTCCACTCTCTCTACCCCCACCTGCCCACACTACCTCCACTATCTCTACCCACCCCACCCACCCTCCCTCCACTCTCTCTAACCCCCACCCACCCACACTACATCCACTCTCTCTACCCCACCTGCCCCACACTACCTCCACTATCTCTACCCACACCCACCCACCCTACCTCCACTCTCTCTACCCCCACCCACCCACACTACCTCCACTCTCTCTACCCCCACCCGCCCACCCTACCTCCACTATCTCTACCCACACCCACCCACCTACCTCCACTCTCTCTACCCCCACCCACCCACCCTACCTCCACTCTCTCTACCCCCACCCACCCACACTACCTCCACTCTCTCTACCCCCACCCACCTACCCTACCTCCACTCTCTCTACCATACCTCCCACCCCTACCTCCACTGTCTCTACCCCACCTGCCCACCACTACCTCCACTATCTCTAACCACACCCACCCACCCTACCTCCACTCTCTCTACCAACACCCACCCACCCTACCTCCACTCTCTCTCACCCCCACCCACCCACACTACCTCCACTCTCTCTACCATCACCCACCCACCCTACCTCCACTCTCTCTACATCCACCCACCCACCCTACCTTCACTCTCTCCACCCCCACTCACCCACCCTACCTCCACTCTCTCTACTACCACCCACCCACCCTACCTCCACTCTCTCTACTCCCACCCACCCACCCTCCCTCCACTCTCTCTACTCCCACCCACCCACCCTCCCTCCACTCTCTCTACTCCACCCACCCACCCTCCCTCCACTCTCTCTACTCCCACCCACCCACCCTCCCTCCACTCTCTCTACTCCCATCCACCCACCCTACCTCCACTCTCTCTACCCCCACCCACCCACACTACTTAACTCTCTCTCCACCCACCCACCCACCCTACCTCCACTCTCTCTCTCCAGCCCACCCACCCTACCTCCACTTTCTACCCCCACCCACCCACCCACACTACCTCCACTCTCTCTACCCTCACCCACCACACTACCTCCACTCTCTCTACCCTACCCACTACCTCCACTCTCTCTACCCCCACCCACGCACACTACCTCCACTCTCTCTACCCCACACACCCACCCTACCTCCACTCTCTCTACCCCACCCACCCACCCTACCTCCACTCTCTCTACCCCACCCACCCACCCTAACCTCACTCTCTCTACCCCCACCCACCCGCCCTACCTCCACTCTCTCTACCCCCACCCACCCACCCACCCTACCTCCACTCTCTCTACCCCCACCCACCCACACTACCTCCACTCTCTCTACGCACACCCTACTTCCACTCTATCTACCCCATCCTCTCATCACTCTCTCTACCAATACCCACTGACCCTTCCTCCACTCTCTATAACCCCACCCTACCTCCACTCGCTCTACCCCATCCTCTCATCACTCTCTCTACCCCCACCCTACCTCCACTCTCTCTACCACCACCCACCCACCCTACCTCCACTCTCTCTATCCCCCCACCCACCCACCCCCCCTACCTCCACTCTCTCTAACCCCCACCCACCCACAATACCTCCACTCTCTCTACCCCCACCCACCCACACTACCTCCACTCTCTCTACTCCCACCCACCCACCCCTACCTCCACTCTCTCTACTCCCACCACCCACCCACCCTATCTCCACTCTCTCTACCCCCACCTGCCCACACTACCTCTACTCTCCTCTACTCCCACCCACCCACCCTACCTCCACTCTCTCTACCCCCACCTGCCCACACTATCTCCACTATCTCTACCCACACCCACCCACCCTACCTCCTCCTCTCTCTACCCCCACCCACCCACACTACCTCCACTCTCTTCTACTCCCACCTGCCCACACTACCTCACCTCTCTCTACCCACACCCGCCCACTCTTCCTCCACTCTCTACCCCCACCCACCCACACTACCTCCACTCTCTCTACCCCACCCAACCCACACTACTTCCACTCTCTCTACCCCCACCCACCCACACTACCTCCACTCTCTCTACCCCCACCCACCCACCCTACCGCCACTCTCTCTACCCCCACCCACCCACCCTACCGCCACTCTCTCTACCCCCACCCACCCACCCTACCTCCACTCTCTCTACCCCACACCACACTACCTCCACTCTCTCTAACCCTCACCCAGCCACCCTACCTCCACTCTCTCTACACCCACCCACCCACCCTACCTCCACTCTCTCTACCCCACCCACCCACCCTACCACCACTCTCTCTACCCCCACCCACCCACCCTACCTCTACTCTCTCTACCCCCACCCACCCACCCTACCTCCACTTCTCTACCCCCACCCACCCACACTACCTCCACTCTCTCTCTCCCACCCACCCACCCACCCTACCTCCACTCTCTCTCTCCACCCACCCACCCTACCTCCACTTTCTACCCCCACCCACTCACCCTCCTTCCACTCTCTCTACCCCACCCACCCCACCCATACCTCCACTTTCTACCCCCACCCACCCACCCACACACTACCTCCACTCTCTCTACCCTCAACCCACCCACACTACCTCCACTCTCTCTTACCCTACCCACTACCTCCACTCTCTCTAACCCCACCCACCCACACTACCTCCACTCTTCTCTACCCCACACACCCCCCTACCTCCACTCTCTCTACCCCACCCACCCACCCTACCTCCACTCTCTCTTACCCCACCCACCCACCCTACCTCCACTCTCTACCCCCCACCCACCCGCCCTACTTCCACTCTCTCTACCCCCACCCACCCACCCACCCTACCTCCACTCTCTCTACCCCCACCCACCCTCCTCCACTCTCTCTACCCCCACCCACACTACCTCCACTCTCTCTACGCACACCCTACTTCCACTCTATCTACCCCATCCTCTCATCACTCTCTCTACCAATACCCACTGACCCTTCCTCCACTCTCTATAACCCCACCCTACCTCCACTCGCTCTACCCCATCCTCTCATCACTCTCTCTACCCCCACCCTACCTCCACTCTCTCTACCACCACCCACCCACCCTACCTCCACTCTCTCTATCCCCACCCACCCACCCCCCCTACCTCCACTCTCTCTAACCCCACCCACCCACAATACCTCCACTCTCTCTACCCCCACCCACCCACACTACCTCCACTCTCTCTACTCCCACCCACCCACCCTACCTCCACTCTCTCTACTCCTAAATATCCACCCACCCTATCTCCACTCTCTCTACCCCCACCTGCCCACACTACCTCTACTCTCTCTACTCCCACCCACCCACCCTACCTCCACTCTCTCTACCCCCACCTGCCCACACTATCTCCACTATCTCTACCCACACCCACCCACCCTACCTCCACTCTCTCTACCCCACCCACCCACACTACCTCCACTCTCTCTACTCCCACCTGCCCACACTACCTCACCTCTCTCTACCCACACCCGCCCACTCTTCCTCCACTCTCTACCCCCACCCACCCACACTACCTCCACTCTCTCTACCCCCACCCACCCACACTACTTCCACTCTCTCTACCCCCACCCACCCACACTACCTCCACTCTCTCTACCCCCACCCACCCACCCTACCGCCACTCTCTCTACCCCCACCCACCCACCCTACCTCCACTCTCTCTACCCCCACCCACCCACACTACCTCCACTCTCTCTACCCTCACCCAGCCACCCTACCTCCACTCTCTCTACACCCACCCACCCACCCTACCTCCACTCTCTCTACCCCCACCCACCCACCCTACCACCACTCTCTCTACCCCCACCCACCCACCCTACCTCTACTCTCTCTACCCCCACCCACCCACCCTACCTCCACTTTCTCTTACCCCCACCCACCCACACTACCTCCACTCTCTCTCTCCCACCCACCCACCCACCCTACCTCCACTCTCTCTCTCCAACCCACCCACCCTACCTCCACTTTCTACCCCCACCCACTCACCCTCCTTCCACTCTCTCTACCCACCCACCCACCCTACCTCCACTCTCTCTACCCCCACCCACTACCTCCACTCTCTCTACCCCCACCCACCCACACTACCTCCACTCTCTCTATCCCACCCACCCTACCTCCACTCTCTCTACCCCACCCACCCACCATACCTCCACTCTCTCTACCCCCACCCACCCACCCTACCTCCACTCTCTCTACCCCACCTGCCCACACTACCTCCACTATCTCTACCCACACCCACCCACACTACCTCCACTCTCTCTACCCCATCCTCTCATCACTCTCTCTAACCCCACACTACCTCCAATCTCTCTACCCCCACCCACCAACCCTACCTCCACTCTCTCTACCCCAACCCACCCACACTATCTCCTCTCTCTCTACCCCCACCCACCCACCCTACCTCCACTCTCTCTACCCCCACCCACCCACCCTACCTCCACTCTATCTACCCCCACTCACCCACCCTACCTCCACTCTCTCTATCCCCACTCACCCACCCTACCTCCACCCTCTCTACCCCCACCCACCCACCCACCTCCACTCTCTCTACCCCCACCCACCCACCCTACCTCCACTCTCTCTACCCCCACCCCCCACCCTACCTCAACTCTCTCTACCCCCACCCACCCACACTACCTCTACTCTCTCTACCCCCACCCACCCACACTACCTCCAATCTCTCTACCCCCACCCACACTACCTCCACTCTCTCTACCCCCACCCACCCACACTACCTCCGCTCTCTCTCTCCCACCCACCCTCCCTACCTACACTCTCTCTGCAACCACCCACCCACCCTTCCTCCACTCTCTCTACCTCCACCCACCCACACTACCTCCACTCTCTCTACGCCCACCCACCCAACCTCCACTCTCTCTACCCCCACCCTCCCACCCTACCTCCACTCTCTCTACCCCCACCCACCCACACTACCTCCACTCTCTCTCTCCCAACCTCCACTCTCGACCCCCACCCGCCCACCCTACCTCCACTCTCTCTACCCCCACCCACCCACCCTACCCTCACCCACCCACCCTACCTCCACTCTCTCTACAAACCTCCACTCTCTCTACCCCCAACCACCCACCCTACCTCCATTCTTTCTACCAGACCCATTCTACCTCCACTCTCTCTACCCACCCACCCTACCTCCACTCTCTCTACCAGCACCCGCCCACCCGACCTCCACTCTCTCTACCCCCACCCACCCACCCTACCTCCGCTCTCTCTACCCCCACCCACCCACTCTACCTCCACTCTCTCTACCCCCACCCTACCTCCACTCTCTCTACCATTACCCACCCACCCTACCTCCACTCTCTCTACCCCCACCCACCCACTCTACCTCCACTCTCTACCCCCACCCACCCACACTAAATCCACTCTCTCTACCCCCACCCAACCACACTACATCCACTCTCTATACCCCCACCCACCCACACTACCTCCACTCTCTCTACCCCCACCCACCCACACTACCTCCACTCTCTCTACCCTCACCCACCCACCCTACCTCCACTCTCTCTACCCTCACCCACCCACCCTACCTCCACTCTCGCTACCCCCACCCACCCACACTACCTCCACTCTCTCTACCCCCACCCACCCACACTACCTCCACTCTATCTACCCCCATCCACCCACCCTACCTCCACTCTCTCCTACCCCCACCCACCCACTCTACCTCCACTCTCTCTACCCCCACCCACCCACACTACCTCCACTCTCTAAACCCCCACCCTACCTCCACACGCGCTACCCCATCCTCTCATCACTCTCTCTACCCACCTACCGCCACTCTCTCTACCCCCTCCCACCGACCCTACCTCCACTCCCTCTACCCCCACCCTCCCTACCTCCACTCTCTCTACCCCCACCCACCCACCCTACCTCCACTCTCTCTACCCCCACCCACCCACCCTACCTCAACTCTCTCTACCCCGACCCACCCACCCTTCCTCCACTCTCTTTACCCCCACCCACAAACCCACCCACCCTACCTCCACTCTCTCTACCCCCACCACGCTACCTCCACTCTCTCTACCACACCCTACCTCCACTCTCTCTACCCCATCCTCTCATCACTTTCTCTACCAATACCCACTGACCCCTTCCTCCAATCTCTATACCCCCACCCTACCTCCACTCGCTCTACCCCATCCTCTCATCACTCTCTCTACCCCCACCCTACCGCCACTCTCCTCTACCCCCTCCACCCACACTACCTCCTCTCTCCTACCCCCACCCACCCACCTACCTCCCCTCTCTCACCCGCACCCACCCACAGTACCTCCACTCTCTCTACCATCTCCCTCCCACCCTACCTCCACTCTCTCTACCACAGCACCACTCTCTCTACCCCCACCCACCCTACCACCACTCTCTCTACCCCCACCCACCCACCCTACCTACACTCTCTACCCCCACCTACCCAACCTCCACTCTCTCTACACCCCTACCCACCACCTTCCCTCCACTCTCTCTACCCCCACCCTCCCACCCTACCTCCACTCCTCTACCCCCACCCTCCCACCCTACCTCCACTCTCTCTACCCCCACCCTCCCACCCTACCTCCACTCTCTCTACCCCCACCCCTCCCACCCTACCTCCACTCTCTCATCCCCCACCCTCCCACCCTACCTCCACTCTCTCTACCCCCACCCACCCACCCTACCTCCACTCTCTCTACCCCCAACCACCCACCCACCCTACCTCCACTCTCCCAACCCTTACCCACCAACATTACCTCTACTCTCTCTACCCACACCCTACCTCCACTCCCCCTACCCCATCCTCTCATCACTCTCTCTACCAATACCTACTGACCCTTCCTCCACTCTCTATATCCCCACCCTACCTCCACTAGCTCTACCCCATCCTCTCATCACTCTCTCTACCCCCACCCTACCTCCACTCTCTCTACCACCACCCACCCACCCTACCTCCACTCTCTCTACTCCCACCCACCCACCCTACCTCCACTCTCTCTACCCCCACCCACCCACCGTACCTCCACTCTCTCTACCCCCACCCACCCACAGTACCTCCACTCTCTCTACCCCCACCCACCCACACTACCTCCACCTCTCTCTACGAGCACCCACCCACCCTACCTCCACTCTCTCTACTCCCACCCACCCACCCTACCTCCACTCTCTCTCCCACCCACCCACCCTACATCCACTCTCTCTACCCCCACCTGCCCACACTACCTCCACTATCTCTACCCACACCCACCCACCCTACCTCCACTCTCTCTACCCCCACCCACCCACACTACCTCCACTCTCTCTACCGCCACCTGCCCACACTACCTCCACTATCTCTACCCACACCCACCCACCCTACCTCCACTCTCTCTACCCCCACCCACCCACACTACCTCCACTCTCTCTACCCCCACCCACCCACCCTACCTCCACTATCTCTACCCACACCCACCCACCAACCTCCACTCTCTCTACCCCCACCCACCCTACCTCCACTCTCTCTACTCCCACCCACCCACACTACCTCCACTCTCTCTACCCCCACCCACCTACCCTACCTCCACTCTCTCTACCCCCACCCACCCACCCTACCTCCACTCTCTCTACCCCCACCTGCCCACACTACCTCCGCTATCTCTACCCACACCCACCCACCCTACCTCCAATCTCTCTACCAACACCCACCCACCCTACCTCCCACTCTCTCTACCCCCACCCACCCACACTACCTCCACTCTCTCTACCATCACCCACCCACCTACCTCCACTCTCTCTACATCCACCCACCCACCCTACCTCCACTCTCTCTACCCCCACCCACCCACCCTACCTCCACTCTCTCTACTACCACCCACCCACCCTACCTCCACTCTCTCTACTCCCAATCCACTCTCTCTACTCCCGCCCACCCACCCTCCCTCCACGATTTCTACTCCTACCCACTCACCCTCCCTCCACTCTCTCTACTCCCACCCACCCACCCTCCCTCCACTCTCTCTACTCCCACCCACCCACCCTCCCTCCACTCTCTCTACTCCCATTCACCCACCCTACCTCCACTCTCTCTACCCCCACCCACCCACACTACCTCAACTCTCTCTCCCACCCACCCACCCACCCACCCTACCTCCACTCTCTCTCTCCAGCCCACCCACCCTACCTCCACTTTCTACCCCCACCCACCCACCCACACTACCTCCACTCTCTCTACCCTCACCCACCCACCCTACCTCCACTCTCTCTACCCCCACCCACTACCTCCACTCTCTCTACCCCCACCCACCCACACTACCTCCACTCTCTCTACCCCACCCACCCACTCTACCTCCACTCTCTCTACCCCACCCACCCTACCTCCACTCTCTCTACCCCACCCACCCACCCTACCTCCACTCTCTCTACCCCACCCACCCACCCTACCTCCACTCTCTCTACCCTGAAACACCCACCCTATCTCCACTCTCTCTACCCCCACCCACCCACCCTACCTCCACTCTCTCTACCCCCACCCACCCACCCTACCTCCACTCTCTCTACCCCCAACCACCCACCCACCCTACCTCCACTCTCTCTACCCCCACCCACCCTACCTCCACTCTCTCTACCCCCACCCACCCACACTACCTCCACTCTCTCTACCCACACCCTACCTCCACTCTCTCTACCCCATCCTCTCATCACTCTCTCTACCAATACCCACTGGACCCTTCCTCCACTCTCTATACCCCCACCCTACCTCCACTCGCTCTACCCGATCCTCTCATCACTCTCTCTACCCCCACCCTACCTCCACTCTCTCTACCACCACCCACCCACCCTACCTCCACTCTCTCTATCCCCAAACACCCACCCACCCTACCTCCACTCTCTCTACCCCCACCCACCCACAATACCTCCACTCTCTCTACCCCCACCCACCCACACTACCTCCACTCTCTCTACTCCCACCCACCCACCCACCCTACCTCCACTCACTCTACTCCCACCCACCCACCCTACCTCCACTCTCTCTACTCCCGCCCACCCACCCTACCTCCACTCTCTCTACCCCCACCTGCCCACACTACCTCCACTCTCTCTACTCCCACCCACCCACCCTACCTCCACTCTCTCTACCCCCACCTGCCCACACTACCTCCACTATCTCTACCCACACCCACCCACCCTACCTCCACTCTCTCTACCCCCACCCACCCACACTACCTCCACTCTCTCTACCCCCACCTGCCCACACTACCTCCACTATCTCTACCCACACCCGCCCACCCTACCTCCACTATCTCTCTCCCCAACCAACCGACACTACCACCACTCTCTCTACCCCCACCCACCCACACTACCTCCACTCTCTCTACCCCCACCCAACCACACTACCTCCACTCTCTCTACCCCCACCCACCCACCCTACCGCCACTCTCTCTACCCCCACCCACCCACCCTACCGCCACTCTCTCTACCCCCACCCACCCACACTACCTCCACTCTCTCTACCCTCACCCAGCCACCCTACCTCCACTCTCTCTACACCGACCCACCCACCCTACCTCCACTCTCTCTGCCCCCACCCACCCACCCTACCACCACTCTCTCTACCCCCCACCCACCCACCCTACCTCCACTCTACCTACTCCCAACCACCCACCCTACCTCCACTCTATCTCTAACCCCCACCCACCCACACTAGCTCCACTCCTCTCTCTCCCCACCCACCCACCCACCCACCCTACCTCCACTCTCTCTCTCCAACCCACCCACCCTACCTCCACTTTCTACCCCCACCCACTCACCCTCCTTCCACTCTCTCTACCCCCACCCACCCACCCTACCTCCACTCTCTCTACCCCCACCCACTCACCCCACCTCCACTCTCTCTACCCCCACCCACCCACCCTACCTCCACTCTCTCTACCCCCACCCACCCACCCTACCTCCACTCTCTCTACCCCCACCCACCCACCCTACCTCCACTCTCTCTACCCCCACCCACCCACACTACCTCCACTCTCTCTACCCTCACCCACCCACCCCTACCTCCACTCTCTCTACCCCCACCCACTACCTCCACTCTCTCTACCCCCACCCACCCACACTACCTCCACTCTCTCTCTCCCACCCACCCACCCACCCACCCTACCTCCACTCTCTCACTCCAACCCACCCACCCTACCTACACTTTCTACCCCCACCCACTCACCCTCCTTCCACTCTCTCTACCCCCACCCACCCACCTTACCTCCACTCTCTCTACCCCCACCCACTCACCCCACCTCCACTCTCTCTACCCCCACCCACCCACCCTACCTCCACTCTCTCTACCCCCACCCACCCACACTACCGCCACTCTATCTACCCCCATCCACCCACCCTACCTCCACTCTCTCTACCCCCACCCACCCACTCTACCTCCACTCTCTCTACCCCCACCCACCCACACTACCTCCACTCTCTAGACCCCCACCCTACCTCCACTCGCGCTACCCCATCCTCTCATCACTCTCTCTACCCCCACCCTACCGCCACTCTCTCTACCCCCTCCCACTGACCCTACCTCCACTCCCTCTACCCCCACCCACCCTACCTCCACTCTCTCTACCCCCACCCACCCACCCTACCTCCACTCTCTCTACCCCCACCCACCCTACCTCAACTCTCTCTACCCCGACCCACCCACCCTTCCTCCACTCTCTTTACCCCCACCCACAAACCCACCCACCCTACCTCCACTCTCTCTACCCCCACCCACGCTACCTCCACTCTCTCTACCCACACCCTACCTCCACTCTCTCTACCCCATCCTCTCATCACTTTCTCTACCAATACCCACTGACCCTTCCTCCAATCTCTATACCCCCACCCTACCTCCACTCGGCTCTACCCCATCCTCTCATCACTCTCTCTACCCCCCACCCTACCGCCACTCTCTCTACCCCCTCCCACCCACACTACCTCCGCTCTCTCTACCCCCACCCACCCACACTACCCCGCTCTCTCTACCCGCACCCACCCACAGTACCTCCACTCTCTCTACCATCACCCACCCACCCTACCTCCACTCTCTCTACCACAGCACCACTCTCTCTACCCCCACCCACCCACCCTACCTCCACTCTCTCTACCCCCACCCCACCCCCTACCTCCACTCTCTCTACCCCCACCTACCCAACCTCCACTCTCTCTACCCCTACCCACCACCTTACCTCCACTCTCTCTACCCCCACCCACCCACACTACCTCCACTCTCGCTACCCCCACCCTCCACCCTACCTCCACTCTCTCTACCCCACCCTCCCACCCTACTTCCACTCTCTCTACCCCCACCCACCCACCCTACCTCCACTCTCTCTACCCCCAACCACCCACCCACCCTACCTCCACTCTCTCAACCCTTACCCACCAACATTACCTCTACTCTCTCTACCCCACCCTACCTCCACTCCCCCTACCCCATCCTCTCATCACTCTCTCTACCAATACCTACTGACCCTTCCTCCACTCTCTATATCCCCCACCCTACCTCCTCTCGCTCTACCCCATCCTCTCATCACTCTCTCTACCCCCACCCTACCTCCACTCTCTCTACCACCACCCACCCACCCTACCCCACTCTCTCTACCCCCACCCACCCACCCTACCTCCACTCTCTCTACCCCCACCCACCCACCGTACCTCCACTCTCTCTACCCCCCCACCCACCCACACTACCTCCACTCTCTCTACCCCCACCCCACCCCACCCTACCTCCACTCTCTCTACTCCCACCCACCCACCCTACCTCCACTCTCCTACTCCCACCCACCCACTCTACCTCCACTCTCTCTACCCCCACCTGCCCACACTACCTCCACTATCTCTACCCACCCCACCCACCCTACCTCCACTCTCTCTACCCCCACCCACCCACACTACCTCCACTCTCTCTACCCCCACCTGCCCACACTACCTCCACTATCTCTACCCACACCCACCCACCCTACCTCCACTCTCTCTACCCCCACCCACCCACACTACCTCCACTCTCCTACCCCCCCCCGCCCCACCCTACCTCCACTATCTCTACCCACACCCACCCACCAACCTCCACCCTCTCTACCCCCACCCACCCACCCTACCTCCACTCTCTCTACTCCCACCCACCCACACTACCTCCACTCTCTCTACCCCCACCCACCTACCCTAACTCCACTCTCTCTACCCCCACCCACCCACCATACCTCCACTCTCTCTACCCCCACCTGCCCACACTACCTCCACTATCTCTACCCACACCCACCCACCCTACCTCCACTCTCTCTACCAACACCCACCCACCCTACCTCCACTCTCTACCCCCACCCACCCACACTACCTCCACTCTCTCTAACATCACCCACCCACCCTACCTCCACTCTCTCTACATCCACCCACCCACCCTACCTCCACTCTCTCTACCCCCACCCCCCCCACCCTACCTCCACTCTCTACTACCACCCACCCACCCTACCTCCACTCTCTCTACTCCCCAATCCACTCTCTCTACTCCCACCCACACACCCTCCCTCCACGATTTCTACTCCTACCCACTCACCCTCCCTCCACTCTCTCTACTCCCACCCACCCACCCTCCCTCCACTCTCTCTACTCCCATCCACCCACCCTACCTCCACTCTCTCTACCCCCACCCACCCACACTACCTCAACTCTCTCTAACCCCCCCCCCACCCACCCTACCTCCATTCTCTCTCTCCAGCCCACCCACCCTACCTCCACTTTCTACCCCCACCCACCCACCCACACCACCTCCACTCTCTCTACCCTCACCCACCCAGCCTACCTCCACTCTCTCTACCCCCACCCACTACCTCCACTCTCTCTACCCCCACCCACCCACACTACCTCCACTCTCTCTACCCCACCCACCCACTCTACCTCCACTCTCTCTACCCCACCCACCCTACCTCCACTCTCTCTACCCCACCCACCCACCCTACCTCCACTCTCTCTACCCTACCCACCCACCGTACCTCCACTCTCTCTACCCCCACCCACCCACCCTACCTCCACTCTCTCTACCCCCACCCACCCACCCTACCTCCACTCTCTCTACCCCCATCCACCCACCCTACCTCCACTCTCTCTACCCCCAACCACCCACCCACCCTACCTCCACTCTCTCTACCCCCACCCACCCTACCTCCACTCTCTCTACCCCCACCCACCCACACTACCTCCACTCTCTCTACCCACACCCTACCTCCACTCTCTCTACCCCATCCTCTCATCACTCTCTCTACCAATACCCACTGACCCTTCCTCCACTCTCTATACCCCCACCCTACCTCCACTCGCTCTACCCCATCCTCTCATCACTCTCTCTACCCCCACCCTACCTCCACTCTCCCTACCACCACCCACCCACCCTACCTCCACTCTCTCTATCCCCACCCACCCACCCACCCAACCTCCACTCTCTCTACCCCCACCCACCCACAATACCTCCACTCTCTCTACCCCCACCCACCCACACTACCTCCACTCTCTCTACTCCCACCCACCCACCCACCCTACCTCCACTCACTCTACTCCCACCCACCCACCCTACCTCCACTCTCTCTACTCCCACCCACCCACCCACCCTACCTCCACTCTCTCTACTCCCACCCACCCACCCTACCTCCACTCTCTCTACCCCCACCTGCCCACACTACCTCCACTCTCTCTACCCCCACCCACCCACACTACCTCCACTCTCTCTACCCCCACCCACCCACACTACCTCCACTCTCTCTACCCCCACCCACCCACACTACCTCCACTCTCTCTACCCCCACCCACCCACCCTACCGCCACTCTCTCTACCCCCACCCACCCACCATACCGCCACTCTCTCTACAAACACCCACCCACTATACCGTCACTGTCTCTACCCCCACCCACCCACACTACCTCCACTCTCTCTACCCTCACCCAGCCACCCTACCTCCACTCTCTCTACACCGACCCACCCACCCTACCTCCACTCTCTCTACCCCCACCCACTCACCCTACCACCACTCTCTCTACCCCCACCTACCCACCCACCCTACCTCCACTCTGCCTACCCCCACCTACCCACCCTACCTCCACTCTCTCTACCCCCACCCACCCACACTACCTCCCACTCTCTCTCTCCCACCCACCCACCCACCCTACCTCCACTCTCTCTCTCCAACCCACCCACCCTACCTCCACTTTCTACCCCCACCCACTCACCCTCCTTCCACTCTCTCTAACCCCACCCACCCACCCTACCTCCACTCTCTCTACCCCCACCCACTCACCCCACCTCCACTCTCTCTACCCCCACCCACCCACCCTACCTCCACTCTCTCTACCCCCACCCACCCACACTACCTCCACTCTCTCTACCCTCACCCACCCACCCTACCTCCACTCTCTCTACCCCCACCCACTACCTCCACTCTCTCTACCCCCACCCACCCACACTACCTCCACTCTCTCTATCCCACCCACCCACCCTACCTCCACTCTCTCTACCCCACCCACCCACCATACCTCCACTCTCTCTACCCCCACCCACCCACCCTACCTCCACTCTCTCTACCCCCACCCACCCACCCTACCTCCACTCTCTCTACCCCCACCTGCCCACACTACCTTCACTATCTCTACCCACACCCACCCACACTACCTCCACTCTCTCTACCCCATCCTCTCATCACTCTCTCTAACCCCACACTACCTCCAATCTCTCTACCCCCACCCACCAACCCTACCTCCACTCTCTCTACCCCCACCCACCCACACTATCTCCTCTCTCTCTACCCACCCACCCACCCACCCTACCTCCACTCTCTCTACCCCCACCCACCCACCCTACCTCCACTCTCTCTACCCCCACTCACACACCCTACCTCCACTCTCTCTACTCCCACCCACCCACCCTACCTCCACTCTCTCTACCCACACCCACCCACCCACCCTACATCCACTCTCTCTACCCCCACCCCCCACCCTACCTCAACTCTCTCTACCCCCACCCACCTACACTACCTCCACTCTCTCTACCCCCACCCACCCACACTACCTCCAATCTCTCTACCCCCACCCACCCACCCACACTACCTCCACTCTCTCTACCCCCACCCACCCACACTACCTCCGCTCTCTCTCTCCCACCCACCCTCCCTACCTACACTCTCTCTGCAACCACCCACCCACCCTTCCTCCACTCTCTCTACCTCCACCCACCCACACTACCTCCACTCTCTCTACGCCCACCCACCCACCCTACCTCCACTCTACCTACCCCCACCCTCCCACCATACCTCCACTCTCTCTACCCCCACCCACTCACACTACCTCCACTCTCTCTCCCAACCTCCACTCTCGACCCCCACCCGCCCACCCTACCTCCACTCTCTCTACCCCCACCCACCCACCCTACCCCCACCCACCCACCCTACCTCAACTCTCTCTACCCCCACCCACCCACACTACCTCCACTCTCTCTACCCCCACCCACCCACACTACCTCCAATCTCTCTACTCCCACCCACCCGCCCACACTACCTCCACTCTCTCGACCCCCACCCACCCACACTACCTCCGCTCTCTCTCTCCCACCCACCCTCCCTACCTACACTCTCTCTGCAACCACCCACCCACCCTTCCTCCACTCTCTCTACCTCCACCCACCCACACTACCTCCACTCTCTCTACGCCCACCCACCCACCCTACCTCCACTCTACCTACCCCCACCCTCCCACCCTACCTCCACTCTCTCTACCCCCACCCACACACACTACCTCCACTCTCTCTCCCAACCTCCACTCTCGACCCCCACCCGCCCACCCTACCTCCACTCTCTCTACCCCCAACCACCCAGCCTACCTCGATTCTTTCTACCAGACCCATTCTACCTCCACTCTCTCTACCCCCACCCGCCCACCCTACCTCCACTCTCTCTACCACCACCCGCCCACCCGACCTCCACTCTCTCTACCCCCACCCGCCCACCCTACCTCCACTCTCTCTACCCCCACCCACCCACTCTACCTCCACTCTCTCTACCCCCACCCAACCACCCTACCTCCACTCTCTCTACCCCCACCCACCCACCCTACCTCCACTCTCTCTACCCCCACCCACCCACCCTACCTCCACTCTCTCTACCCCCACCCACCCACCCTACCTCCACTCTCTACCCCCACCCACCCACACTACATCCACTCTCTCTACCCCCACCCAACCACACTACATCCACTCTCTATACCCCCACCCATCCACACTACCTCCACTCTCTCTACCCCCACCCACCCACACTACCTCCACTCTCTCTACCCTCACCCACCCACCCTACCTCCACTCTCTCTACCCTCACCCACCCACCCTACCTCCACTCTCGCTAGCCCCACCCACCCACACTACCTCCACTCTCTCTACCCCCCACCCACCCACACTACCTCCACTCTATCTACCCCCATCCACCCACCCTACCTCCACTCTCTCTACCCCCACCCACCCACTCTACCTCCCACTCTCTCTACCCCCACCCACCCACACAACCTCCACTCTCTAAACCGCCACCCTACCTCCACTCGCGCTACCCCATCCTCTCATCACTCTCTCTACCCCCACCCTACCGCCACTCTCTCTACCCCTCCACCCACCCTACGTCCACTCCCTCTAACCCCACCCACCCACCCTACCTCCACTCTCTCTACCCCCACCCGCTACCCCCACCTCCACTCTCTCTACCCCCACCCACCCACCCTACCTCCACTCTCTCTACCCCCACCCACCCACCCTACCTCCACTCTCTCTACCCCCACCCACCCACACTACCTCCACTCTCTCTACCCACACCCACCCACCCTACCTCCACTCTCTCTACCCCCACCCACTACCTCCACTCTCTCTACCCCCACCCACCCACACTACCTCCACTCTCTCTATCCCACCCACCCACCCTACCTCCACTCTCTCTACCCCACCCACCCACCATACCTCCACTCTCTCTACCCCCACCCACCCACCCTACCTCCACTCTCTCTACCCCCACCTGCCCACACTACCTCCACTATCTCTACCCACACCCACCCACACTACCTCCACTCTCTCTACCCCATCCTCTCATCACTCTCTCTAACCCCACACTACCTCCAATCTCTCTACCCCACCCACCAACCCTACCTCCACTCTCTCTACCCCCCACCCACCCACACTATCTCCTCTCTCTCTACCCCCACCCACCACCCTACCTCCACTCTCTCTACCCCCACCCAGCCACCCTACCTCCACTCTCTCTACCCCCACTCACCCACCCTACCTCCACTCTCTCTACTCCCACCCCACCCACCCTACCTCCACTCTCTCTACCCACACCCACCCACCCACCCTACCTCCACTCTCTCTACCCCCACCCCCCCCCCACTACCTCAACTCTCTCTACCCCCACCCACCTACACTACCTCACTCTCTCTACCCCCACCCACCCACACTACCTCCAATCTCTCTACCCCCACCCACCCACCCACACTACCTCCACTCTCTCTACCCCCACCCACCCACACTACCTCCGCTCTCTCTCTCCCACCCACCCTCCCCTACCTACACTCTCTCTGCAACCACCCACCCACCCTTCCTCCACTCTCTCTACCTCCACCCACCCACCACTACCTCCACTCTCTCTACGCCCACCCACCCACCCTACCTCCACTCTACCTACCCCCACCCTCCCACCATACCTCCACTCTCTCTACCCCCACCCACTCACACTACCTCCACTCTCTCTCCCAACCTCCACTCTCGACCCCCACCCGCCCACCCTACCTCCACTCTCTCTACCCCCACCCACCCACCCTACCCCACCCACCCACCCTACCTCAACTCTCTCTACCCCCACCCACCCACACTACCTCCACTCTCTCTACCCCCACCCACCCACACTACCTCCAATCTCTCTACTCCCACCCACCCGCCCACACTACCTCCACTCTCTCGACCCCCACCCACCCACACTACCTCCGCTCTCTCTCTCTCCCACCCACCCTCCCTACCTACACTCTCTCTGCAACCACCCACCCACCCTTCCTGCACTCTCTCTACCTCCACCCACCCACACTACCTCCACTCTCTCTACGCCCACCCACCCACCCTACCTCCACTCTACCTACCCCCACCCTCCCACCCTACCTCCACTCTCTCTACCCCCACCCACACACACTACCTCCACTCTCTCTCCCAACCTCCACTCTCGACCCCCACCCGCCCACCCTACCTCCACTCTCTCTACCCCCAACCACCCAGCCTACCTCGATTCTTTCTACCAGACCCATTCTACCTCCACTCTCTCTACCCCCACCCGCCCACCCTACCTCCACTCTCTCTACCACCACCCGCCCACCCTACCTCCACTCTCTCTACCCCCACCCGCCCACCCTACCTCCACTCTCTCTACCCCCACCCACCCACTCTACCTCCACTCTCTCTACCCCCACCCACCCACCCTACCTCCACTCTCTCTACCCCCACCCACCCACCCTACCTCCACTCTCTCTACCCCCACCCACCCACCCTACCTCCACTCTCTCTACCCCCACCCACCCACCCTACCTCCACTCTCTACCCCCACCACCCACACTACATCCACTCTCTCTACCCCACCCAACCACACTACATCCACTCTCTATACCCCCACCCATCCACACTACCTCCACTCTCTCTACCCCCACCCACCCACACTACCTCCACTCTCTCTACCCTCACCCACCCACCCTACATCCACTCTCTCTACCCTCACCCACCCACCCTACCTCCACTCTCGCTAGCCCCACCCACCCACACTACCTCCACTCTCTCTACCCCCACCCACCCACACTACCTCCACTCTATCTACCCCCATCCACCCACCCCTACCTCCACTCTCTCTACCCCACCCACACCCACTCTACCTCCACTCTCTCTACCCCCACCCACCCACACAACCTCCACTCTCTAAACCGCACCCTACCTCCACTCGCGCTACCCCATCCTCTCATCACTCTCTCTACCCCCAGCCCTACCGCCACTCTCTCTACCCCCTCCCACCACCCTACCTCCACTCCCTCTACCCCACCCACCCACCCTACCTCCACTCTCTCTACCCCCACCCACCCACCCTACCTCAACTCTCTCTACCCCGACCCACCCACCCAACCTCCACTCTCTTTACCCATACCCACAAACCCACCCACCCTACCTCCTCTCTCTACCCCCACCCACGCTACCTCCACTCTCTCTACCCACACCCTACCTCCACTCTCTCTACCCCATCCTCTCACACCTTCCTCTACCAATACCACTGACCCTTCCTCCAATCTCTATAAACCCCCACCCTACCTCCATCGCTCTACCCCACCTCTCCATCACTCTCTCTCCCCCTCCCTACGCCACTCTCCTCTACCCCCTCCCACCCACCTACCTCCGCTCTCTCTACCCCAACCCACCCACACTACCTCCGCTCTCCTACCCGCACCCACCCAACTACCTCCACTCTCTCTACCATCACCCACCCACCCTACCTCCACTCTCTCTACCATAGCACCACCTCTCTCTACCCCCACCCACCCACCCTACCTCCACTCTCTCTACCATACCTCCACTCTCTCTACCCCCCACCCACCCAACCTCCACTCTCTCTAGCCCACCTACCCAACTCCACTCTTTCTACCCCTACCCACCACCTTACCTCCACTCTCTCTACCCCCACCCACCCACACTACCTCCACTCTCTCCTACCCCCACCCTCCCACCCTACCTCCACTCTCTCTACCCCCACCCACCCACCCTACCTCCACTCTCTCTACCCCTACCCACCCACTTTACCTCCACTCTCTCTACCCCCACCCACTACCTCCACTCTCTCTACCCCCACCCACCCACACTACCTCCACTCTCTCTATCCCACCCACCCACCCTTCCTCCACTCTCTCTACCCCACCCACCCACCATACCTCCACTCTCTCTACCCCACCCACCCCTACCTCCACTCTCTCTACCCCCACCTGCCCACACTACCTCCAATATCTCTACCCACACCCACCCACACTACTTCCACTCTCTCTACCCCATTCCTCTCATCACTCTCTCTAACCCCACACTACCTCCAATCTCTCTACCCCCACCCACCAACCCTACCTCCACCTCTCTCTACCCCCACCCACCCACACTATCTCCTCTCTCTCTACCCCCACCCACCCACCCTACCTCCACTCTCTCTACCCCCACCCACCCACCCTACCTCCACTCTCTCTACCCCCACTCACCCACCCTACCTCCACTCTCTCTACCCCCACCCACCCACCCTACCTCCACTCTCTCTACCCCCACCCACCCACCCTACCTCAACTCTCTCTACCCCCACCCACCCACACTACCTCCACTCTCTCTACCCCCACCCACCCACACTACCTCCAATCTCTCTACCATACACTACCTCCACTCTCTCTACCCCCACCCACCCACCCTACCTCCACTCTCTCTACCCCCACCCACCCACCCTACCTCAACTCTCTCTACCCCCACCCCAACCACATTACCTCCACCCTCTCTACCCCCACCCACCCACCCTACCTCCACTCTACCTACCCCCACCCTCCCACCATACCTCCACTCTCTCTACCCCCACCCACCCACACTACCTCCACTCTCTCTCCCAACCTCCACTCTCGACCCCCACCCGCCCACCCTACCTCCACTCTCTCTACCCCCACCCACCCCACCCTACCCCCACCCACCCACCCTACCTCAACTCTCTCTACCCCCACCCACCCACACTACCTCCACTCTCTCTACCCCCCACCCACCCACACTACCTCCAATCTCTCTACTCCCACCCACCCGCCCACACTACCTCCACTCTCTCGACCCCCACCCACCCACACTACCTCCGCTCTCTCTCTCCCACCCACCCTCCCTACCTACACTCTCTCTGCAACCACCCACCCACCCTTCCTCCACTCTCTCTACCACACCCGCCCACCCTACCTCACTCCTCTCTACCCCCACCCGCCCACCCTACCTCCACTCTCTCTACCCCCCACCCACCCACTCTACCTCCACTCTCTCTACCCCCACCCACCCACGCTACCTCCACTCTCTCTACCCCCACCCACCCACCCTACCTCCACTCTCTCTACCCCCACCCACCCCACCCTACCTCCACTCTCTCTACCCCCACCCACCCACCCTACCTCCACTCTCTACCCCCCACCCACCCACACTACATCCACTCTCTCTACCCCCACCCAACCACACTACATCCACTCTCTATACCCCCACCCATCCACACTACCTCCACTCTCTCTACCCCCACCCACCCACACTACCTCCACTCTCTCTACCCTCACCCACCCACCCTACCTCCACTCTCTCTACCCTCACCCACCCACCCTACCTCCACTCTCGCTAGCCCCACCCACCCACACTACCTCCACTCTCTCTACCCCCACCCACCCACACTACCTCCACTCTATCTACCCCCATCCACCCCACCCTACCTCCACTCTCTCTACCCCCACCCACCCACTCTACCTCCACTCTCTCTACCCCCACCCACCCACACAACCTCCACTCTCTAAACCGCCACCCTACCTCCACTCGCGCTACCCCATCCTCTCATCACTCTCTCTACCCCCACCCTACCGCCACTCTCTCTACCCCCTCCCACCCACCCTACCTCCACTCCCTCTACCCCCACCCACCCACCCTACCTCCACTCTCTCTACCCCCACCCACCCACCCTACCTCAACTCTCTCTACCCCGACCCACCCACCCTACCTCCACTCTCTTTACCCCTACCCACAAACCCACCCACCCTACCTCCACTCTCTCTACCCCCACCCACGCTACCTCCACTCTCTCTACCCACACCCTACCTCCACTCTCTCTACCCCATCCTCTCATCACTTTCTCTACCAATACCCACTGACCCTTCCTCCATCTCTATACCCCCACCCTACCTCCACTCGCTCTACCCCACCCTCTTATCACTCTCTCTACCCCCACCCTACCGCCACTCTCTCTACCCCCTCCCACCCACACTACCTCCGCTCTCTCTACCCCAACCCACCCACACTACCTCCGCTCTCTCTACCCGCACCCACCCACACTACCTCCACTCTCCTCTACCATCACCCACCCACCCTACCTCCACTCTCTCTACCATAGCACCACTCTCTC
Source organism: Ambystoma mexicanum (assembly GCF_040938575.1). Classification (NCBI taxonomy): domain Eukaryota; kingdom Metazoa; phylum Chordata; class Amphibia; order Caudata; family Ambystomatidae; genus Ambystoma; species Ambystoma mexicanum. The sequence continues at coordinate 30,636,270 of NC_090923.1, read as the reverse complement.
TACCCCACCCACCCACCCTACCTCCACTCTCTCTACCATACCTCCACTCTCTCTACCCCCACCCACCCAACCTCCACTCTCTCTACCCCCACCTACCCAACCTCCACTCTTTCTACCCCTACCCACCACCTTACCTCCACTCTCTCTACCCCCACCCACCCACACTACCTCCACTCTCTCTACCCCCACCCTCCCACCCTACCTCCACTCTCTCTACCGCCACCCACCCACCCTACCTCCACTCTCTCTACCCCTACCCACCCACTTTACCTCCACTCTCTCTACCCCCACCCACTACCTCCACTCTCTCTACCCCCACCCACCCACACTACCTCCACTCTCTCTATCCCACCCACCCACCCTTCCTCCACTCTCTCTACCCCACCCACCCACCATACCTCCACTCTCTCTACCCCCACCCACCCTACCTCCACTCTCTCTACCCCCACCTGCCCACACTACCTCCAATATCTCTACCCACACCCACCCACACTACCTCCACTCTCTCTACCCCATCCTCTCATCACTCTCTCTACCCCACACTACCTCCAATCTCTCTACCCCCACCCACCAACCCTACCTCCACTCTCTACCCCCACACCCACACTATCTCCTCTCTCTCTACCCCCACCCACCCACCCTACCTCACTCTCTCTACCCCCACCCACCCACCCTACCTCCACTCTCTCTACCCCCACTCACCCACCCTACCTCCACTCTCTCTACCCCCACCCACCCACCCTACCTCCACTCTCTCTACCCCACCCACCCACCCTACCTCCACTCTCTCTACCCCCACCCACCCACCCTACCTCAACTCTCTCTACCCCCACCACCCACCACACTACCTCCACTCTCTCTACCCCCCACCCACCCACACTACCTCCAATCTCTCTACCATACACTACCTCCACTCTCTCTACCCCCACCCACCCACCCTACCTCCACTCTCTCTACCCCCACCCACCCACCCTACCTCCACTCTCTCTACCCCCACCCACCCACCCTACCTCAACTCTCTCTACCCCCACCCAACCACATTACCTCCACTCTCTCTACCCCCACCCACCCACCCTACCTCCACTCTACCTACCCCCACCCTCCCACCATACCTCCACTCTCTCTACCCCCCCACCCACCCACACTACCTCCACTCTCTCTCCCAACCTCCACTCTCGACCCCCACCCGCCCACCCTACCCCCCACCCACCCACCCCTACCCCCACCCACCCACCCTACCTCAACTCTCTCTACCCCCACCCACCCACACTACCTCCACTCTCTCTACCCCCACCCACCCACACTACCTCCAATCTCTCTACTCCCACCCACCCGCCCACACTACCTCCACTCTCTCGACCCCCACCCACACTACCTCCGCTCTCTCTCTCCACCCACCCTCCCTACCTACACTCTCTCTGCAACCACCCACCCACCCTTCCTCCACTCTCTCTACCTCCACCCACCACCACTACCTCCACTCTCTCTACGCCCACCCACCCACCCTACCTCCACTCTACCTACCCCCACCCTCCCACCCTACCTCCACTCTCTCTACCCCCACCCACACACACTACCTCCACTCTCTCTCCCAACCTCCACTCTCGACCCCCACCCGCCCACCCTACCTCCACTCTCTCTACCCCCACCCGCCCACCCTACCTCCACTCTCTCTACCCCCAACCACCCACCCTACCTCCATTCTTTCTACCAGACCCATTCTACCTCCACTCTCTCTACCCCCACCCGCCCACCCTACCTCCACTCTCTCTACCACCACCCGCCCACCCGACCTCCACTCTCTCTACCCCCACCCGCCCACCCTACCTCCACTCTCTCTACCCCCACCCGCCCACCCTACCTCCACTCTCTCTACCCCCACCCACCCACTCTACCTCAACTCTCTCTACCCCCACCCACCCACCCTACCTCCACTCTCTCTACCCCCACCCACCCACCCTACCTCCACTCTCTCTATCCCCACTGACCCACCCTACCTCCACTCTCTCTACCCCCACCCACCCACCCTACCTCCACTCTCTCTACACCCACCTTCCCACCCTACCTCCACTCTCTACCCCCACCCACCCACCCTTCCTCCACTCTCTCTACGATACCTCAACTCTCTCTACCCCGACCCACCCACCCTACCTCCACTCTCTTTACCCCCACCCCACAAACCCACCCACCCTACCTCCACTCTCTACCCCCACCCACGCTACCTCCACTCTCTCTACCCACACCCTACCTCCACTCTCTCTACCCCATCCTCTCATCACTTTCTCTACCAATACCCACTGACCCTTCCTCCAATCTCTATACCCCCACCCTACCGCCACTCTCTCTACCCCCTCCCACCCACACTACCTCCGCTCTCTCTACCCCCACCCACCCACACTACCTCCGCTCTCTCTACCCGCACCAACCCCACACTACCTCCACTCTCTCTACCATCACCCACCCACCCTACCCCACTCTCTCTACCCCTACCCACCACCTTACCTCCACTCTCTCTACCCCCACCCACCCACACTACCTCCACTCTCTCTACCCCCACCCTCCCACCCTACCTCCACTCTCTCTACCCCACCCACCCACCGTACCTCCACTCTCTCTACCCCCACCCACCCACTTTACCTCCACTCTCTCTACCCACCCACCCACACTACCTGCACTCTCTCTACCCCCACCCCACCCCACCCTACCTCCACTCTCTCTACCCCCACCCACCCACCCTACCTCCACTCTCTCTACCCCACCCACCCCACCACCTCCACTCTCTCTACTACCAAACACCCACCCTAACTCCACTCTCTCTACCCCCACCCACCCAACCTACCTCCACTCTCTCTACCCCCACCCACCCTACCTCCACTGTCTCTACCCCCACCCACCCACCCTACATCCACTGTCTCTCTCACAACCACCCACCCACCATACCTCCACTCTCTCTACCATACCCGCCCACACTACCTCCACTCTCTCTACCCCCACCCACCCACACTACCTCCACTGTCTCTACCCCCACCCACCCACACTACCTCCATTCTCTCTACCCCCACCAATACAGACATCCACCCTACCTCCACTCTCTCTACCCCCACCCACCTACGCTACCTCCACTCTCTCTAGCCACACCCTACCTCCACTCTCTCTACCCCATCCTCTCATCACTTTCTCTACCAATACCCACTGACCCTTCCTCCACTCTCTATACCCCCACCCTACCTCCACTTGCTCTACCTCATCCTCTCATCACTCTCTCTACCCCCACCCTACCTCCACTCTCTCTACCCCCAACCACCCACCCTACCTCCATTCTTTCTACCAGACCCATTCTACCTCCCACTCTCTCTACCCCCAAACACCCACCCTACCTCCACTCTCTCTATCCCCACCGACCCACCCTACCTCCACTCTCTCTACCCCCACCCACCCACCCTACCTCCACTCTCTCTACACCCACCTTCCCACCCTACCTCCACTCTCTTACCCCCACCACCCACCCCCACCCTACCTCCCACTCTCTCTACGATACCTCAACTCTCTCTACCCCGACCCACCCACCCTACCTCCACTCTCTTTACCCCCACCCACAAACCCACCCACCCTACCTCCACTCTCTACCCCCACCCACGCTACCTCCACTCTCTCTACCCACACCCTACCTCCACTCTCTCTACCCCATCCTCTCATCACTTTCTCTACCAATACCCACTGACCCTTCCTCCAATCTCTATACCCCCACCCTACCGCCACTCTCTCTACCCCCTCCCACCCACACTACCTCCGCTCTCTCTACCCCCACCCACCCACACTACCTCCGCTCTCTCTACCCGCACCAACCCACACTACCTCCACTCTCTCTACCATCACCCACCCACCCTACCTCCACTCTCTCTACCCCTACCCACCACCTTACCTCCACTCTCTCTACCCCCACCCACCCACACTACCTCCACTCTCTCTACCCCCACCCTCCCACCCTACCTCCACTCTCTCTACCCCCACCCACCCACCGTACCTCCACTCTCTCTACCCCCACCCACCCACTTTACCTCCACTCTCTCTACCCACCCACCCACACTACCTGCACTCTCTCTACCCCCACCCACCCACCCTACCTCCACTCTCTCTACCCCCACCCACCCACCCTACCTCCACTCTCTCTACCCCCACCCACCCACACCACCTCCACTCTCTCTACTACCAAACACCCACCCTAACTCCACTCTCTCTACCCCCACCCACCCAACCTACCTCCACTCTCTCTACCCCACCCACCCTACCTCCACTGTCTCTACCCCCACCCACCCACCCTACATCCACTGTCTCTCTCACAACCACCCACCCACCATACCTCCACTCTCTCTACCATACCCGCCCACACTACCTCCACTCCTCTACCCCCACCCACCCACACTACCTCCACTGTCTCTACCCCCACCCACCCACACTACCTCCATTCTCTCTACCCCCACCAATACAGACATCCACCCTACCTCCACTCTCTCTACCCCCACCCACCTACGCTACCTCCCACTCTCTCTAGCCACACCCTACCTCCACTCTCTCTACCCCATCCTCTCATCACTTTCTCTACCAATACCCACTGACCCTTCCTCCACTCTCTATACCCCCACCCTACCTCCACTTGCTCTACCTCATCCTCTCATCACTCTCTCTAACCCCCACCCTACCTCCACTCTCTCTACCCCCACCCACCCACCGACACTACCTCACTCGCTCTACCCCCACCCACCCACCCTACCTCCACTCTCTCTACTCCCACCCACCATACCTCCCGTTAACCCTACCCCCACCCACCCACCATACCTCCATTCTCTCTACCCCCAACCACCCACCCTACCTCCAAGCTCTCTACCTCCATCCACCCACCCACACTACCTCCACTCTCTCCTCACCCACCCACCCACCCTACCTCCACTCTCTCTACCCCCACCCACCCTACCTCCACTCCTCTACCCCCACCCCACCCACCCTACCCTCCCTCTCTCTACCCCCACCCCACCCACCCTACCTCCCCTCTCTCTACCCCCACCCACCCACCCTACCTCCACTCTCTCTACCCCCACACACCCACACTACCTCCACTCTCTCTACCCCACACCCACCCACACTACCTCCACTCTCTCTACCCCCACCCACACTACCTCCACTCTCTCTACCCCCACCAACCCACACTACCTCCACTCTCTCTACCCCCACCCACCCACACTACCTCCACTCTCTCTCCCACCCACCCACCCTACCTCCACTCTCTCTACATACACCCACCAACACTACCTGCACTATCTCTACCCCCACCCACCCTACCTCCACTCTCTCTACCCCCTCCCACTCACACTACCTCCACTCTCTCTCTCCCACCCACCCACCCTACCTCCACTCTCTCTCTCCCCCCACCCACCCACCTTACCTCCACTCTCTCTCTCCCCCGATCCAACCCACCCTACCTCCACTCTCTCTCTCCCACCCACCCACCTTACCGCCACTCTCTCTATCCCTACCCACCCACCCTACCTCCACTCTCTCTACCAACACCCACCCACCCTACCTCCACTCTCTCTACCCCCACCCACCCACACTACCTCCACTCTCTCTGCCCCACCCACCCACCCTACCCACTCTCTCTACCCCCACCCACCCACACTACCTCCACTCTCTCTACCCCCACCCACCCACACTACCTCCCACTCTCTCTACCCCCACCCACCCACCCACCCACCCTACCCCCACTCTCTCTACCCCACCAACCCACCCTACCTCCACTCTCTCTAACCCCACCCACCCACTCTACCTCCACTCTCTCTATCACCACCAACCCACCCTACCTCCACTCTCTCTTCCCCCACCCACCCACCCTACCTCCACTCTCTCTACCCCCCACCCACCCACCCTACCTCCACTCTCTCTACCATCACCCACCCACCCTACCTCCACTCTCTCTACCCCCACCCACCCACCCTGCCTCCACTCTCTCTACCACAAAAAACCCACCCTACCTCAGCTCTCTCTACCCCCACCCACCCACCCTACCTCCACTCTCTCTACCCCCACCCACCCACACTACATCCACTCTCTCTACCCCCACCCACCCACACTACCTCCAATCTCTCTACCCCCACCCCACCCACACTACCTCCACTTCTCTACCCCCACCCACCCACAGTACCTCCACTCTCTCTACCCCACCCACCCACACTACCTCCACTCTCCCTACCCTCACCCACCCACTCTACCTCCACTCTCTCTACCCCCACCCACCCACACTACCTCCACTCTCTCTACCCCCACCCACCCACACTACCTACACTCTCTCTATCCCCACCCACCCTACCTCCACTCTCTCTACCCCCACCCACCCACACTACCTCCACTCTCTCTACCCCCACCCACCCTCCCTACCTCCACTCTCTCTACCCCACACCACCCACCCTACCTCCACTCTCTCTACCCCCACCCACCCTACCTCCACTCTCTCTACCCACACCCACCCACCCTACCTCCACTATCTCTACCCCATCCTCTCATCACTCTCTATACCCCCACCCTAACTCCACTCGCTCTACCCCATCCTCTCATCACTCTCTCTACCCCACCCTACCTCCACTCTCTCTACCCCACCCACCCACCCTACCTCCACTCTCTCTACCCCCACCCACCCACCCTACCTCCACTCTCTCTACCCCCACCCCACCCCACCCTACCTCCACTCTCTCTACCCCGACCCACCCACCCTACCACCACTCTCTTTACCCCCACCCACCCACCGTACCTCCACTCTCTCTCTCCCACGCACCCACCCTGCCTCCTCTCTCTCTACCATACCCACCCAGACTAGCTCCACTCTCTCTACCCCCACCCACCCGCACTACCTCCACTCTCTCTACCCCCACCCACCCACACTACCTCCACTCTCTCTAGCCACGCCCACCCACCCTACCTCCACTCTCTCTCTCCCACCCACCCAACCTACCTCCACTCTCTCTCTCTCCCACCCACCCTACCTCCACTCTCTCTCTCCCCCACCCACCCACCCTACCTCCACTCTCTCTCTCCCCCACCCACCCATCCTACCTACACTCTCTCCCACCCACCCACCCTACCGACACTCTCTCTATCCCCAACCACCCACCCTACCTCCACTCTCTCTACCCCCACCCACCCACGCTACCTCCACTCTCTCTACCCCCACCCACCCATCCTACCTCCACTCTCTCTGCCCCCAACCACCCACCCACCCTACCTCCACTCTCTCTTCCCCCACCCGCCCACACTACCTCCACTCTCTCTACTCCCACCCACCCACACTACCTCCACTCTCTCTACCCCCACCCACCCACCCACCCTACCTCCACTCTCTCTACCTACACCCACCCACCCTACCTCCACTCTCTCTAACCCCACCCACCCACTCTACCTCCACTCTCTCTACCCCCACCCACCCACCCTGCCTGCACTCTCTCTACCCCCACCCACCCACCCTACCTCCACTCTCTCGACCCCCACCCACCCACCCTACCTCCACTCTCTCTACCCCCACCCACCCACACTACGTCCACTCTCTCTACCCCCACCCACCCACACTACCTCCACTCTCTCTACCCCCACCCACCCACACTACCTCCACTCTCTCTACCCCCCACCCACCCACCCACCCTACCTCCACTCTCTCTACCCTCACCCACCCACCCTACCTCCACTCTCGCTACCCCCACCCACCCACACTACCTCCACTCTCTCTACCCCCACCCACTCACACTAGCTCCACTCTATCTACCCCCATCCACACACCCTAACTCCACTCTCTCTACCCCCACCCACCCACTCTACCTCCACTCTCTCTACCCCCACCCACCCACACTACCTCCACTCTCTAAACCCCCAAACTACCTCCACTCACGCTACCCCATCCTCTCATCACTCTCTCTACCCCCACCCTACCTCCACTCCCTCTACCCCCTCCTACCCACCCTACCTCCACTCCCTCTACCCCCACCCACCCACCCTACCTCCACTCTCTCTACCCCCACCCACCCACCCTACCTCCACTCTCTCTACCCCCACCCACCCACCCTACCTCCACTCTCTCTACCGAAACCAACCCACCTGCCCTACAACTCTCTCTACCCGACCCACCCACCCTACCTCCACTCTCTTTACCCCCACCCACAAACCCACCCACCCTACCTCCACTCTCTCTATCCCCACCCACGCTACCTCCACTCTCTCTACCCACACCCTACCTCCACTCTCTCTACCCCATCCTCTCATCACTTTCTCTACCAATACCCACTGACCCTTCTCCAATCTCTATACCCCCACCCTACCTCCACTCGCTCTACCCCATCCTCTCATCACTCTCTCTACCCCCACCCAACCGCCACTCTCTCTACCCCCTCCCACCCACACTACCTCCGCTCTCTCTACCCCCACCCACCCACACTACCTCCGCTCTCTACCCGCACCCACCCACACTACCTCCACTCTCTCTACCATCACCCACCCACCCTACCTCCACTCTCTCTACCATAGCACCACTCTCTCTACCCCCACCCACCCACCCTACCTCCACTCTCTCTACCCCCACCCACCCACCCTACCTCCACTCTCTCTACCCCCACCTACCCAACCTCCACTCTCTCTACCCCTACCCACCACCTTACCTCCACTCTCTCTACCCCACCCACCCACACTACCTCCACTCTCTCTACCCCCACCCTCCCACCCTACCTCCACTCTCTCTACCCCCACCCACCCACCCTACCTTCCACTCTCTCTACCCCCACCCACCCACTTTTACCTCCACTCTCTCTACCCCCACCCACTACCTCCACTCTTTCTACCCCCACCCACCCACACTACCTCCACTCTCTCCTACCCACCCACCCACCCTACCTCCACTCTCTCTACCCCACCCACCCACCATACCTCCACTCTCTCTACCCCTACCCACCCACCCTACCTCCACTCTCTCTACCCCCACCTGCCCACACTACCTCCACTATCTCTACCCACACCCACCCACACTACCTCCACTCTCTCTACCCCATCCTCTCATCACTCTCTCTAACCCCACACTACCTCCAATCTCTCTACCCCCACCCACCAACCCTACCTCCACTCTCTCTACCCCACCCACCCACACTATCTCCTCTCTCTCTACCCCCACCCACCCACCCTACCTCCACTCTCTCACCCCCACCCACCCACCCTACCTCCACTCTCTCTACCCCCACCCACCCACCCTACCTCCACTCTCTCTACCCCACTCACCCACCCTACCTCCACTCTCTCTACCAATACCTCCACTCTCTCTACCCCCACCCACCCACACTACCTCCACTCTCTCTACGCCCACACCCCCACCCTACCTCAACTCTCTATACCCCCACCCACCCACACTACTTCCACTCTCTCTACCCCCACCCACCCACACTACCTCCAATCTCTCTACCCCCACCCACCCACCCACACTACCTCCACTCTCTCTACCCCCACCCACCCACACTACCTCCGCTCTCTCTCTCCCACCCACCCTCCCTACCTACACTCTCTCTGCAACCACCAACCCACCCTTCCTCCACTCTCTCTACCTCCACCCACCCACACTACCTCCACTCTCTCTACCCCCACCCACCCACACTACCTCCAATCTGTCTACCCCACCCACCCACCCACAACTACCTCCACTCTCTCTACCCCCACCCACCCACACTACCTCCGCTCTCTCTCTCCCACCCACCCTCCCTACCTACACTCTCTCTGCAACCACCCACCCACCCTTCCTCCACTCTCTCTACCTCCACCCACCCACACTACCTCCACTCTCTCTACGCCCACCCACCCACCCTACCTCCACTCCTCTCTACCCCCAACCTCCCACCCTACCTCCTCTCTCTCTACCCAAACCCACCCACACTACCTCACTCTCTCTCTCCCAACCTCCACTCTCGACCCCACCCGCCCACCCTACCTCCACTCTCTCTACCCCCACCCACCCACCCTACCTCCACTCTATCTACAAACCTCCACTCTCTCTACCCCCAACCACCCACCCTACCTCCATTCTTTCTACCAGACCCATTCTACCTCCACTCTCTCTACCCCCACCCGCCCACCCCTACCTCCACTCTCTCTACCCCCACCCGCCCACCCGACCTCCACTCTCTCTACCCCCACCCACCCTACCTCCACTTTCTCTACCCCCACCCACCCACCCTACCTCCACTCTCTCTACCCCCACCCACCCACTCTACCTCCACTCTCTCTACCCCCACCCACCCACCCTACCTCCATTCTTTCTACCAGACCCATTCTACCTCCACTCTCTCTACCCCCACCTGCCCACCCTATCTCCACTCTCTCTACCCCACCCGCCCACCCTATCTCCACTCTCTCTACCCCCACCCCGCCCACCCTATCTCCACTCTCTCTACCCCCACCCGCCCACCCGACCTCCACTCTCTCTACCCCCACCCACCCACCCTACCTCCACTCTCTCTACCCCCACCCACCCACCCTACCTCCATTCTCTCTACCCCCACCCACCCACACTACCTCCACTCTCTCTACTCCCACCTGCCCACACTACCTCCACTTTCTCTACCCCCACCCACCCACCCTATCTCCACTCTCTCTACCCCCACCCACCCACCCTATCTCCACTCTCTCTACCCCCAACCACCCACCCTACCTCCATTCTTTCTACCAGACCCATTCTACCTCCACTCTCTCTACCCCCACCCGCCCCACCCCTATCTCCACTCTCTCTACCCCCACCCGCCCACCCGACCTCCCACTCTCTCTACCCCCACCCACCCACCCTACCTCCACTCTCTCTACCCCCACCCACCCACCCTACCTCCATTCTCTCTACCCCCACCCACCCACACTACCTCCACTCTCTCTACTCCCACCTGCCCACACTACCTCCACTATCTCTACCCACACCGGCCCACCCTACCTCCACTCTCTCTACCCCCCCACCCACCCACACTACCTCCACTCTCTCTACCCCCACCCACCCACACTACTTCCACTCTCTCTACCCCCACCGACCCACACTACCTCCACTCTCTCTACAAACAACCAACACACCCTACCGCCACTCTCTCTACCCCCACCCACCCACCCTACCGCCACTCTCTCTACCCCCACCCACCCACCCTACCTCCACTCTCTCTAACCCCCACCCACCCACACTACCTCCACTCTCTCTACCCTCACCCAGCCACCCTACCTCCACTCTCTCTATACCCACCCACCCACCCTACCTCCACTCTCTCTACCCCCACCCACCCACCCTACCACCACTCTCTCTACCCCCACCCACCCACCCTACCTCCACTCTCTCTACCCCCACCCACCCACCCTACCTCCACTCTCTCTACCCCCGCCCACCCACCCTACCTCCACTCTCTCTACCCCCACCACACTATCTCCACTCTCTTTCTCCCACCCACCCACCCACCCTACCTCCACTCTCTCTCTCCAACCCACCCACCCTACCTCCACTTTCTACCCCCACCCACTCACCCTCCTTCCACTCTCTCTACCCCCCACCCACACTACCTCCACTCTCTCTATCCCACCCACCCACCCTACCTCCACTCTCTCTACCCCACCCACCCACCCACCATACCTCCACTCTCTCTACCCCCACCCACCCACCCTACCTCCACGCTCTCTACCCCACCTGCCCACACTACCTCCACTATCTCTACCCACACCCAACCACACTACCTCCACTCTCTCTACCACATCCTCTCATCACTCTCTCTAACCCCACACTACTCCAATCTCTCTACCCCCACCCACCAACCCTACCTCCACTCTCCTCTACCCCCACCCACCCACACTATCTCCTCTCTCTCTACCCCCACCCACCCACCCTACCTCCACTCTCTCTACCCCACCCAACCCACCCTACCTCCACTCTCTCTACCCCCACCCACCCACCCTACCTCCACTCTCTCTACCCCCACCCACCCACCCTACCTCCACTCTCTCTACCCCCCCCCCCCACCCTACCTCAACTCTCTCTACCCCCCACCCACCCACACTACCTCCACTCTCTCTACTACCCCCACCCACCCACACTACCTCTCCAATC